>NW_028249951.1:0-332000 GCF_964263255.1 Lissotriton vulgaris
TGAAACTAGCTAAAATGTGCCTGGCTTCCCTACACTGAAAAGCTCATTCTGAGTACATTTTTAGCGTACGTTTGCTCCTGCCGGGTCAGCTGAGCAGCGAATTTCTATTTAACCACCTGCTATCATGAGAGACATCAGGCTGCATGTTTTGAGCCCAGTACTGATCCTGAAAAGCGTTTCCAACCCCACTTACAAGTAAAACTAGCTAAAATGTGCCTGGCTGCTATTCACTGAAAAGCTCATTCTGTGTACATTTTTGGCATACGTTTGCTCCTACCGGGTCAGCTGAGCAGCGAATTTCTATTTAACCATCTGCTATCATGAGAGACCTCAGGGCTGCATGTTTTGAGCCCAGTACTGATCCTGAAAAGCGTTTCCAACCCCACTTACAAGTAAAACTAGCTAAAATGTGCCTGGCTGCTATTCACTGAAAAGCTCATTCTGTGTACATTTTTGGCATACGTTTGCTCCTACCGGGTCAGCTGAGCAGCGAATTTCTATTTAACCACCTGCTGTCATGGGAGACCTCAGGGCTGCATGTTTTGAGCCCAGTACTGAGCCTGAATAGCATTTCCAACCCCACTTACAAGTGAAACTAGCTAAAATGTGCCTGGCTTCCCTACACTGAAAAGCTCATTCTGAGTACATTTTTAGCATACGTTTGCTCCTGCCGGGTCAGCTGAGCAGCGAATTTCTATTTAACCACCTGCTATCATGAGAGACATCAGGCTGCATGTTTTGAGCCCAGTACTGATCCTGAAAAGCGTTTCCAACCCCACTTACAAGTAAAACTAGCTAAAATGTGCCTGGCTGCTATTCACTGAAAAGCTCATTCTGTGTACATTTTTGGCATACGTTTGCTCCTACCGGGTCAGCTGAGCAGCGAATTTCTATTTAACCACCTGCTTTCATGGGAGACCTCAGGGCTGCATGTTTTGAGCCCAGTACTGAGCCTGAAAAGCATTTCCAACCCCACTTACAAGTAAAACTAGCTCAAATGTGCCTGGCTGCTATTCACTGAAAAGCTCATTCTGTGTACATTTTTGGCATACGTTTGCTCCTACCGGGTCAGCTGAGCAGCGAATTTCTATTTAACCACCTGCTGTCATGGGAGACCTCAGGGCTGCATGTTTTGAGCCCAGTACTGAGCCTGAAAAGCATTTCCAACCCCACTTACAAGTAAAACTAGCTAAAATGTGCCTGGCTGCTAGTCACTGAAAAGCTCATTCTGTGTACATTTTTGGCATACGTTTGCTCCTACCGGGTCAGTTGAGCAGCGAAATTCTATTTAACCACCTGCTTTCATGAGAGACCTCGGGGGGCTGCATGTTTTGAGCCCAGTACTGAGCCTGAAAAGCGTTTCCAACCCCACTTACAAGTAAAACTAGCTAAAATGTGCCTGACTGCTATTCACTGAAAAGCTAATTCTGAGTACATTTTTAGCATACGTTTGCTCCTGCCGGGTCAGCTGAGCAGCGAATTTCTATTTAACCACCTGCTATCATGAGAGAACTCAGGGCTGCATGTTTTGAGCCCAGTACTGAGCCTGAAAAGCATTTCCAACCCCACTTACAAGTAAAACTAGCTAAAATGTGCCTGGCTTCTCTTCAATGAAAAGCTCATTCTGAGTACATTTTTAGCATACGTTTGCTCCTGCCGGGTCAGCTGAGCAGCAAATTTCTATTTAACAACCTGCTATCATGAGAGACCTCAGGGCTGCATGTTTTGAGCCCAGTACTGATCCTGAAAAGCGTTTCCAACCCCACTTACAAGTAAAACTAGCTAAAATGTGCCTGGCTGCTATTCACTGAAAAGCTCATTCTGTGTACATTTTTGGCATACGTTTGCTCCTACCGGGTCAGCTGAGCAGCGAATTTCTATTTAACCACCTGCTGTCATGGGAGACCTCAGGGCTGCATGTTTTGAGCCCAGTACTGAGCCTGAAAAGCATTTCCAACCCCACTTACAAGTAAAACTAGCTAAAATGTGCCTGGCTGCTATTCACTGAAAAGCTCATTCTGTGTACATTTTTGGCATACGTTTGCTCCTACCGGGTCAGCTGAGCAGCGAATTTCTATTTAACCACCTGCTGTCATGGGAGACCTCAGGGCTGCATGTTTTGAGCCCAGTACTGAGCCTGAAAAGCATTTCCAACCCCACTTACAAGTAAAACTAGCTAAAATGTGCCTGGCTGCTATTCACTGAAAAGCTCATTCTATGTACATTTTTGGCATACGTTTGCTCCTACCGGGTCAGTTGAGCAGCGAATTTCTATTTAACCACCTGCTTTCATGAGAGACCTCAGGGCTGCATGTTTTGAGCCCAGTACTGAGCATGAAAAGCATTTCCAACCCCACTTACAAGTGAAACTAGCTAAAATGTGCCTGGCTTCTCTTCACTGAAAAGCTCATTCTGAGTACATTTTTAGCATACGTTTGCTCCTGCCGGGTCAGCTGAGCAGCGAATTTCTATTTAACCACCTGCTATCATGAGAGACATCAGGGCTGCATGTTTTGAGCCCAGTACTGATCCTGAAAAGCGTTTTCAACCCCACTTACAAGTAAAACTAGCTAAAATGAGCCTGGCTGCTATTCACTGAAAAGCTCATTCTGTGTACATTTTTGGCATACGTTTGCTCCTACCGGGTCAGCTGAGCAGCGAATTTCTATTTAACCACCTGCTGTCATGGGAGACCTCAGGGCTGCATGTTTTGAGCCCAGTACTGAGCCTGAAAAGCGTTTCCAACCCCACTTACAAGTAAAACTAGCTAAAATGTGCCTGACTGCTATTCACTGAAAAGCTCATTCTGTGTACATTTTTGGCATACGTTTGCTCCTACCGGGTCAGCTGAGCAGCGAATTTCTATTTAACCGCCTGCTTTCATGAGAGACCTCAGGGCTGCATGTTTTGAGCCCAGTACTGAGCCTGAAAAGCAATTCCAACCCCACTTACAAGTAAAACTAGCTAAAATGTGCCTGGCTTCTCTTCACTGAAAAGCTCATTCTGAGTACATTTTTAGCATACGTTTGCTCCTGCCGGGTCAGCTGAGCAGCGAATTTCTATTTAACCACCTGCTATCATGAGATACCTCAGGGCTGCATGTTTTGAGCCCAGTACTGATCCTGAAAAGCGTTTCCAACCCCACTTACAAGTAAAACTAGCTAAAATGTGCCTGGCTGCTATTCACTGAAAAGCTCATTCTGTGTACATTTTTGGCATACGTTTGCTCCTACCGGGTCAGCTGAGCAGCAAATTTCTATTTAACCACCTGCTGTCATGGGAGACCTCAGGGCTGCATGTTTTGAGCCCAGTACTGAGCCTGAAAAGCATTTCCAACCCCACTTACAAGTAAAACTAGCTAAAATGTGCCTGGCTGCTATTCACTGAAAAGCTCATTCTGTGTACATTTTTGGCATACGTTTGCTCCTACCGGGTCAGTTGAGCAGCGAATTTCTATTTAACCACCTGCTTTCATGAGAGACCTCAGGGCTTCATGTTTTGAGCCCAGTACTGAGCCTGAAAAGCATTTCCAACCCCACTTACAAGTGAAACTAGCTAAAATGTGCCTGGCTTCTCTTCACTGAAAAGCTCATTCTGAGTACATTTTTAGCATACGTTTGCTCCTGCTGGGTCAGCTGAGCAGCGAATTTCTATTTAACCACCTGCTATCATGGGAGACATCAGGGCTGCATGTTTTGAGCTCAGTACTGATCCTGAAAAGCGTTTCCAACCCCACTTACAAGTAAAACTAGCTAAAATGAGCCTGGCTGCTATTCACTGAAAAGCTCATTCTGTGTACATTTTTGGCATACGTTTGCTCCTACCGGGTCAGCTGAGCAGCGAATTTCTATTTAACCACCTGCTTTCATGGGAGACCTCAGGGCTGCATGTTTTGAGCCCAGTACTGAGCCTGAAAAGCATTTCCAACCCCACTTACAAGTAAAACTAGCTAAAATGTGCCTGGCTGCTATTCACTGAAAAGCTCATTCTGTGTACATTTTTGGCATACGTTTGCTCCTACCGGGTCAGCTGAGCAGCGAATTTCTATTTAACCACCTGCTTTCATGAGAGACCTCAGGGCTGCATGTTTTGAGCCCAGTACTGAGCCTGAAAAGCATTTCCAACCCCACTTACAAGTAAAACTAGCTAAAATGTGCCTGGCTTCTCTTCACTGAAAAGCTCATTCTGAGTACATTTTTAGCATACGTTTGCTCCTGCCGGGTCAGCTGAGCAGCGAATTTCTATTTAACCACCTGCTATCATGAGAGACCTCAGGGCTGCATGTTTTGAGCCCAGTACTGAGCCTGAAAAGCATTTCCAACCCCACTTACAAGTAAGACTAGCGAAAATGTGCCTGGCTTCTCTTCACTGAAAAGCTCATTCTGAGTACATTTTTAGCATACGTTTGCTCCTGCCGGGTCAGCTGAGTAGCGAATTTCTATTTAACCACCTGCTATCATGAGAGACCTCAGGGCTGCATGTTTTGAGCCCAGTACTGATCCTGAAAAGCGTTTCCAACCCCACTTACAAGTAAAACTAGCTAAAATGTGCCTGGCTGCTATTCACTGAAAAGTTCATTCTGTGTTCATTTTTGGCAACGTTTGCTCCTGCCGGGTCAGCTGAGCAGCGAATTTCTATTTAACCACCTGCTGTCATGGGAGACCTCAGGGCTGCATGTTTTGAGCCCAGTACTGAGCCTGAAAAGCATTTCCAACCCCACTTACAAGTAAAACTAGCTAAAATGTGCCTGGCTTCTCTTCACTGAAAAGCTCATTCTGAGTACATTTTTGGCATACGTTTGCTCCTACCGGGTCAGCTGAGCAGCGAATTTCTATTTAACCACCTGCTATCATGAGAGACCTCAGGGCTGCATGTTTTGAGCCCAGTACTGAGCCTGAAAAGCATTTCCAACCCCACTTACAAGTAAAACTAGCTAAAATGTGCCTGGCTTCTCTTCACTGAAAAGCTCATTCTGAGTACATTTTTAGCATACGTTTGCTCCTGCCGGGTCAGCTGAGCAGCGAATTTCTATTTATCCACCTGCTATCATGAGAGACATCAGGGCTGCATGTTTTGAGCCTAGTACTGAGCCTGAAAAGCATTTCCAACCCCACTTACAAGTAAAACTAGCTAAAATGTGCCTGGCTGCTATTCACTGAAAAGTTCATTCTGTGTTCATTTTTGGCATACGTTTGCTCCTGCCGGGTCAGCTGAGCAGCGAATTTCTATTTAACCACCTGCTATCATGAGAGACCTCAGGGCTGCATGTTTTGAGCCCAGTACTGAGCCTGAAAAGCATTTCCAACCCCACTTACAAGTAAAACTAGCTAAAATGTGCCTGGCTTCTCTTCACTGAAAAGCTCATTCTGAGTACATTTTTAGCATACGTTTGCTCCTGCCGGGTCACCTGAGCAGCGAATTTCTATTTAACCACCTGCTGTCATGGGAGACCTCAGGGCTGCATGTTTTGAGCCCAGTACTGAGCCTGAAAAGCATTTCCAACCCCACTTACAAGTAAAACTAGCTAAAATGTGCCTGGCTGCTAGTCACTGAAAAGCTCATTCTGTGTACATTTTTGGCATACGTTTGCTCCTACCGGGTCAGCTGAGCAGCAAATTTCTATTTAACCACCTGCTGTCATGGGAGACCTCAGGGCTGCATGTTTTGAGCCCAGTACTGAGCCTGAAAAGCATTTCCAACCCCACTTACAAGTAAAACTAGCTAAAATGTGCCTGGCTGCTATTCACTGAAAAGCTCATTCTGTGTACATTTTTGGCATACGTTTGCTCCTACCGGGTCAGCTGAGCAGCGAATTTCTATTTAACCACCTGCTGTCATGGGAGACCTCAGGGCTGCATGTTTTGAGCCCAGTACTGAGCCTGAAAAGCATTTCCAACCCCACTTACAAGTAAAACTAGCTAAAATGTGCCTGGCTGCTATTCACTGAAAAGCTCATTCTGTGTACATTTTTGGCATACGTTTGCTCCTACCGGGTCAGCTGAGCAGCGAATTTCTATTTAACCACCTGCTTTCATGAGAGACCTCAGGGCTGCATGTTTTGAGCCCAGTACTGAGCCTGAAAAGCGTTTCCAACCCCACTTACAAGTAAAACTAGCTAAAATGTGCCTGACTGCTATTCACTGAAAAGCTCATTCTGTGTACATTTTTGGCATACGTTTGCTCCTACCGGGTCAGCTGAGCAGCGAATTTCTATTTAACCACCTGCTTTCATGAGAGACCTCAGGGCTGCATGTTTTGAGCCCAGTACTGAGCCTGAAAAGCATTTCCAACCCCACTTACAAGTAAAACTAGCTAAAATGTGCCTGGCTTCTCTTCAATGAAAAGCTCATTCTGAGTACATTTTTTGCATACGTTTGCTCCTGCCGGGTCACCTGAGCAGCGAATTTCTATTTAACCACCTGCTATCATGAGAGACCTCAGGGCTGCATGTTTTGAGCCCAGTACTGAGCCTGAAAAGCATTTCCAACCCCACTTACAAGTAAAACTAGCTAAAATGTGCCTGGCTGCTATTCACTGAAAAGCTCATTCTGTGTACATTTTTGGCATACGTTTGCTCCTGCCGGGTCAGCTGAGCAGCGAATTTCTATTTAACCACCTGCTATCATGATAGACATCAGGGCTGCATGTTTTGAGCCCAGTACTGAGCCTGAAAAGCATTTCCAACCCCACTTACAAGTAAAACTAGCTAAAATGTGCCTGGCTGCTATTCACTGAAAAGCTCATTCTGTGTACATTTTTGGCATACGTTTGCTCCTACCGGGTCAGCTGAGCAGCGAATTTCTATTTAACCACCTGCTGTCATGGGAGACCTCAGGGCTGCATGTTTTGAGCCCAGTACTGAGCCTGAAAAGCATTTCCAACCCCACTTACAAGTAAAACTAGCTAAAATGTGCCTGGCTGCTAGTCACTGAAAAGCTCATTCTGTGTACATTTTTGGCATACGTTTGCTCCTACCGGGTCAGTTGAGCAGCGAATTTCTATTTAACCACCTGCTTTCATGAGAGACCTCGGGGCTGCATGTTTTGAGCCCAGTACTGAGCCTGAAAAGCGTTTCCAACCCCACTTACAAGTAAAACTAGCTAAAATGTGCCTGACTGCTATTCACTGAAAAGCTAATTCTGAGTACATTTTTAGCATACGTTTGCTCCTGCCGGGTCAGCTGAGCAGCGAATTTCTATTTAACCACCTGCTATCATGAGAGACCTCAGGGCTGCATGTTTTGAGCCCAGTACTGAGCCTGAAAAGCATTTCCAACCCCACTTACAAGTAAAACTAGCTAAAATGTGCCTGGCTTCTCTTCAATGAAAAGCTCATTCTGAGTACATTTTTAGCATACGTTTGCTCCTGCCGGGTCAGCTGAGCAGCGAATTTCTATTTAACCACCTGCTATCATGAGAGACCTCAGGGCTGCATGTTTTGAGCCCAGTACTGATCCTGAAAAGCGTTTCCAACCCCACTTACAAGTAAAACTAGCTAAAATGTGCCTGGCTGCTATTCACTGAAAAGCTCATTCTGTGTACATTTTTGGCATACGTTTGCTCCTACCGGGTCAGCTGAGCAGCAAATTTCTATTTAACCACCTGCTGTCATGGGAGACCTCAGGGCTGCATGTTTTGAGCCCAGTACTGAGCCTGAAAAGCATTTCCAACCCCACTTACAAGTAAAACTAGCTAAAATGTGCCTGGCTGCTATTCACTGAAAAGCTCATTCTGGTACATTTTTGGCATACGTTTGCTCCTACCGGGTCAGCTGAGCAGCGAATTTCTATTTAACCACCTGCTTTCATGAGAGACCTCAGGGCTGCATGTTTTGAGCCCAGTACTGAGCCTGAAAAGCGTTTCCAACCCCACTTACAAGTAAAACTAGCTAAAATGTGCCTGACTGCTATTCACTGAAAAGCTCATTCTGTGTACATTTTTGGCATATGTTTGCTCCTACCGGGTCAGCTGAGCAGCGAATTTCTATTTAACCACCTGCTTTCATGAGAGACCTCAGGGCTGCATGTTTTGAGCCCAGTACTGAGCCTGAAAAGCATTTCCAACCCCACTTACAAGTAAAACTAGCTAAAATGTGCCTGGCTTCTCTTCACTGAAAAGCTCATTCTGAGTACATTTTTAGCATACGTTTGCTCCTGCCGGGTCAGCTGAGCAGCGAATTTCTATTTAACCACCTGCTATCATGAGAGACCTCAGGGCTGCATGTTTTGAGCCCAGTACTGAGCCTGAAAAGCATTTCCAACCCCACTTACAAGTAAAACTAGCTAAAATGTGCCTGGCTTCTCTTCAATGAAAAGCTCATTCTGAGTACATTTTTTGCATACGTTTGCTCCTGCCGGGTCACCTGAGCAGCAAATTTCTATTTAACCACCTGCTATCATGAGAGACCTCAGGGCTGCATGTTTTGAGCCCAGTACTGAGCCTGAAAAGCATTTCCAACCCCACTTACAAGTAAAACTAGCTAAAATGTGCCTGGCTGCTATTCACTGAAAAGCTCATTCTGTGTACATTTTTGGCATACGTTTGCTCCTGCCGGGTCAGCTGAGCAGCGAATTTCTATTTAACCACCTGCTATCATGAGAGACATCAGGGCTGCGTGTTTTGAGCCCAGTACTGAGCCTGAAAAGCATTTCCAACCCCACTTACAAGTAAAACTAGCTAAAATGAGCCTGGCTGCTATTCACTGAAAAGCTCATTCTGTGTACATTTTTGGCATACGTTTGCTCCTACTGGGTCAGCTGAGCAGCGAATTTCTATTTAACCACTTGCTTTCATGAGAGACCTCAGGGTTGCATGTTTTGAGCCCAGTACTGAGCCTGAAAAGCATTTCCAACCCCACTTTACAAGTAAAACTAGCTAAAATGTGCCTGGCTTCTCTTCACTGAAAAGCTCATTGTGAGTACATTTTTAGCATACGTTTGCTCCTGCCGGGTCAGCTGAGCAGCGAATTTCTATTTAACCACCTGCTATCATGAGAGACCTCAGGGCTGCATGTTTTAAGCCCAGTACTGAGCCTGAAAAGCATTTCCAACCCCACTTACAAGTAAAACTAGCTAAAATGTGCCTGGCTTCTCTTCACTGAAAAGCTCATTCTGAGTACATTTTTAGCATACGTTTGCTCCTGCCGGATCACCTGAGCAGCGAATTTCTATTTAACCACCTGCTATCATGAGAGACCTCAGGGCTGCATGTTTTGAGCCCAGTACTGATCCTGAAAAGCGTTTCCAACCCCACTTACAAGTAAAACTAGCTAAAATGTGCCTGGCTGCTATTCACTGAAAAGCTCATTCTGTGTACATTTTTGGCATACGTTTGCTCCTACCGGGTCAGCTGAGCAGCGAATTTCTATTTAACCACCTGCTGTCATGGGAGACCTCAGGGCTGCATGTTTTGAGCCCAGTACTGAGCCTGAAAAGCGTTTCCAACCCCACTTACAAGTAAAACTAGCTAAAATGTGCCTGACTGCTATTCACTGAAAAGCTCATTCTGTGTACATTTTTGGCATATGTTTGCTCCTACCGGGTCAGCTGAGCAGCGAATTTCTATTTAACCACCTGCTTTCATGAGAGACCTCAGGGCTGCATGTTTTGAGCCCAGTACTGAGCCTGAAAAGCATTTCCAACCCCACTTACAAGTAAAACTAGCTAAAATGTGCCTGGCTTCTCTTCACTGAAAAGCTCATTCTGAGTACATTTTTAGCATACGTTTGCTCCTGCCGGGTCAGCTGAGCAGCGAATTTCTATTTAACCACCTGCTATCATGAGAGACCTCAGGGCTGCATGTTTTGAGCCCAGTACTGAGCCTGAAAAGCATTTCCAACCCCACTTACAAGTAAAACTAGCTAAAATGTGCCTGGCTTCTCTTCAATGAAAAGCTCATTCTGAGTACATTTTTTGCATACGTTTGCTCCTGCCGGGTCACCTGAGCAGCAAATTTCTATTTAACCACCTGCTATCATGAGAGACCTCAGGGCTGCATGTTTTGAGCCCAGTACTGAGCCTGAAAAGCATTTCCAACCCCACTTACAAGTAAAACTAGCTAAAATGTGCCTGGCTGCTATTCACTGAAAAGCTCATTCTGTGTACATTTTTGGCATACGTTTGCTCCTGCCGGGTCAGCTGAGCAGCGAATTTCTATTTAACCACCTGCTATCATGAGAGACATCAGGGCTGCGTGTTTTGAGCCCAGTACTGAGCCTGAAAAGCATTTCCAACCCCACTTACAAGTAAAACTAGCTAAAATGAGCCTGGCTGCTATTCACTGAAAAGCTCATTCTGTGTACATTTTTGGCATACGTTTGCTCCTACTGGGTCAGCTGAGCAGCGAATTTCTATTTAACCACTTGCTTTCATGAGAGACCTCAGGGTTGCATGTTTTGAGCCCAGTACTGAGCCTGAAAAGCATTTCCAACCCCACTTTACAAGTAAAACTAGCTAAAATGTGCCTGGCTTCTCTTCACTGAAAAGCTCATTGTGAGTACATTTTTAGCATACGTTTGCTCCTGCCGGGTCAGCTGAGCAGCGAATTTCTATTTAACCACCTGCTATCATGAGAGACCTCAGGGCTGCATGTTTTAAGCCCAGTACTGAGCCTGAAAAGCATTTCCAACCCCACTTACAAGTAAAACTAGCTAAAATGTGCCTGGCTTCTCTTCACTGAAAAGCTCATTCTGAGTACATTTTTAGCATACGTTTGCTCCTGCCGGATCACCTGAGCAGCGAATTTCTATTTAACCACCTGCTATCATGAGAGACCTCAGGGCTGCATGTTTTGAGCCCAGTACTGATCCTGAAAAGCGTTTCCAACCCCACTTACAAGTAAAACTAGCTAAAATGTGCCTGGCTGCTATTCACTGAAAAGCTCATTCTGTGTACATTTTTGGCATACGTTTGCTCCTACCGGGTCAGCTGAGCAGCGAATTTCTATTTAACCACCTGCTGTCATGGGAGACCTCAGGGCTGCATGTTTTGAGCCCAGTACTGAGCCTGAAAAGCATTTCCAACCCCACTTACAAGTAAAACTAGCTAAAATGTGCCTGGCTGCTATTCACTGAAAAGCTCATTCTGTGTACATTTTTGGCATACGTTTGCTCCTACCGGGTCAGTTGAGCAGCGAATTTCTATTTAACCACCTGCTTTCATGAGAGACCTCAGGGCTGCATGTTTTGAGCCCAGTACTGAGCATGAAAAGCATTTCCAACCCCACTTACAAGTGAAACTAGCTAAAATGTGCCTGGCTTCTCTTCACTGAAAAGCTCATTCTGAGTACATTTTTAGCATACGTTTGCTCCTGTCGGGTCAGCTGAGCAGCGAATTTCTATTTAACCACCTGCTATCATGAGAGACATCAGGGCTGCATGTTTTGAGCCCAGTACTGATCCTGAAAAGCGTTTCCAACCCCACTTACAAGTAAAACTAGCTAAAATGAGCCTGGCTGCTATTCACTGAAAAGCTCATTCTGTGTACATTTTTGGCATACGTTTGCTCCTACTGGGTCAGCTGAGCAGCGAATTTCTATTTAACCACTTGCTTTCATGAGAGACCTCAGGGTTGCATGTTTTGAGCCCAGTACTGAGCCTGAAAAGCATTTCCAACCCCACTTTACAAGTAAAACTAGCTAAAATGTGCCTGGCTTCTCTTCACTGAAAAGCTCATTGTGAGTACATTTTTAGCATACGTTTGCTCCTGCCGGGTCAGCTGAGCAGCGAATTTCTATTTAACCACCTGCTATCATGAGAGACCTCAGGGCTGCATGTTTTAAGCCCAGTACTGAGCCTGAAAAGCATTTCCAACCCCACTTACAAGTAAAACTAGCTAAAATGTGCCTAGCTTCTCTTCACTGAAAAGCTCATTCTGAGTACATTTTTAGCATACGTTTGCTCCTGCCGGATCACCTGAGCAGCGAATTTCTATTTAACCACCTGCTATCATGAGAGACCTCAGGGCTGCATGTTTTGAGCCCAGTACTGATCCTGAAAAGCGTTTCCAACCCCACTTACAAGTAAAACTAGCTAAAATGTGCCTGGCTGCTATTCACTGAAAAGCTCATTCTGTGTACATTTTTGGCATACGTTTGCTCCTACCGGGTCAGCTGAGCAGCGAATTTCTATTTAACCACCTGCTGTCATGGGAGACCTCAGGGCTGCATGTTTTGAGCCCAGTACTGAGCCTGAAAAGCGTTTCCAACCCCACTTACAAGTAAAACTAGCTAAAATGTGCCTGACTGCTATTCACTGAAAAGCTCATTCTGTGTACATTTTTGGCATATGTTTGCTCCTACCGGGTCAGCTGAGCAGCGAATTTCTATTTAACCACCTGCTTTCATGAGAGACCTCAGGGCTGCATGTTTTGAGCCCAGTACTGAGCCTGAAAAGCATTTCCAACCCCACTTACAAGTAAAACTAGCTAAAATGTGCCTGGCTTCTCTTCACTGAAAAGCTCATTCTGAGTACATTTTTAGCATACGTTTGCTCCTGCCGGGTCAGCTGAGCAGCGAATTTCTATTTAACCACCTGCTATCATGAGAGACCTCAGGGCTGCATGTTTTGAGCCCAGTACTGAGCCTGAAAAGCATTTCCAACCCCACTTACAAGTAAAACTAGCTAAAATGTGCCTGGCTTCTCTTCAATGAAAAGCTCATTCTGAGTACATTTTTTGCATACGTTTGCTCCTGCCGGGTCACCTGAGCAGCAAATTTCTATTTAACCACCTGCTATCATGAGAGACCTCAGGGCTGCATGTTTTGAGCCCAGTACTGAGCCTGAAAAGCATTTCCAACCCCACTTACAAGTAAAACTAGCTAAAATGTGCCTGGCTGCTATTCACTGAAAAGCTCATTCTGTGTACATTTTTGGCATACGTTTGCTCCTGCCGGGTCAGCTGAGCAGCGAATTTCTATTTAACCACCTGCTATCATGAGAGACATCAGGGCTGCGTGTTTTGAGCCCAGTACTGAGCCTGAAAAGCATTTCCAACCCCACTTACAAGTAAAACTAGCTAAAATGAGCCTGGCTGCTATTCACTGAAAAGCTCATTCTGTGTACATTTTTGGCATACGTTTGCTCCTACTGGGTCAGCTGAGCAGCGAATTTCTATTTAACCACTTGCTTTCATGAGAGACCTCAGGGTTGCATGTTTTGAGCCCAGTACTGAGCCTGAAAAGCATTTCCAACCCCACTTTACAAGTAAAACTAGCTAAAATGTGCCTGGCTTCTCTTCACTGAAAAGCTCATTGTGAGTACATTTTTAGCATACGTTTGCTCCTGCCGGGTCAGCTGAGCAGCGAATTTCTATTTAACCACCTGCTATCATGAGAGACCTCAGGGCTGCATGTTTTAAGCCCAGTACTGAGCCTGAAAAGCATTTCCAACCCCACTTACAAGTAAAACTAGCTAAAATGTGCCTGGCTTCTCTTCACTGAAAAGCTCATTCTGAGTACATTTTTAGCATACGTTTGCTCCTGCCGGATCACCTGAGCAGCGAATTTCTATTTAACCACCTGCTATCATGAGAGACCTCAGGGCTGCATGTTTTGAGCCCAGTACTGATCCTGAAAAGCGTTTCCAACCCCACTTACAAGTAAAACTAGCTAAAATGTGCCTGGCTGCTATTCACTGAAAAGCTCATTCTGTGTACATTTTTGGCATACGTTTGCTCCTACCGGGTCAGCTGAGCAGCGAATTTCTATTTAACCACCTGCTGTCATGGGAGACCTCAGGGCTGCATGTTTTGAGCCCAGTACTGAGCCTGAAAAGCATTTCCAACCCCACTTACAAGTAAAACTAGCTAAAATGTGCCTGGCTGCTATTCACTTAAAAGCTCATTCTGTGTACATTTTTGGCATACGTTTGCTCCTACCGGGTCAGTTGAGCAGCGAATTTCTATTTAACCACCTGCTTTCATGAGAGACCTCAGGGCTGCATGTTTTGAGCCCAGTACTGAGCATGAAAAGCATTTCCAACCCCACTTACAAGTGAAACTAGCTAAAATGTGCCTGGCTTCTCTTCACTGAAAAGCTCATTCTGAGTACATTTTTAGCATACGTTTGCTCCTGTCGGGTCAGCTGAGCAGCGAATTTCTATTTAACCACCTGCTATCATGAGAGACATCAGGGCTGCATGTTTTGAGCCCAGTACTGATCCTGAAAAGCGTTTCCAACCCCACTTACAAGTAAAACTAGCTAAAATGAGCCTGGCTGCTATTCACTGAAAAGCTCATTCTGTGTACATTTTTGGCATACGTTTGCTCCTACCGGGTCAGCTGAGCAGCGAATTTCTATTTAACCACCTGCTGTCATGGGAGACCTCAGGGCTGCATGTTTTGAGCCCAGTACTGAGCCTGAAAAGCGTTTCCAACCCCACTTATAAGTAAAACTAGCTAAAATGTGCCTGACTGCTATTCACTGAAAAGCTCATTCTGTGTACATTTTTGGCATACGTTTGCTCCTGCCGGGTCAGCTGAGCAGCGAATTTCTATTTAACCACCTGCTATCATGAGAGACATCAGGGCTGCGTGTTTTGAGCCCAGTACTGAGCATGAAAAGCATTTCCAACCCCACTTACAAGTGAAACTAGCTAAAATGTGCCTGGCTTCTCTTCACTGAAAAGCTCATTCTGAGTACATTTTTAGCATACGTTTGCTCCTGCCGGGTCAGCTGAGCAGCGAATTTCTATTTAACCACCTGCTATCATGAGAGACATCAGGGCTGCATGTTTTGAGCCCAGTACTGATCCTGAAAAGCGTTTCCAACCCCACTTACAAGTAAAACTAGCTAAAATGAGCCTGGCTGCTATTCACTGAAAAGCTCATTCTGTGTACATTTTTGGCATACGTTTGCTCCTACCGGGTCAGCTGAGCAGCAAATTTCTATTTAACCACCTGCTGTCATGGGAGACCTCAGGGCTGCATGTTTTGAGCCCAGTACTGAGCCTGAAAAGCGTTTCCAACCCCACTTATAAGTAAAACTAGCTAAAATGTGCCTGACTGCTAGTCACTGAAAAGCTCATTCTGTGTACATTTTTGGCATACGTTTGCTCCTACCGGGTCAGCTGAGCAGCGAATTTCTATTTAACCGCCTGCTTTCATGAGAGACCTCAGGGCTGCATGTTTTGAGCCCAGTACTGAGCCTGAAAAGCATTTCCAACCCCACTTACAAGTAAAACTAGCTAAAATGTGCCTGGCTTCACTTCACTGAAAAGCTCATTCTGAGTACATTTTTAGCATACGTTTGCTCCTGCCGGGTCAGCTGAGCAGCGAATTTCTATTTAACCACCTGCTATCATGAGAGACCTCAGGGCTGCATGTTTTGAGCCCAGTACTGATCCTGAAAAGCGTTTCCAACCCCACTTACCAGTAAAACTAGCTAAAATGTGCCTGGCTGCTATTCACTGAAAAGCTCATTCTGTGTACATTTTTGGCATACGTTTGCTCCTACCGGGTCAGCTGAGCAGCGAATTTCTATTTAACCACCTGCTGTCATGGGAGACCTCAGGGCTGCATGTTTTGAGCCCAGTACTGAGCCTGAAAAGCATTTCCAACCCCACTTACAAGTAAAACTAGCTAAAATGTGCCTGGCTGCTATTCACTGAAAAGCTCATTCTGTGTACATTTTTGGCATACGTTTGCTCCTACCGGGTCAGTTGAGCAGCGAATTTCTATTTAACCACCTGCTTTCATGAGAGACCTCAGGGCTGCATGTTTTGAGCCCAGTACTGAGCCTGAAAAGCATTTCCAACCCCACTTACAAGTGAAACTAGCTAAAATGTGCCTTGCTTCTCTTCACTGAAAAGCTCATTCTGAGTACATTTTTTAGCATACGTTTGCTCCTGCAGGGTCAGCTGAGCAGCGAATTTCTATTTAACCACCTGCTATCATGAGAGACATCAGGGCTGCATGTTTTGAGCCCAGTACTGAGCCTGAAAAGCATTTCCAACCCCACTTACAAGTAAAACTAGCTAAAATGTGCCTGGCTGCTATTCACTGAAAAGCTCATTCTGTGTACATTTTTGGCATACGTTTGCTCCTACCGGGTCAGCTGAGCAGCGAATTTCTATTTAACCACCTGCTTTCATGAGAGACCTCAGGGCTGCATGTTTTGAGCCCAGTACTGAGCCTGAAAAGCATTTCCAACCCCACTTACAAGTAAAACTAGCTAAAATGTGCCTGGCTTCTCTTCACTGAAAAGCTCATTCTGAGTACATTTTTAGCATACGTTTGCTCCTGCCGGGTCAGCTGAGTAGCGAATTTCTATTTAACCACCTGCTATCATGAGAGACCTCAGGGCTGCATGTTTTGAGCCCAGTACTGATCCTGAAAAGCGTTTCCAACCCCACTTACAAGTAAAACTAGCTAAAATGTGCCTGGCTGCTATTCACTGAAAAGCTCATTCTGTGTACATTTTTAGCATACGTTTGCTCCTGCCGGGTCAGCTGAGCAGCGAATTTCTATTTAACCACCTGCTTTCATGGGAGACCTCAGGGCTGCATGTTTTGAGCCCAGTACTGAGCCTGAAAAGCATTTCCAACCCCACTTACAAGTAAAACTAGCTCAAATGTGCCTGGCTGCTATTCACTGAAAAGCTCATTCTGTGTACATTTTTGGCATACGTTTGCTCCTACCGGGTCAGCTGAGCAGCGAATTTCTATTTAACCACCTGCTGTCATGGGAGACCTCAGGGCTGCATGTTTTGAGCCCAGTACTGAGCCTGAAAAGCATTTCCAACCCCACTTACAAGTAAAACTAGCTAAAATGTGCCTGGCTGCTAGTCACTGAAAAGCTCATTCTGTGTACATTTTTGGCATACGTTTGCTCCTACCGGGTCAGTTGAGCAGCGAATTTCTATTTAACCACCTGCTTTCATGAGAGACCTCGGGGCTGCATGTTTTGAGCCCAGTACTGAGCCTGAAAAGCGTTTCCAACCCCACTTACAAGTAAAACTAGCTAAAATGTGCCTGACTGCTATTCACTGAAAAGCTCATTCTGTGTACATTTTTGGCATACGTTTGCTCCTACCGGGTCAGCTGAGCAGCGAATTTCTATTTAACCACCTGCTTTCATGAGAGACCTCAGGGCTGCATGTTTTGAGCCCAGTACTGAGCCTGAAAAGCATTTCCAACCCCACTTACAAGTAAAACTAGCTAAAATGTGCCTGGCTTCTCTTCACTGAAAAGCTCATTCTGAGTACATTTTTAGCATACGTTTGCTCCTGCCGGGTCAGCTGAGCAGCGAATTTCTATTTAACCACCTGCTATCATGAAAGACCTCAGGGCTGCATGTTTTGAGCCCAGTACTGAGCCTGAAAAGCATTTCCAACCCCACTTACAAGTAAAACTAGCTAAAATGTGCCTGGCTTCTCTTCACTGAAAAGCTCATTCTGAGTACATTTTTAGCATACGTTTGCTCCTGCCGGGTCACCTGAGCAGCGAATTTCTATTTAACCACCTGCTATCATGAGAGACCTCAGGGCTGCATGTTTTGAGCCCAGTACTGATCCTGAAAAGCGTTTCCAACCCCACTTACAAGTAAAAGTAGCTAAAATGTGCCTGGCTGCTATTCAATGAAAAGCTCATTCTGTGTACATTTTTGGCATACGTTTGCTCCTACCGGGTCAGCTGAGCAGCGAATTTCTATTTAACCACCTGCTGTCATGGGAGACCTCAGGGCTGCATGTTTTGAGCCCAGTACTGAGCCTGAAAAGCATTTCCAACCCCACTTACAAGTAAAACTAGCTAAAATGTGCCTGGCTGCTAGTCACTGAAAAGCTCATTCTGTGTACATTTTTGGCATACGTTTGCTCCTACCGGGTCAGTTGAGCAGCGAATTTCTATTTAACCACCTGCTTTCATGAGAGACCTCAGGGCTGCATGTTTCGAGCCCAGTACTGAGCCTGAAAAGCATTTCCAACCCCACTTACAAGTGAAACTAGCTAAAATGTGCCTGGCTTCTCTTCACTGAAAAGCTCATTCTGAGTACATTTTTAGCATACGTTTGCTCCTGCCGGGTCAGCTGAGCAGCGAATTTCTATTTAACCACCTGCTATCATGAGAGACATCAGGGCTGCATGTTTTGAGCCCAGTACTGAGCCTGAAAAGCGTTTCCAACCCCACTTACAAGTAAAACTAGCTAAAATGAGCCTGGCTGCTATTCACTGAAAAGCTCATTCTGTGTACATTTTTGGCATACGTTTGCTCCTACCGGGTCAGCTGAGCAGCGAATTTCTATTTAACCACCTGCTTTCATGAGAGACCTCAGGGCTGCATGTTTTGAGCCCAGTACTGAGCCTGAAAAGCATTTCCAACCCCACTTACAAGTAAAACTAGCTAAAATGTGCCTGGCTTCTCTTCACTGAAAAGCTCATTCTGAGTACATTTTTAGCATACGTTTGCTCCTGCCGGGTCACCTGAGCAGCAAATTTCTATTTAACCACCTGCTGTCATGGGAGACCTCAGGGCTGCATGTTTTGAGCCCAGTACTGAGCCTGAAAAGCATTTCCAACCCCACTTACAAGTGAAACTAGCTAAAATGTGCCTGGCTTCCCTACACTGAAAAGCTCATTCTGAGTACATTTTTAGCATATGTTTGCTCCTGCCGGGTCAGCTGAGCAGCGAATTTCTATTTAACCACCTGCTATCATGAGAGACATCAGGCTGCATGTTTTGAGCCCAGTACTGATCCTGAAAAGCGTTTCCAACCCCACTTACAAGTAAAACTAGCTAAAATGTGCCTGGCTGCTATTCACTGAAAAGCTCATTCTGTGTACATTTTTGGCATACGTTTGCTCCTACCGGGTCAGCTGAGCAGCGAATTTCTATTTAACCATCTGCTATCATGAGAGACCTCAGGGCTGCATGTTTTGAGCCCAGTACTGATCCTGAAAAGCGTTTCCAACCCCACTTACAAGTAAAACTAGCTAAAATGTGCCTGGCTGCTATTCACTGAAAAGCTCATTCTGTGTACATTTTTGGCATACGTTTGCTCCTACCGGGTCAGCTGAGCAGCGAATTTCTATTTAACCACCTGCTGTCATGGGAGACCTCAGGGCTGCATGTTTTGAGCCCAGTACTGAGCCTGAAAAGCATTTCCAACCCCACTTACAAGTGAAACTAGCTAAAATGTGCCTGGCTTCCCTACACTGAAAAGCTCATTCTGAGTACATTTTTAGCATACGTTTGCTCCTGCCGGGTCAGCTGAGCAGCGAATTTCTATTTAACCACCTGCTATCATGAGAGACATCAGGCTGCATGTTTTGAGCCCAGTACTGATCCTGAAAAGCGTTTCCAACCCCACTTACAAGTAAAACTAGCTAAAATGTGCCTGGCTGCTATTCACTGAAAAGCTCATTCTGTGTACATTTTTGGCATACGTTTGCTCCTACCGGGTCAGCTGAGCAGCGAATTTCTATTTAACCACCTGCTTTCATGGGAGACCTCAGGGCTGCATGTTTTGAGCCCAGTACTGAGCCTGAAAAGCATTTCCAACCCCACTTACAAGTAAAACTAGCTCAAATGTGCCTGGCTGCTATTCACTGAAAAGCTCATTCTGTGTACATTTTTGGCATACGTTTGCTCCTACCGGGTCAGCTGAGCAGCGAATTTCTATTTAACCACCTGCTGTCATGGGAGACCTCAGGGCTGCATGTTTTGAGCCCAGTACTGAGCCTGAAAAGCATTTCCAACCCCACTTACAAGTAAAACTAGCTAAAATGTGCCTGGCTGCTAGTCACTGAAAAGCTCATTCTGTGTACATTTTTGGCATACGTTTGCTCCTACCGGGTCAGTTGAGCAGCGAAATTCTATTTAACCACCTGCTTTCATGAGAGACCTCGGGGCTGCATGTTTTGAGCCCAGTACTGAGCCTGAAAAGCGTTTCCAACCCCACTTACAAGTAAAACTAGCTAAAATGTGCCTGACTGCTATTCACTGAAAAGCTAATTCTGAGTACATTTTTAGCATACGTTTGCTCCTGCCGGGTCAGCTGAGCAGCGAATTTCTATTTAACCACCTGCTATCATGAGAGAACTCAGGGCTGCATGTTTTGAGCCCAGTACTGAGCCTGAAAAGCATTTCCAACCCCACTTACAAGTAAAACTAGCTAAAATGTGCCTGGCTTCTCTTCAATGAAAAGCTCATTCTGAGTACATTTTTAGCATACGTTTGCTCCTGCCGGGTCAGCTGAGCAGCAAATTTCTATTTAACCACCTGCTATCATGAGAGACCTCAGGGCTGCATGTTTTGAGCCCAGTACTGATCCTGAAAAGCGTTTCCAACCCCACTTACAAGTAAAACTAGCTAAAATGTGCCTGGCTGCTATTCACTGAAAAGCTCATTCTGTGTACATTTTTGGCATACGTTTGCTCCTACCGGGTCAGCTGAGCAGCGAATTTCTATTTAACCACCTGCTGTCATGGGAGACCTCAGGGCTGCATGTTTTGAGCCCAGTACTGAGCCTGAAAAGCATTTCCAACCCCACTTACAAGTAAAACTAGCTAAAATGTGCCTGGCTGCTATTCACTGAAAAGCTCATTCTGTGTACATTTTTGGCATACGTTTGCTCCTACCGGGTCAGCTGAGCAGCGAATTTCTATTTAACCACCTGCTGTCATGGGAGACCTCAGGGCTGCATGTTTTGAGCCCAGTACTGAGCCTGAAAAGCATTTCCAACCCCACTTACAAGTAAAACTAGCTAAAATGTGCCTGGCTGCTATTCACTGAAAAGCTCATTCTATGTACATTTTTGGCATACGTTTGCTCCTACCGGGTCAGTTGAGCAGCGAATTTCTATTTAACCACCTGCTTTCATGAGAGACCTCAGGGCTGCATGTTTTGAGCCCAGTACTGAGCATGAAAAGCATTTCCAACCCCACTTACAAGTGAAACTAGCTAAAATGTGCCTGGCTTCTCTTCACTGAAAAGCTCATTCTGAGTACATTTTTAGCATACGTTTGCTCCTGCCGGGTCAGCTGAGCAGCGAATTTCTATTTAACCACCTGCTATCATGAGAGACATCAGGGCTGCATGTTTTGAGCCCAGTACTGATCCTGAAAAGCGTTTTCAACCCCACTTACAAGTAAAACTAGCTAAAATGAGCCTGGCTGCTATTCACTGAAAAGCTCATTCTGTGTACATTTTTGGCATACGTTTGCTCCTACCGGGTCAGCTGAGCAGCGAATTTCTATTTAACCACCTGCTGTCATGGGAGACCTCAGGGCTGCATGTTTTGAGCCCAGTACTGAGCCTGAAAAGCGTTTCCAACCCCACTTACAAGTAAAACTAGCTAAAATGTGCCTGACTGCTATTCACTGAAAAGCTCATTCTGTGTACATTTTTGGCATACGTTTGCTCCTACCGGGTCAGCTGAGCAGCGAATTTCTATTTAACCACCTGCTTTCATGAGAGACCTCAGGGCTGCATGTTTTGAGCCCAGTACTGAGCCTGAAAAGCAATTCCAACCCCACTTACAAGTAAAACTAGCTAAAATGTGCCTGGCTTCTCTTCACTGAAAAGCTCATTCTGAGTACATTTTTAGCATACGTTTGCTCCTGCCGGGTCAGCTGAGCAGCGAATTTCTATTTAACCACCTGCTATCATGAGATACCTCAGGGCTGCATGTTTTGAGCCCAGTACTGATCCTGAAAAGCGTTTCCAACCCCACTTACAAGTAAAACTAGCTAAAATGTGCCTGGCTGCTATTCACTGAAAAGCTCATTCTGTGTACATTTTTGGCATACGTTTGCTCCTACCGGGTCAGCTGAGCAGCGAATTTCTATTTAACCACCTGCTGTCATGGGAGACCTCAGGGCTGCATGTTTTGAGCCCAGTACTGAGCCTGAAAAGCATTTCCAACCCCACTTACAAGTAAAACTAGCTAAAATGTGCCTGGCTGCTATTCACTGAAAAGCTCATTCTGTGTACATTTTTGGCATACGTTTGCTCCTACCGGGTCAGTTGAGCAGCGAATTTCTATTTAACCACCTGCTTTCATGAGAGACCTCAGGGCTTCATGTTTTGAGCCCAGTACTGAGCCTGAAAAGCATTTCCAACCCCACTTACAAGTGAAACTAGCTAAAATGTGCCTGGCTTCTCTTCACTGAAAAGCTCATTCTGAGTACATTTTTAGCATACGTTTGCTCCTGCCGGGTCAGCTGAGCAGCGAATTTCTATTTAACCACCTGCTATCATGGGAGACATCAGGGCTGCATGTTTTGAGCTCAGTACTGATCCTGAAAAGCGTTTCCAACCCCACTTACAAGTAAAACTAGCTAAAATGAGCCTGGCTGCTATTCACTGAAAAGCTCATTCTGTGTACATTTTTGGCATACGTTTGCTCCTACCGGGTCAGCTGAGCAGCGAATTTCTATTTAACCACCTGCTTTCATGGGAGACCTCAGGGCTGCATGTTTTGAGCCCAGTACTGAGCCTGAAAAGCATTTCCAACCCCACTTACAAGTAAAACTAGCTAAAATGTGCCTGGCTGCTATTCACTGAAAAGCTCATTCTGTGTACATTTTTGGCATACGTTTGCTCCTACCGGGTCAGCTGAGCAGCGAATTTCTATTTAACCACCTGCTTTCATGAGAGACCTCAGGGCTGCATGTTTTGAGCCCAGTACTGAGCCTGAAAAGCATTTCCAACCCCACTTACAAGTAAAACTAGCTAAAATGTGCCTGGCTTCTCTTCACTGAAAAGCTCATTCTGAGTACATTTTTAGCATACGTTTGCTCCTGCCGGGTCAGCTGAGTAGCGAATTTCTATTTAACCACCTGCTATCATGAGAGACCTCAGGGCTGCATGTTTTGAGCCCAGTACTGATCCTGAAAAGCGTTTCCAACCCCACTTACAAGTAAAACTAGCTAAAATGTGCCTGGCTGCTATTCACTGAAAAGCTCATTCTGTGTACATTTTTAGCATACGTTTGCTCCTGCCGGGTCAGCTGAGCAGCGAATTTCTATTTAACCACCTGCTATCATGAGAGACCTCAGGGCTGCATGTTTTGAGCCCAGTACTGAGCCTGAAAAGCATTTCCAACCCCACTTACAAGTAAGACTAGCGAAAATGTGCCTGGCTTCTCTTCACTGAAAAGCTCATTCTGAGTACATTTTTAGCATACGTTTGCTCCTGCCGGGTCAGCTGAGTAGCGAATTTCTATTTAACCACCTGCTATCATGAGAGACCTCAGGGCTGCATGTTTTGAGCCCAGTACTGATCCTGAAAAGCGTTTCCAACCCCACTTACAAGTAAAACTAGCTAAAATGTGCCTGGCTGCTATTCACTGAAAAGTTCATTCTGTGTTCATTTTTGGCAACGTTTGCTCCTGCCGGGTCAGCTGAGCAGCGAATTTCTATTTAACCACCTGCTGTCATGGGAGACCTCAGGGCTGCATGTTTTGAGCCCAGTACTGAGCCTGAAAAGCATTTCCAACCCCACTTACAAGTAAAACTAGCTAAAATGTGCCTGGCTTCTCTTCACTGAAAAGCTCATTCTGAGTACATTTTTGGCATACGTTTGCTCCTACCGGGTCAGCTGAGCAGCGAATTTCTATTTAACCACCTGCTATCATGAGAGACCTCAGGGCTGCATGTTTTGAGCCCAGTACTGAGCCTGAAAAGCATTTCCAACCCCACTTACAAGTAAAACTAGCTAAAATGTGCCTGGCTTCTCTTCACTGAAAAGCTCATTCTGAGTACATTTTTAGCATACGTTTGCTCCTGCCGGGTCAGCTGAGCAGCGAATTTCTATTTATCCACCTGCTATCATGAGAGACATCAGGGCTGCATGTTTTGAGCCTAGTACTGAGCCTGAAAAGCATTTCCAACCCCACTTACAAGTAAAACTAGCTAAAATGTGCCTGGCTGCTATTCACTGAAAAGTTCATTCTGTGTTCATTTTTGGCATACGTTTGCTCCTGCCGGGTCAGCTGAGCAGCGAATTTCTATTTAACCACCTGCTATCATGAGAGACCTCAGGGCTGCATGTTTTGAGCCCAGTACTGAGCCTGAAAAGCATTTCCAACCCCACTTACAAGTAAAACTAGCTAAAATGTGCCTGGCTTCTCTTCACTGAAAAGCTCATTCTGAGTACATTTTTAGCATACGTTTGCTCCTGCCGGGTCACCTGAGCAGCGAATTTCTATTTAACCACCTGCTGTCATGGGAGACCTCAGGGCTGCATGTTTTGAGCCCAGTACTGAGCCTGAAAAGCATTTCCAACCCCACTTACAAGTAAAACTAGCTAAAATGTGCCTGGCTGCTAGTCACTGAAAAGCTCATTCTGTGTACATTTTTGGCATACGTTTGCTCCTACCGGGTCAGCTGAGCAGCAAATTTCTATTTAACCACCTGCTGTCATGGGAGACCTCAGGGCTGCATGTTTTGAGCCCAGTACTGAGCCTGAAAAGCATTTCCAACCCCACTTACAAGTAAAACTAGCTAAAATGTGCCTGGCTGCTATTCACTGAAAAGCTCATTCTGTGTACATTTTTGGCATACGTTTGCTCCTACCGGGTCAGCTGAGCAGCGAATTTCTATTTAACCACCTGCTGTCATGGGAGACCTCAGGGCTGCATGTTTTGAGCCCAGTACTGAGCCTGAAAAGCATTTCCAACCCCACTTACAAGTAAAACTAGCTAAAATGTGCCTGGCTGCTATTCACTGAAAAGCTCATTCTGTGTACATTTTTGGCATACGTTTGCTCCTACCGGGTCAGCTGAGCAGCGAATTTCTATTTAACCACCTGCTTTCATGAGAGACCTCAGGGCTGCATGTTTTGAGCCCAGTACTGAGCCTGAAAAGCGTTTCCAACCCCACTTACAAGTAAAACTAGCTAAAATGTGCCTGACTGCTATTCACTGAAAAGCTCATTCTGTGTACATTTTTGGCATACGTTTGCTCCTACCGGGTCAGCTGAGCAGCGAATTTCTATTTAACCACCTGCTTTCATGAGAGACCTCAGGGCTGCATGTTTTGAGCCCAGTACTGAGCCTGAAAAGCATTTCCAACCCCACTTACAAGTAAAACTAGCTAAAATGTGCCTGGCTTCTCTTCAATGAAAAGCTCATTCTGAGTACATTTTTTGCATACGTTTGCTCCTGCCGGGTCACCTGAGCAGCGAATTTCTATTTAACCACCTGCTATCATGAGAGACCTCAGGGCTGCATGTTTTGAGCCCAGTACTGAGCCTGAAAAGCATTTCCAACCCCACTTACAAGTAAAACTAGCTAAAATGTGCCTGGCTGCTATTCACTGAAAAGCTCATTCTGTGTACATTTTTGGCATACGTTTGCTCCTGCCGGGTCAGCTGAGCAGCGAATTTCTATTTAACCACCTGCTATCATGATAGACAGCAGGGCTGCATGTTTTGAGCCCAGTACTGAGCCTGAAAAGCATTTCCAACCCCACTTACAAGTAAAACTAGCTAAAATGTGCCTGGCTGCTATTCACTGAAAAGCTCATTCTGTGTACATTTTTGGCATACGTTTGCTCCTACCGGGTCAGCTGAGCAGCGAATTTCTATTTAACCACCTGCTGTCATGGGAGACCTCAGGGCTGCATGTTTTGAGCCCAGTACTGAGCCTGAAAAGCATTTCCAACCCCACTTACAAGTAAAACTAGCTAAAATGTGCCTGGCTGCTAGTCACTGAAAAGCTCATTCTGTGTACATTTTTGGCATACGTTTGCTCCTACCGGGTCAGTTGAGCAGCGAATTTCTATTTAACCACCTGCTTTCATGAGAGACCTCGGGGCTGCATGTTTTGAGCCCAGTACTGAGCCTGAAAAGCGTTTCCAACCCCACTTACAAGTAAAACTAGCTAAAATGTGCCTGACTGCTATTCACTGAAAAGCTAATTCTGAGTACATTTTTAGCATACGTTTGCTCCTGCCGGGTCAGCTGAGCAGCGAATTTCTATTTAACCACCTGCTATCATGAGAGACCTCAGGGCTGCATGTTTTGAGCCCAGTACTGAGCCTGAAAAGCATTTCCAACCCCACTTACAAGTAAAACTAGCTAAAATGTGCCTGGCTTCTCTTCAATGAAAAGCTCATTCTGAGTACATTTTTAGCATACGTTTGCTCCTGCCGGGTCAGCTGAGCAGCGAATTTCTATTTATCCACCTGCTATCATGAGAGACCTCAGGGCTGCATGTTTTGAGCCCAGTACTGATCCTGAAAAGCGTTTCCAACCCCACTTACAAGTAAAACTAGCTAAAATGTGCCTGGCTGCTATTCACTGAAAAGCTCATTCTGTGTACATTTTTGGCATACGTTTGCTCCTACCGGGTCAGCTGAGCAGCGAATTTCTATTTAACCACCTGCTGTCATGGGAGACCTCAGGGCTGCATGTTTTGAGCCCAGTACTGAGCCTGAAAAGCATTTCCAACCCCACTTACAAGTAAAACTAGCTAAAATGTGCCTGGCTGCTATTCACTGAAAAGCTCATTCTGGTACATTTTTGGCATACGTTTGCTCCTACCGGGTCAGCTGAGCAGCGAATTTCTATTTAACCACCTGCTTTCATGAGAGACCTCAGGGCTGCATGTTTTGAGCCCAGTACTGAGCCTGAAAAGCGTTTCCAACCCCACTTACAAGTAAAACTAGCTAAAATGTGCCTGACTGCTATTCACTGAAAAGCTCATTCTGTGTACATTTTTGGCATATGTTTGCTCCTACCGGGTCAGCTGAGCAGCGAATTTCTATTTAACCACCTGCTTTCATGAGAGACCTCAGGGCTGCATGTTTTGAGCCCAGTACTGAGCCTGAAAAGCATTTCCAACCCCACTTACAAGTAAAACTAGCTAAAATGTGCCTGGCTTCTCTTCACTGAAAAGCTCATTCTGAGTACATTTTTAGCATACGTTTGCTCCTGCCGGGTCAGCTGAGCAGCGAATTTCTATTTAACCACCTGCTATCATGAGAGACCTCAGGGCTGCATGTTTTGAGCCCAGTACTGAGCCTGAAAAGCATTTCCAACCCCACTTACAAGTAAAACTAGCTAAAATGTGCCTGGCTTCTCTTCAATGAAAAGCTCATTCTGAGTACATTTTTTGCATACGTTTGCTCCTGCCGGGTCACCTGAGCAGCAAATTTCTATTTAACCACCTGCTATCATGAGAGACCTCAGGGCTGCATGTTTTGAGCCCAGTACTGAGCCTGAAAAGCATTTCCAACCCCACTTACAAGTAAAACTAGCTAAAATGTGCCTGGCTGCTATTCACTGAAAAGCTCATTCTGTGTACATTTTTGGCATACGTTTGCTCCTGCCGGGTCAGCTGAGCAGCGAATTTCTATTTAACCACCTGCTATCATGAGACACATCAGGGCTGCGTGTTTTGAGCCCAGTACTGAGCCTGAAAAGCATTTCCAACCCCACTTACAAGTAAAACTAGCTAAAATGAGCCTGGCTGCTATTCACTGAAAAGCTCATTCTGTGTACATTTTTGGCATACGTTTGCTCCTACTGGGTCAGCTGAGCAGCGAATTTCTATTTAACCACTTGCTTTCATGAGAGACCTCAGGGTTGCATGTTTTGAGCCCAGTACTGAGCCTGAAAAGCATTTCCAACCCCACTTTACAAGTAAAACTAGCTAAAATGTGCCTGGCTTCTCTTCACTGAAAAGCTCATTGTGAGTACATTTTTAGCATACGTTTGCTCCTGCCGGGTCAGCTGAGCAGCGAATTTCTATTTAACCACCTGCTATCATGAGAGACCTCAGGGCTGCATGTTTTAAGCCCAGTACTGAGCCTGAAAAGCATTTCCAACCCCACTTACAAGTAAAACTAGCTAAAATGTGCCTGGCTTCTCTTCACTGAAAAGCTCATTCTGAGTACATTTTTAGCATACGTTTGCTCCTGCCGGATCACCTGAGCAGCGAATTTCTATTTAACCACCTGCTATCATGAGAGACCTCAGGGCTGCATGTTTTGAGCCCAGTACTGATCCTGAAAAGCGTTTCCAACCCCACTTACAAGTAAAACTAGCTAAAATGTGCCTGGCTGCTATTCACTGAAAAGCTCATTCTGTGTACATTTTTGGCATACGTTTGCTCCTACCGGGTCAGCTGAGCAGCGAATTTCTATTTAACCACCTGCTGTCATGGGAGACCTCAGGGCTGCATGTTTTGAGCCCAGTACTGAGCCTGAAAAGCATTTCCAACCCCACTTACAAGTAAAACTAGCTAAAATGTGCCTGGCTGCTATTCACTGAAAAGCTCATTCTGTGTACATTTTTGGCATACGTTTGCTCCTACCGGGTCAGTTGAGCAGCGAATTTCTATTTAACCACCTGCTTTCATGAGAGACCTCAGGGCTGCATGTTTTGAGCCCAGTACTGAGCATGAAAAGCATTTCCAACCCCACTTACAAGTGAAACTAGCTAAAATGTGCCTGGCTTCTCTTCACTGAAAAGCTCATTCTGAGTACATTTTTAGCATACGTTTGCTCCTGTCGGGTCAGCTGAGCAGCGAATTTCTATTTAACCACCTGCTATCATGAGAGACATCAGGGCTGCATGTTTTGAGCCCAGTACTGATCCTGAAAAGCGTTTCCAACCCCACTTACAAGTAAAACTAGCTAAAATGAGCCTGGCTGCTATTCACTGAAAAGCTCATTCTGTGTACATTTTTGGCATACGTTTGCTCCTACCGGGTCAGCTGAGCAGCGAATTTCTATTTAACCACCTGCTGTCATGGGAGACCTCAGGGCTGCATGTTTTGAGCCCAGTACTGAGCCTGAAAAGCGTTTCCAACCCCACTTATAAGTAAAACTAGCTAAAATGTGCCTGACTGCTATTCACTGAAAAGCTCATTCTGTGTACATTTTTGGCATACGTTTGCTCCTGCCGGGTCAGCTGAGCAGCGAATTTCTATTTAACCACCTGCTATCATGAGAGACATCAGGGCTGCGTGTTTTGAGCCCAGTACTGAGCATGAAAAGCATTTCCAACCCCACTTACAAGTGAAACTAGCTAAAATGTGCCTGGCTTCTCTTCACTGAAAAGCTCATTCTGAGTACATTTTTAGCATACGTTTGCTCCTGCCGGGTCAGCTGAGCAGCGAATTTCTATTTAACCACCTGCTATCATGAGAGACATCAGGGCTGCATGTTTTGAGCCCAGTACTGATCCTGAAAAGCGTTTCCAACCCCACTTACAAGTAAAACTAGCTAAAATGAGCCTGGCTGCTATTCACTGAAAAGCTCATTCTGTGTACATTTTTGGCATACGTTTGCTCCTACCGGGTCAGCTGAGCAGCAAATTTCTATTTAACCACCTGCTGTCATGGGAGACCTCAGGGCTGCATGTTTTGAGCCCAGTACTGAGCCTGAAAAGCGTTTCCAACCCCACTTATAAGTAAAACTAGCTAAAATGTGCCTGACTGCTAGTCACTGAAAAGCTCATTCTGTGTACATTTTTGGCATACGTTTGCTCCTACCGGGTCAGCTGAGCAGCGAATTTCTATTTAACCGCCTGCTTTCATGAGAGACCTCAGGGCTGCATGTTTTGAGCCCAGTACTGAGCCTGAAAAGCATTTCCAACCCCACTTACAAGTAAAACTAGCTAAAATGTGCCTGGCTTCACTTCACTGAAAAGCTCATTCTGAGTACATTTTTAGCATACGTTTGCTCCTGCCGGGTCAGCTGAGCAGCGAATTTCTATTTAACCACCTGCTATCACGAGAGACCTCAGGGCTGCATGTTTTGAGCCCAGTACTGATCCTGAAAAGCGTTTCCAACCCCACTTACCAGTAAAACTAGCTAAAATGTGCCTGGCTGCTATTCACTGAAAAGCTCATTCTGTGTACATTTTTGGCATACGTTTGCTCCTACCGGGTCAGCTGAGCAGCTAATTTCTATTTAACCACCTGCTGTCATGGGAGACCTCAGGGCTGCATGTTTTGAGCCCAGTACTGAGCCTGAAAAGCATTTCCAACCCCACTTACAAGTAAAACTAGCTAAAATGTGCCTGGCTGCTATTCACTGAAAAGCTCATTCTGTGTACATTTTTGGCATACGTTTGCTCCTACCGGGTCAGTTGAGCAGCGAATTTCTATTTAACCACCTGCTTTCATGAGAGACCTCAGGGCTGCATGTTTTGAGCCCAGTACTGAGCCTGAAAAGCATTTCCAACCCCACTTACAAGTGAAACTAGCTAAAATGTGCCTTGCTTCTCTTCACTGAAAAGCTCATTCTGAGTACATTTTTTAGCATACGTTTGCTCCTGCAGGGTCAGCTGAGCAGCGAATTTCTATTTAACCACCTGCTATCATGAGAGACATCAGGGCTGCATGTTTTGAGCCCAGTACTGAGCCTGAAAAGCATTTCCAACCCCACTTACAAGTAAAACTAGCTAAAATGTGCCTGGCTGCTATTCACTGAAAAGCTCATTCTGTGTACATTTTTGGCATACGTTTGCTCCTACCGGGTCAGCTGAGCAGCGAATTTCTATTTAACCACCTGCTTTCATGAGAGACCTCAGGGCTGCATGTTTTGAGCCCAGTACTGAGCCTGAAAAGCATTTCCAACCCCACTTACAAGTAAAACTAGCTAAAATGTGCCTGGCTTCTCTTCACTGAAAAGCTCATTCTGAGTACATTTTTAGCATACGTTTGCTCCTGCCGGGTCAGCTGAGTAGCGAATTTCTATTTAACCACCTGCTATCATGAGAGACCTCAGGGCTGCATGTTTTGAGCCCAGTACTGATCCTGAAAAGCGTTTCCAACCCCACTTACAAGTAAAACTAGCTAAAATGTGCCTGGCTGCTATTCACTGAAAAGCTCATTCTGTGTACATTTTTAGCATACGTTTGCTCCTGCCGGGTCAGCTGAGCAGCGAATTTCTATTTAACCACCTGCTATCATGAGAGACCTCAGGGCTGCATGTTTTGAGCCCAGTACTGAGCCTGAAAAGCATTTCCAACCCCACTTACAAGTAAGACTAGCGAAAATGTGCCTGGCTTCTCTTCACTGAAAAGCTCATTCTGAGTACATTTTTAGCATACGTTTGCTCCTGCCGGGTCAGCTGAGTAGCGAATTTCTATTTAACCACCTGCTATCATGAGAGACCTCAGGGCTGCATGTTTTGAGCCCAGTACTGATCCTGAAAAGCGTTTCCAACCCCACTTACAAGTAAAACTAGCTAAAATGTGCCTGGCTGCTATTCACTGAAAAGTTCATTCTGTGTTCATTTTTGGCAACGTTTGCTCCTGCCGGGTCAGCTGAGCAGCGAATTTCTATTTAACCACCTGCTGTCATGGGAGACCTCAGGGCTGCATGTTTTGAGCCCAGTACTGAGCCTGAAAAGCATTTCCAACCCAACTTACAAGTAAAACTAGCTAAAATGTGCCTGGCTTCTCTTCACTGAAAAGCTCATTCTGAGTACCTTTTTGGCATACGTTTGCTCCTACCGGGTCAGCTGAGCAGCAAATTTTTATTTAACCACCTGCTATCATGAGAGACCTCAGGGCTGCATGTTTTGAGCCCAGTACTGAGCCTGAAAAGCATTTCCAACCCCACTTACAAGTAAAACTAGCTAAAATGTGCCTGGCTTCTCTTCACTGAAAAGCTCATTCTGAGTACATTTTTAGCATACGTTTGCTCCTGCCGGGTCAGCTGAGCAGCGAATTTCTATTTATCCACCTGCTATCATGAGAGACATCAGGGCTGCATGTTTTGAGCCTAGTACTGAGCCTGAAAAGCATTTCCAACCCCACTTACAAGTAAAACTAGCTAAAATGTGCCTGGCTGCTATTCACTGAAAAGTTCATTCTGTGTTCATTTTTGGCATACGTTTGCTCCTGCCGGGTCAGCTGAGCAGCGAATTTCTATTTAACCACCTGCTATCATGAGAGACCTCAGGGCTGCATGTTTTGAGCCCAGTACTGAGCCTGAAAAGCATTTCCAACCCCACTTACAAGTAAAACTAGCTAAAATGTGCCTGGCTTCTCTTCACTGAAAAGCTCATTCTGAGTACATTTTTAGCATACGTTAGCTCCTGCCGGGTCAGCTGAGTAGCGAATTTCTATTTAACCACCTGCTATCATGAGAGACCTCAGGGCTGCATGTTTTGAGCCCAGTACTGATCCTGAAAAGCGTTTCCAACCCCACTTACAAGTAAAACTAGCTAAAATGTGCCTGGCTGCTATTCACTGAAAAGTTCATTCTGTGTTCATTTTTGGCAACATTTGCTCCTGCAGGGTCAGCTGAGCAGCGAATTTCTATTTAACCACCTGCTGTCATGGGAGACCTCAGGGCTGCATGTTTTGAGCCCAGTACTGAGCCTGAAAAGCGTTTCCAACCCCACTTACAAGTAAAACTAGCTAAAATGTGCCTGGCTTCTCTTCACTGAAAAGCTCATTCTGAGTACATTTTTGGCATACGTTTGCTCCTACCGGGTCAGCTGAGCAGCGAATTTCTATTTAACCACCTGCTATCATGAGAGACCTCAGGGCTGCATGTTTTGAGCCCAGTACTGAGCCTGAAAAGCATTTCCAACCCCACTTACAAGTAAAACTAGCTAAAATGTGCCTGGCTTCTCTTCACTGAAAAGCTCATTCTGAGTACATTTTTAGCATACGTTTGCTCCTGCCGGGTCAGCTGAGCAGCGAATTTCTATTTATCCACCTGCTATCATGAGAGACATCAGGGCTGCATGTTTTGAGCCTAGTACTGAGCCTGAAAAGCATTTCCAACCCCACTTACAAGTAAAACTAGCTAAAATGTGCCTGGCTGCTATTCACTGAAAAGTTCATTCTGTGTTCATTTTTGGCATACGTTTGCTACTGCCGGGTCAGCTGAGCAGCGAATTTCTATTTAACCACCTGCTATCATGAGAGACCTCAGGGCTGCATGTTTTGAGCCCAGTACTGAGCCTGAAAAGCATTTCCAACCCCACTTACAAGTAAAACTAGCTAAAATGTGCCTGGCTTCTCTTCACTGAAAAGCTCATTCTGAGTACATTTTTAGCATACGTTTGCTCCTGCCGGGTCACCTGAGCAGCGAATTTCTATTTAACCACCTGCTGTCATGGGAGACCTCAGGGCTGCATGTTTTGAGCCCAGTACTGAGCCTGAAAAGCATTTCCAACCCCACTTACAAGTAAAACTAGATAAAATGTGCCTGGCTGCTAGTCACTGAAAAGCTCATTCTGTGTACATTTTTGGCATACGTTTGCTCCTACCGGGTCAGTTGAGCAGCGAATTTCTATTTAACCACCTGCTTTCATGAGAGACCTCAGGGCTGCATGTTTTGAGCCCAGTACTGAGCCTGAAAAGCATTTCCAACCCCACTTACAAGTGAAACTAGCTAAAATGTGCCTGGCTTCTCTTCACTGAAAAGCTCATTCTGAGTACATTTTTGGCATACGTTTGCTCCTACCGGGTCAGCTGAGCAGCAAATTTCTATTTAACCACCTGCTGTCATGGGAGACCTCAGGGCTGCATGTTTTGAGCCCAGTACTGAGCCTGAAAAGCGTTTCCAACCCCACTTACAAGTAAAACTAGCTAACATGTGCCTGGCTTCTCTTCAATGAAAAGCTCATTCTGAGTACATTTTTAGCATACGTTTGCTCCTGCCGGGTCAGCTGAGCAGCGAATTTCTATTTAACCACCTGCTATCATGAGAGACCTCAGGGCTGCATGTTTTGAGCCCAGTACTGATCCTGAAAAGCGTTTCCAACCCCACTTACAAGTAAAACTAGCTAAAATGTGCCTGGCTGCTATTCACTGAAAAGCTCATTCTGTGTACATTTTTGGCATACGTTTGCTCCTACTGGGTCAGCTGAGCAGCGAATTTCTATTTAACCACCTGCTGTCATGGGAGACCTCAGGGCTGCATGTTTTGAGCCCAGTACTGAGCCTGAAAAGCATTTCCAACCCCACTTACAAGTAAAACTAGCTAAAATGTGCCTGGCTGCTATTCACTGAAAAGCTCATTCTGTGTACATTTTTGGCATACGTTTGCTCCTACCGGGTCAGCTGAGCAGCGAATTTCTATTTAACCACCTGCTGTCATGGGAGACCTCAGGGCTGCATGTTTTGAGCCCAGTACTGAGCCTGAAAAGCATTTCCAACCCCACTTACAAGTAAAACTAGCTAAAATGTGCCTGGCTGCTAGTCACTGAAAAGCTCATTCTGTGTACATTTTTGGCATACGTTTGCTCCTACCGGGTCAGTTGAGCAGCGAATTTCTATTTAACCACCTGCTTTCATGAGAGACCTCGGGGCTGCATGTTTTGAGCCCAGTACTGAGCCTGAAAAGCGTTTCCAACCCCACTTACAAGTAAAACTAGCTAAAATGTGCCTGACTGCTATTCACTGAAAAGCTAATTCTGAGTACATTTTTAGCATACGTTTGCTCCTGCCGGGTCAGCTGAGCAGCGAATTTCTATTTAACCACCTGCTATCATGAGAGACCTCAGGGCTGCATGTTTTGAGCCCAGTACTGAGCCTGAAAAGCATTTCCAACCCCACTTACAAGTAAAACTAGCTAAAATGTGCCTGGCTTCTCTTCAATGAAAAGCTCATTCTGAGTACATTTTTAGCATACGTTTGCTCCTGCCGGGTCAGCTGAGCAGCGAATTTCTATTTAACCACCTGCTATCATGAGAGACCTCAGGGCTGCATGTTTTGAGCCCAGTACTGATCCTGAAAAGCGTTTCCAACCCCACTTACAAGTAAAACTAGCTAAAATGTGCCTGGCTGCTATTCACTGAAAAGCTCATTCTGTGTACATTTTTGGCATACGTTTGCTCCTACCGGGTCAGCTGAGCAGCGAATTTCTATTTAACCACCTGCTGTCATGGGAGACCTCAGGGCTGCATGTTTTGAGCCCAGTACTGAGCCTGAAAAGCATTTCCAACCCCACTTACAAGTAAAACTAGCTAAAATGTGCCTGGCTGCTATTCACTGAAAAGCTCATTCTGGTACATTTTTGGCATACGTTTGCTCCTACCGGGTCAGCTGAGCAGCGAATTTCTATTTAACCACCTGCTTTCATGAGAGACCTCAGGGCTGCATGTTTTGAGCCCAGTACTGAGCCTGAAAAGCGTTTCCAACCCCACTTACAAGTAAAACTAGCTAAAATGTGCCTGACTGCTATTCACTGAAAAGCTCATTCTGTGTACATTTTTGGCATATGTTTGCTCCTACCGGGTCAGCTGAGCAGCGAATTTCTATTTAACCACCTGCTTTCATGAGAGACCTCAGGGCTGCATGTTTTGAGCCCAGTACTGAGCCTGAAAAGCATTTCCAACCCCACTTACAAGTAAAACTAGCTAAAATGTGCCTGGCTTCTCTTCACTGAAAAGCTCATTCTGAGTACATTTTTAGCATACGTTTGCTCCTGCCGGGTCAGCTGAGCAGCGAATTTCTATTTAACCACCTGCTATCATGAGAGACCTCAGGGCTGCATGTTTTGAGCCCAGTACTGAGCCTGAAAAGCATTTCCAACCCCACTTACAAGTAAAACTAGCTAAAATGTGCCTGGCTTCTCTTCAATGAAAAGCTCATTCTGAGTACATTTTTTGCATACGTTTGCTCCTGCCGGGTCACCTGAGCAGCAAATTTCTATTTAACCACCTGCTATCATGAGAGACCTCAGGGCTGCATGTTTTGAGCCCAGTACTGAGCCTGAAAAGCATTTCCAACCCCACTTACAAGTAAAACTAGCTAAAATGTGCCTGGCTGCTATTCACTGAAAAGCTCATTCTGTGTACATTTTTGGCATACGTTTGCTCCTGCCGGGTCAGCTGAGCAGCGAATTTCTATTTAACCACCTGCTATCATGAGAGACATCAGGGCTGCGTGTTTTGAGCCCAGTACTGAGCCTGAAAAGCATTTCCAACCCCACTTACAAGTAAAACTAGCTAAAATGAGCCTGGCTGCTATTCACTGAAAAGCTCATTCTGTGTACATTTTTGGCATACGTTTGCTCCTACTGGGTCAGCTGAGCAGCGAATTTCTATTTAACCACTTGCTTTCATGAGAGACCTCAGGGTTGCATGTTTTGAGCCCAGTACTGAGCCTGAAAAGCATTTCCAACCCCACTTTACAAGTAAAACTAGCTAAAATGTGCCTGGCTTCTCTTCACTGAAAAGCTCATTGTGAGTACATTTTTAGCATACGTTTGCTCCTGCCGGGTCAGCTGAGCAGCGAATTTCTATTTAACCACCTGCTATCATGAGAGACCTCAGGGCTGCATGTTTTAAGCCCAGTACTGAGCCTGAAAAGCATTTCCAACCCCACTTACAAGTAAAACTAGCTAAAATGTGCCTGGCTTCTCTTCACTGAAAAGCTCATTCTGAGTACATTTTTAGCATACGTTTGCTCCTGCCGGATCACCTGAGCAGCGAATTTCTATTTAACCACCTGCTATCATGAGAGACCTCAGGGCTGCATGTTTTGAGCCCAGTACTGATCCTGAAAAGCGTTTCCAACCCCACTTACAAGTAAAACTAGCTAAAATGTGCCTGGCTGCTATTCACTGAAAAGCTCATTCTGTGTACATTTTTGGCATACGTTTGCTCCTACCGGGTCAGCTGAGCAGCGAATTTCTATTTAACCACCTGCTGTCATGGGAGACCTCAGGGCTGCATGTTTTGAGCCCAGTACTGAGCCTGAAAAGCATTTCCAACCCCACTTACAAGTAAAACTAGCTAAAATGTGCCTGGCTGCTATTCACTGAAAAGCTCATTCTGTGTACATTTTTGGCATACGTTTGCTCCTACCGGGTCAGTTGAGCAGCGAATTTCTATTTAACCACCTGCTTTCATGAGAGACCTCAGGGCTGCATGTTTTGAGCCCAGTACTGAGCATGAAAAGCATTTCCAACCCCACTTACAAGTGAAACTAGCTAAAATGTGCCTGGCTTCTCTTCACTGAAAAGCTCATTCTGAGTACATTTTTAGCATACGTTTGCTCCTGTCGGGTCAGCTGAGCAGCGAATTTCTATTTAACCACCTGCTATCATGAGAGACATCAGGGCTGCATGTTTTGAGCCCAGTACTGATCCTGAAAAGCGTTTCCAACCCCACTTACAAGTAAAACTAGCTAAAATGAGCCTGGCTGCTATTCACTGAAAAGCTCATTCTGTGTACATTTTTGGCATACGTTTGCTCCTACCGGGTCAGCTGAGCAGCGAATTTCTATTTAACCACCTGCTGTCATGGGAGACCTCAGGGCTGCATGTTTTGAGCCCAGTACTGAGCCTGAAAAGCGTTTCCAACCCCACTTATAAGTAAAACTAGCTAAAATGTGCCTGACTGCTATTCACTGAAAAGCTCATTCTGTGTACATTTTTGGCATACGTTTGCTCCTGCCGGGTCAGCTGAGCAGCGAATTTCTATTTAACCACCTGCTATCATGAGAGACATCAGGGCTGCGTGTTTTGAGCCCAGTACTGAGCATGAAAAGCATTTCCAACCCCACTTACAAGTGAAACTAGCTAAAATGTGCCTGGCTTCTCTTCACTGAAAAGCTCATTCTGAGTACATTTTTAGCATACGTTTGCTCCTGCCGGGTCAGCTGAGCAGCGAATTTCTATTTAACCACCTGCTATCATGAGAGACATCAGGGCTGCATGTTTTGAGCCCAGTACTGATCCTGAAAAGCGTTTCTAACCCCACTTACAAGTAAAACTAGCTAAAATGAGCCTGGCTGCTATTCACTGAAAAGCTCATTCTGTGTACATTTTTGGCATACGTTTGCTCCTACCGGGTCAGCTGAGCAGCAAATTTCTATTTAACCACCTGCTGTCATGGGAGACCTCAGGGCTGCATGTTTTGAGCCCAGTACTGAGCCTGAAAAGCGTTTCCAACCCCACTTATAAGTAAAACTAGCTAAAATGTGCCTGACTGCTAGTCACTGAAAAGCTCATTCTGTGTACATTTTTGGCATACGTTTGCTCCTACCAGGTCAGCTGAGCAGCGAATTTCTATTTAACCGCCTGCTTTCATGAGAGACCTCAGGGCTGCATGTTTTGAGCCCAGTACTGAGCCTGAAAAGCATTTCCAACCCCACTTACAAGTAAAACTAGCTAAAATGTGCCTGGCTTCACTTCACTGAAAAGCTCATTCTGAGTACATTTTTAGCATACGTTTGCTCCTGCCGGGTCAGCTGAGCAGCGAATTTCTATTTAACCACCTGCTATCATGAGAGACCTCAGGGCTGCATGTTTTGAGCCCAGTACTGATCCTGAAAAGCGTTTCCAACCCCACTTACCAGTAAAACTAGCTAAAATGTGCCTGGCTGCTATTCACTGAAAAGCTCATTCTGTGTACATTTTTGGCATACGTTTGCTCCTACCGGGTCAGCTGAGCAGCTAATTTCTATTTAACCACCTGCTGTCATGGGAGACCTCAGGGCTGCATGTTTTGAGCCCAGTACTGAGCCTGAAAAGCATTTCCAACCCCACTTACAAGTAAAACTAGCTAAAATGTGCCTGGCTACTATTCACTGAAAAGCTCATTCTGTGTACATTTTTGGCATACGTTTGCTCCTACCGGGTCAGTTGAGCAGCGAATTTCTATTTAACCACCTGCTTTCATGAGAGACCTCAGGGCTGCATGTTTTGAGCCCAGTACTGAGCCTGAAAAGCATTTCCAACCCCACTTACAAGTGAAACTAGCTAAAATGTGCCTTGCTTCTCTTCACTGAAAAGCTCATTCTGAGTACATTTTTTAGCATACGTTTGCTCCTGCAGGGTCAGCTGAGCAGCGAATTTCTATTTAACCACCTGCTATCATGAGAGACATCAGGGCTGCATGTTTTGAGCCCAGTACTGAGCCTGAAAAGCATTTCCAACCCCACTTACAAGTAAAACTAGCTAAAATGTGCCTGGCTGCTATTCACTGAAAAGCTCATTCTGTGTACATTTTTGGCATACGTTTGCTCCTACCGGGTCAGCTGAGCAGCGAATTTCTATTTAACCACCTGCTTTCATGAGAGACCTCAGGGCTGCATGTTTTGAGCCCAGTACTGAGCCTGAAAAGCATTTCCAACCCCACTTACAAGTAAAACTAGCTAAAATGTGCCTGGCTTCTCTTCACTGAAAAGCTCATTCTGAGTACATTTTTAGCATACGTTTGCTCCTGCCGGGTCAGCTGAGTAGCGAATTTCTATTTAACCACCTGCTATCATGAGAGACCTCAGGGCTGCATGTTTTGAGCCCAGTACTGATCCTGAAAAGCGTTTCCAACCCCACTTACAAGTAAAACTAGCTAAAATGTGCCTGGCTGCTATTCACTGAAAAGCTCATTCTGTGTACATTTTTAGCATACGTTTGCTCCTGCCGGGTCAGCTGAGCAGCGAATTTCTATTTAACCACCTGCTATCATGAGAGACCTCAGGGCTGCATGTTTTGAGCCCAGTACTGAGCCTGAAAAGCATTTCCAACCCCACTTACAAGTAAGACTAGCGAAAATGTGCCTGGCTTCTCTTCACTGAAAAGCTCATTCTGAGTACATTTTTAGCATACGTTTGCTCCTGCCGGGTCAGCTGAGTAGCGAATTTCTATTTAACCACCTGCTATCATGAGAGACCTCAGGGCTGCATGTTTTGAGCCCAGTACTGATCCTGAAAAGCGTTTCCAACCCCACTTACAAGTAAAACTAGCTAAAATGTGCCTGGCTGCTATTCACTGAAAAGTTCATTCTGTGTTCATTTTTGGCAACGTTTGCTCCTGCCGGGTCAGCTGAGCAGCGAATTTCTATTTAACCACCTGCTGTCATGGGAGACCTCAGGGCTGCATGTTTTGAGCCCAGTACTGAGCCTGAAAAGCATTTCCAACCCCACTTACAAGTAAAACTAGCTAAAATGTGCCTGGCTTCTCTTCACTGAAAAGCTCATTCTGAGTACCTTTTTGGCATACGTTTGCTCCTACCGGGTCAGCTGAGCAGCGAATTTTTATTTAACCACCTGCTATCATGAGAGACCTCAGGGCTGCATGTTTTGAGCCCAGTACTGAGCCTGAAAAGCATTTCCAACCCCACTTACAAGTAAAACTAGCTAAAATGTGCCTGGCTTCTCTTCACTGAAAAGCTCATTCTGAGTACATTTTTAGCATACGTTTGCTCCTGCCGGGTCAGCTGAGCAGCGAATTTCTATTTATCCACCTGCTATCATGAGAGACATCAGGGCTGCATGTTTTGAGCCTAGTACTGAGCCTGAAAAGCATTTCCAACCCCACTTACAAGTAAAACTAGCTAAAATGTGCCTGGCTGCTATTCACTGAAAAGTTCATTCTGTGTTCATTTTTGGCATACGTTTGCTCCTGCCGGGTCAGCTGAGCAGCGAATTTCTATTTTACCACCTGCTATCATGAGAGACCTCAGGGCTGCATGTTTTGAGCCCAGTACTGAGCCTGAAAAGCATTTCCAACCCCACTTACAAGTAAAACTAGCTAAAATGTGCCTGGCTTCTCTTCACTGAAAAGCTCATTCTGAGTACATTTTTAGCATACGTTTGCTCCTGCCGGGTCAGCTGAGTAGCGAATTTCTATTTAACCACCTGCTATCATGAGAGACCTCAGGGCTGCATGTTTTGAGCCCAGTACTGATCCTGAAAAGCGTTTCCAACCCCACTTACAAGTAAAACTAGCTAAAATGTGCCTGGCTGCTATTCACTGAAAAGTTCATTCTGTGTTCATTTTTGGCAACATTTGCTCCTGCCGGGTCAGCTGAGCAGCGAATTTCTATTTAACCACCTGCTGTCATGGGAGACCTCAGGGCTGCATGTTTTGAGCCCAGTACTGAGCCTGAAAAGCGTTTCCAACCCCACTTACAAGTAAAACTAGCTAAAATGTGCCTGGCTTCTCTTCACTGAAAAGCTCATTCTGAGTACATTTTTGGCATACGTTTGCTCCTACCGGGTCAGCTGAGCAGCGAATTTCTATTTAACCACCTGCTATCATGAGAGACCTCAGGGCTGCATGTTTTGAGCCCAGTACTGAGCCTGAAAAGCATTTCCAACCCCACTTACAAGTAAAACTAGCTAAAATGTGCCTGGCTTCTCTTCACTGAAAAGCTCATTCTGAGTACATTTTTAGCATACGTTTGCTCCTGCCGGGTCAGCTGAGCAGCGAATTTCTATTTATCCACCTGCTATCATGAGAGACATCAGGGCTGCATGTTTTGAGCCTAGTACTGAGCCTGAAAAGCATTTCCAACCCCACTTACAAGTAAAACTAGCTAAAATGTGCCTGGCTGCTATTCACTGAAAAGTTCATTCTGTGTTCATTTTTGGCATACGTTTGCTACTGCCGGGTCAGCTGAGCAGCGAATTTCTATTTAACCACCTGCTATCATGAGAGACCTCAGGGCTGCATGTTTTGAGCCCAGTACTGAGCCTGAAAAGCATTTCCAACCCCACTTACAAGTAAAACTAGCTAAAATGTGCCTGGCTTCTCTTCACTGAAAAGCTCATTCTGAGTACATTTTTAGCATACGTTTGCTCCTGCCGGGTCACCTGAGCAGCGAATTTCTATTTAACCACCTGCTGTCATGGGAGACCTCAGGGCTGCATGTTTTGAGCCCAGTACTGAGCCTGAAAAGCATTTCCAACCCCACTTACAAGTAAAACTAGATAAAATGTGCCTGGCTGCTAGTCACTGAAAAGCTCATTCTGTGTACATTTTTGGCATACGTTTGCTCCTACCGGGTCAGTTGAGCAGCGAATTTCTATTTAACCACCTGCTTTCATGAGAGACCTCAGGGCTGCATGTTTTGAGCCCAGTACTGAGCCTGAAAAGCATTTCCAACCCCACTTACAAGTGAAACTAGCTAAAATGTGCCTGGCTTCTCTTCACTGAAAAGCTCATTCTGAGTACATTTTTAGCATACGTTTGCTCCTGCCGGGTCAGCTGAGTAGCGAATTTCTATTTAACCACCTGCTATCATGAGAGACCTCAGGGCTGCATGTTTTGAGCCCAGTACTGATCCTGAAAAGCGTTTCCAACCCCACTTACAAGTAAAACTAGCTAAAATGTGCCTGGCTGCTATTCACTGAAAAGTTCATTCTGTGTTCATTTTTGGCAACGTTTGCTCCTGCCGGGTCAGCTGAGCAGCGAATTTCTATTTAACCACCTGCTGTCATGGGAGACCTCAGGGCTGCATGTTTTGAGCCCAGTACTGAGCCTGAAAAGCATTTCCAACCCCACTTACAAGTAAAACTAGCTAAAATGTGCCTGGCTTCTCTTCAATGAAAAGCTCATTCTGAGTACATTTTTTGCATACGTTTGCTCCTGCCGGGTCACCTGAGCAGCGAATTTCTATTTAACCACCTGCTATCATGAGAGACCTCAGGGCTGCATGTTTTGAGCCCAGTACTGAGCCTGAAAAGCGTTTCCAACCCCACTTACAAGTAAAACTAGCTAAAATGTGCCTGGCTGCTATTCACTGAAAAGCTCATTCTGTGTACATTTTTGGCATACGTTTGCTCCTACCGGGTCAGCTGAGCAGCGAATTTCTATTTAACCACCTGCTGTCATGGGAGACCTCAGGGCTGCATGTTTTGAGCCCAGTACTGAGCCTGAAAAGCATTTCCAACCCCACTTACAAGTAAAACTAGCTAAAATGTGCCTGGCTGCTAGTCACTGAAAAGCTCATTCTGTGTACATTTTTGGCATACGTTTGCTCCTACCGGGTCAGTTGAGCAGCGAATTTCTATTTAACCACCTGCTTTCATGAGAGACCTCAGGGCTGCATGTTTTGAGCCCAGTACTGAGCCTGAAAAGCATTTCCAACCCCACTTACAAGTGAAACTAGCTAAAATGTGCCTGGCTTCTCTTCACTGAAAAGCTCATTCTGAGTACATTTTTAGCATACGTTTGCTCCTGCCGGGTCAGCTGAGCAGCGAATTTCTATTTAACCACCTGCTATCATGAGAGACATCAGGGCTGCATGTTTTGAGCCCAGTACTGATCCTGAAAAGCGTTTCCAACCCCACTTACAAGTAAAACTAGCTAAAATGAGCCTGGCTGCTATTCACTGAAAAGCTCATTCTGTGTACATTTTTGGCATACGTTTGCTCCTACCGGGTCAGCTGAGCAGCGAATTTCTATTTAACCACCTGCTTTCATGAGAGACCTCAGGGCTGCATGTTTTGAGCCCAGTACTGAGCCTGAAAAGCATTTCCAACCCCACTTACAAGTAAAACTAGCTAAAATGTGCCTGGCTTCTCTTCACTGAAAAGCTCATTCTGAGTACATTTTTAGCATACGTTTGCTCCTGCCGGGTCACCTGAGCAGCGAATTTCTATTTAACCACCTGCTGTCATGGGAGACCTCAGGGCTGCATGTTTTGAGCCCAGTACTGAGCCTGAAAAGCATTTCCAACCCCACTTACAAGTGAAACTAGCTAAAATGTGCCTGGCTTCCCTACACTGAAAAGCTCATTCTGAGTACATTTTTAGCATACGTTTGCTCCTGCCGGGTCAGCTGAGCAGCGAATTTCTATTTAACCACCTGCTATCATGAGAGACATCAGGCTGCATGTTTTGAGCCCAGTACTGATCCTGAAAAGCGTTTCCAACCCCACTTACAAGTAAAACTAGCTAAAATGTGCCTGGCTGCTATTCACTGAAAAGCTCATTCTGTGTACATTTTTGGCATACGTTTGCTCCTACCGGGTCAGCTGAGCAGCGAATTTCTATTTAACCACCTGCTTTCATGGGAGACCTCAGGGCTGCATGTTTTGAGCCCAGTACTGAGCCTGAAAAGCATTTCCAACCCCACTTACAAGTAAAACTAGCTCAAATGTGCCTGGCTGCTATTCACTGAAAAGCTCATTCTGTGTACATTTTTGGCATACGTTTGCTCCTACCGGGTCAGCTGAGCAGCGAAATTCTATTTAACCACCTGCTGTCATGGGAGACCTCAGGGCTGCATGTTTTGAGCCCAGTACTGAGCCTGAAAAGCATTTCCAACCCCACTTACAAGTAAAACTAGCTAAAATGTGCCTGGCTGCTAGTCACTGAAAAGCTCATTCTGTGTACATTTTTGGCATATGTTTGCTCCTACCGGGTCAGTTGAGCAGCGAATTTCTATTTAACCACCTGCTTTCATGAGAGACCTCGGGGCTGCATGTTTTGAGCCCAGTACTGAGCCTGAAAAGCGTTTCCAACCCCACTTACAAGTAAAACTAGCTAAAATGTGCCTGACTGCTATTCACTGAAAAGCTCATTCTCTGTACATTTTTGGCATACGTTTGCTCCTACCGGGTCAGCTGAGCAGCGAATTTCTATTTAACCACCTGCTTTCATGAGAGACCTCAGGGCTGCATGTTTTGAGCCCAGTACTGAGCCTGAAAAGCATTTCCAACCCCACTTACAAGTAAAACTAGCTAAAATGTGCCTGGCTTCTCTTCACTTAAAAGCTCATTCTGAGTACATTTTTAGCATACGTTTGCTCCTGCCGGGTCAGCTGAGCAGCGAATTTCTATTTAACCACCTGCTATCATGAGAGACCTCAGGGCTGCATGTTTTGAGCCCAGTACTGAGCCTGAAAAGCATTTCCAACCCCACTTACAAGTAAAACTAGCTAAAATGTGCCTGGCTTCTCCTCACTGAAAAGCTCATTCTGAGTACATTTTTAGCATACGTTTGCTCCTGCCGGGTCACCTGAGCAGCGAATTTCTATTTAACCACCTGCTATCATGAGAGACCTCAGGGCTGCATGTTTTGAGCCCAGTACTGATCCTGAAAAGCGTTTCCAACCCCACTTACAAGTAAAAGTAGCTAAAATGTGCCTGGCTGCTATTCACTGAAAAGCTCATTCTGTGTACATTTTTGGCATACGTTTGCTCCTACCGGGTCAGCTGAGCAGAGAATTTCTATTTAACCACCTGCTGTCATGGGAGACCTCAGGGCTGCATGTTTTGAGCCCAGTACTGAGCCTGAAAAGCATTTCCAACCCCACTTACAAGTAAAACTAGCTAAAATGTGCCTGGCTGCTAGTCACTGAACAGCTCATTCTGTGTACATTTTTGGCATACGTTTGCTCCTACCGGGTCAGTTGAGCAGCAAATTTCTATTTAACCACCTGCTTTCATGAGAGACCTCAGGGCTGCATGTTTTGAGCCCAGTACTGAGCCTGAAAAGCATTTCCAACCCCACTTACAAGTGAAACTAGCTAAAATGTGCCTGGCTTCTCTTCACTGAAAAGCTCATTCTGAGTACATTTTTAGCATACGTTTGCTCCTGCCGGGTCAGCTGAGCAGCGAATTTCTATTTAACCACCTGCTATCATGAGAGACATCAGGGCTGCATGTTTTGAGCCCAGTACTGATCCTGAAAAGCGTTTCCAACCCCACTTACAAGTAAAACTAGCTAAAATGAGCCTGGCTGCTATTCACTGAAAAGCTCATTCTGTGTACATTTTTGGCATACGTTTGCTCCTACCGGGTCAGCTGAGCAGCGAATTTCTATTTAACTACCTGCTTTCATGAGAGACCTCAGGGCTGCATGTTTTGAGCCCAGTACTGAGCCTGAAAAGCATTTCCAACCCCACTTACAAGTAAAACTAGCTAAAATGTGCCTGGCTTCTCTTCACTGAAAAGCTCATTCTGAGTACATTTTTAGCATACGTTTGCTCCTGCCGGGTCACCTGAGCAGCGAATTTCTATTTAACCACCTGCTGTCATGGGAGACCTCAGGGCTGCATGTTTTGAGCCCAGTACTGAGCCTGAAAAGCATTTCCAACCCCACTTACAAGTGAAACTAGCTAAAATGTGCCTGGCTTCCCTACACTGAAAAGCTCATTCTGAGTACATTTTTAGCATACGTTTGCTCCTGCCGGGTCAGCTGAGCAGCGAATTTCTATTTAACCACCTGCTATCATGAGAGACATCAGGCTGCATGTTTTGAGCCCAGTACTGATCCTGAAAAGCGTTTCCAACCCCACTTACAAGTAAAACTAGCTAAAATGTGCCTGGCTGCTATTCACTGAAAAGCTCATTCTGTGTACATTTTTGGCATACGTTTGCTCCTACCGGGTCAGCTGAGCAGCGAATTTCTATTTAATCACCTGCTTTCATGGGAGACCTCAGGGCTGCATGTTTTGAGCCCAGTACTGAGCCTGAAAAGCATTTCCAACCCCACTTACAAGTAAAACTAGCTCAAATGTGCCTGGCTGCTATTCACTGAAAAGCTCATTCTGTGTACATTTTTGGCATACGTTTGCTCCTACCGGGTCAGCTGAGCAGCGAATTTCTATTTAACCACCTGCTGTCATGGGAGACCTCAGGGCTGCATGTTTTGAGCCCAGTACTGAGCCTGAAAAGCATTTCCAACCCCACTTACAAGTAAAACTAGCTAAAATGTGCCTGGCTGCTAGTCACTGAAAAGCTCATTCTGTGTACATTTTTGGCATACGTTTGCTCCTACCGGGTCAGTTGAGCAGCGAATTTCTATTTAACCACCTGCTTTCATGAGAGACCTCGGGGCTGCATGTTTTGAGCCCAGTACTGAGCCTGAAAAGCGTTTCCAACCCCACTTACAAGTAAAACTAGCTAAAATGTGCCTGACTGCTATTCACTGAAAAGCTCATTCTGTGTACATTTTTGGCATACGTTTGCTCCTACCGGGTCAGCTGAGCAGCGAATTTCTATTTAACCACCTGCTTTCATGAGAGACCTCAGGGCTGCATGTTTTGAGCCCAGTACTGAGCCTGAAAAGCATTTCCAACCCCACTTACAAGTAAAACTAGCTAAAATGTGCCTGGCTTCTCTTCACTGAAAAGCTCATTCTGAGTACATTTTTAGCATACGTTTGCTCCTGCCGGGTCAGCTGAGCAGCGAATTTCTATTTAACCACCTGCTATCATGAGAGACCTCAGGGCTGCATGTTTTGAGCCCAGTACTGAGCCTGAAAAGCATTTCCAACCCCACTTACAAGTAAAACTAGCTAAAATGTGCCTGGCTTCTCTTCACTGAAAAGCTCATTCTGAGTACATTTTTATTATACGTTTGCTCCTGCCGGGTCACCTGAGCAGCGAATTTCTATTTAACCACCTGCTATCATGAGAGACCTCAGGGCTGCATGTTTTGAGCCCAGTACTGATCCTGAAAAGCGTTTCCAACCCCACTTACAAGTAAAAGTAGCTAAAATGTGCCTGGCTGCTATTCACTGAAAAGCTCATTCTGTGTACATTTTTGGCATACGTTTGCTCCTACCGGGTCAGCTGAGCAGCGAATTTCTATTTAACCACCTGCTGTCATGGGAGACCTCAGGGCTGCATGTTTTGAGCCCAGTACTGAGCCTGAAAAGCATTTCCAACCCCACTTACAAGTAAAACTAGCTAAAATGTGCCTGGCTGCTAGTCACTGAAAAGCTCATTCTGTGTACATTTTTGGCATACGTTTGCTCCTACCGGGTCAGTTGAGCAGCGAATTTCTATTTAACCACCTGCTTTCATGAGAGACCTCAGGGCTGAATGTTTTGAGCCCAGTACTGAGCCTGAAAAGCATTTCCAACCCCACTTACAAGTGAAACTAGCTAAAATGTGCCTGGCTTCTCTTCACTGAAAAGCTCATTCTGAGTACATTTTTAGCATACGTTTGCTCCTGCCGGGTCACCTGAGCAGCGAATTTCTATTTAACCACCTGCTGTCATGGGAGACCTCAGGGCTGCATGTTTTGAGCCCAGTACTGAGCCTGAAAAGCATTTCCAACCCCACTTACAAGTGAAACTAGCTAAAATGTGCCTGGCTTCCCTACACTGAAAAGCTCATTCTGAGTACATTTTTAGCATACGTTTGCTCCTGCCGGGTCAGCTGAGCAGCGAATTTCTATTTAACCACCTGCTATCATGAGAGACATCAGGCTGCATGTTTTGAGCCCAGTACTGATCCTGAAAAGCGTTTCCAACCCCACTTACAAGTAAAACTAGCTAAAATGTGCCTGGCTGCTATTCACTGAAAAGCTCATTCTGTGTACATTTTTGGCATACGTTTGCTCCTACCGGGTCAGCTGAGCAGCGAATTTCTATTTAACCATCTGCTATCATGAGAGACCTCAGGGCTGCATGTTTTGAGCCCAGTACTGATCCTGAAAAGCGTTTCCAACCCCACTTACAAGTAAAACTAGCTAAAATGTGCCTGGCTGCTATTCACTGAAAAGCTCATTCTGTGTAAATTTTTGGCATACGTTTGCTCCTACCGGGTCAGCTGCGCAGCGAATTTCTATTTAACCACCTGCTGTCATGGGAGACCTCAGGGCTGCATGTTTTGAGCCCAGTACTGAGCCTGAAAAGCATTTCCAACCCCACTTACAAGTGAAACTAGCTAAAATGTGCCTGGCTTCCCTACACTGAAAAGCTCATTCTGAGTACATTTTTAGCATACGTTTGCTCCTGCCGGGTCAGCTGAGCAGCGAATTTCTATTTAACCACCTGCTATCATGAGAGACATCAGGCTGCATGTTTTGAGCCCAGTACTGATCCTGAAAAGCGTTTCCAACCCCACTTACAAGTAAAACTAGCTAAAATGTGCCTGACTGCTATTCACTGAAAAGCTCATTCTGTGTACATTTTTGGCATACGTTTGCTCCTACCGGGTCAGCTGAGCAGCGAATTTCTATTTAACCACCTGCTTTCATGAGAGACCTCAGGGCTGCATGTTTTGAGCCCAGTACTGAGCCTGAAAAGCATTTCCAACCCCACTTACAAGTAAAACTAGCTAAAATGTGCCTGGCTTCTCTTCACTGAAAAGCTCATTCTGAGTACATTTTTAGCATACGTTTGCTCCTGCCGGGTCAGCTGAGCAGCGAATTTCTATTTAACCACCTGCTATCATGAGAGACCTCAGGGCTGCATGTTTTGAGCCCAGTACTGAGCCTGAAAAGCATTTCCAACCCCACTTACAAGTAAAACTAGCTAAAATGTGCCTGGCTTCTCTTCACTGAAAAGCTCATTCTGAGTACATTTTTATTATACGTTTGCTCCTGCCGGGTCACCTGAGCAGCGAATTTCTATTTAACCACCTGCTATCATGAGAGACCTCAGGGCTGCATGTTTTGAGCCCAGTACTGATCCTGAAAAGCGTTTCCAACCCCACTTACAAGTAAAAGTAGCTAAAATGTGCCTGGCTGCTATTCACTGAAAAGCTCATTCTGTGTACATTTTTGGCATACGTTTGCTCCTACCGGGTCAGCTGAGCAGCGAATTTCTATTTAACCACCTGCTGTCATGGGAGACCTCAGGGCTGCATGTTTTGAGCCCAGTACTGAGCCTGAAAAGCATTTCCAACCCCACTTACAAGTAAAACTAGCTAAAATGTGCCTGGCTGCTAGTCACTGAAAAGCTCATTCTGTGTACATTTTTGGCATACGTTTGCTCCTGCCGGGTCACCTGAGCAGCGAATTTCTATTTAACCACCTGCTGTCATGGGAGACCTCAGGGCTGCATGTTTTGAGCCCAGTACTGAGCCTGAAAAGCATTTCCAACCCCACTTACAAGTGAAACTAGCTAAAATGTGCCTGGCTTCCCTACACTGAAAAGCTCATTCTGAGTACATTTTTAGCATACGTTTGCTCCTGCCGGGTCAGCTGAGCAGCGAATTTCTATTTAACCACCTGCTATCATGAGAGACATCAGGCTGCATGTTTTGAGCCCAGTACTGATCCTGAAAAGCGTTTCCAACCCCACTTACAAGTAAAACTAGCTAAAATGTGCCTGGCTGCTATTCACTGAAAAGCTCATTCTGTGTACATTTTTGGCATACGTTTGCTCCTACCGGGTCAGCTGAGCAGCGAATTTCTATTTAACCATCTGCTATCATGAGAGACCTCAGGGCTGCATGTTTTGAGCCCAGTACTGATCCTGAAAAGCGTTTCCAACCCCACTTACAAGTAAAACTAGCTAAAATGTGCCTGGCTGCTATTCACTGAAAAGCTCATTCTGTGTACATTTTTGGCATACGTTTGCTCCTACCGGGTCAGCTGAGCAGCGAATTTCTATTTAACCACCTGCTGTCATGGGAGACCTCAGGGCTGCATGTTTTGAGCCCAGTACTGAGCCTGAAAAGCATTTCCAACCCCACTTACAAGTGAAACTAGCTAAAATGTGCCTGGCTTCCCTACACTGAAAAGCTCATTCTGAGTACATTTTTAGCATACGTTTGCTCCTGCCGGGTCAGCTGAGCAGCGAATTTCTATTTAACCACCTGCTATCATGAGAGACATCAGGCTGCATGTTTTGAGCCCAGTACTGATCCTGAAAAGCGTTTCCAACCCCACTTACAAGTAAAACTAGCTAAAATGTGCCTGGCTGCTATTCACTGAAAAGCTCATTCTGTGTACATTTTTGGAATACGTTTGCTCCTACCGGGTCAGCTGAGCAGCGAATTTCTATTTAACCACCTGCTTTCATGGGAGACCTCAGGGCTGCATGTTTTGAGCCCAGTACTGAGCCTGAAAAGCATTTCCAACCCACCTTACAAGTAAAACTAGCTCAAATGTGCCTGGCTGCTATTCACTGAAAAGCTCATTCTGTGTACATTTTTGGCATACGTTTGCTCCTACCGGGTCAGCTGACCAGCGAATTTCTATTTAACCACCTGCTGTCATGGGAGACCTCAGGGCTGCATGTTTTGAGCCTAGTACTGAGCCTGAAAAGCATTTCCAACCCCACTTACAAGTAAAACTAGCTAAAATGTGCCTGGCTGCTAGTCACTGAAAAGCTCATTCTGTGTACATTTTTGGCATACGTTTGCTCCTACCGGGTCAGTTGAGCAGCGAATTTCTATTTAACCACCTGCTTTCATGAGAGACCTCGGGGCTGCATGTTTTGAGCCCAGTACTGAGCCTGAAAAGCGTTTCCAACCCCACTTACAAGTAAAACTAGCTAAAATGTGCCTGACTGCTATTCACTGAAAAGCTAATTCTGAGTACATTTTTAGCATACGTTTGCTCCTGCCGGGTCAGCTGAGCAGCGAATTTCTATTTAACCACCTGCTATCATGAGAGAACTCAGGGCTGCATGTTTTGAGCCCAGTACTGAGCCTGAAAAGCATTTCCAACCCCACTTACAAGTAAAACTAGCTAAAATGTGCCTGGCTTCTCTACAATGAAAAGCTCATTCTGAGTACATTTTTAGCATACGTTTGCTCCTGCCGGGTCAGCTGAGCAGCGAATTTCTATTTAACCACCTGCTATCATGAGAGACCTCAGGGCTGCATGTTTTGAGCCCAGTACTGATCCTGAAAAGCGTTTCCAACCCCACTTACAAGTAAAACTAGCTAAAATGTGCCTGGCTGCTATTCACTGAAAAGCTCATTCTGTGTACATTTTTGGCATACGTTTGCTCCTACCGGGTCAGCTGAGCAGCGAATTTCTATTTAACCACCTGCTTTCATGAGAGACCTCAGGGCTGCATGTTTTGAGCCCAGTACTGAGCCTGAAAAGCATTTCCAACCCCACTTACAAGTGAAACTAGCTAAAATGTGCCTGGCTTCTCTTCACTGAAAAGCTCATTCTGAGTACATTTTTAGCATACGTTTGCTCCTGCCGGGTCAGCTGAGCAGCGAATTTCTATTTAACCACCTGCTATCATGAGAGACCTCAGGGCTGCATGTTTTGAGCCCAGTACTGATCCTGAAAAGCGTTTCCAACCCCACTTACCAGTAAAACTAGCTAAAATGTGCCTGGCTGCTATTCACTGAAAAGCTCATTCTGTGTACATTTTTGGCATACGTTTGCTCCTACCGGGTCAGCTGAGCAGCTAATTTCTATTTAACCACCTGCTGTCATGGGAGACCTCAGGGCTGCATGTTTTGAGCCCATTACTGAGCCTGAAAAGCATTTCCAACCCCACTTACAAGTAAAACTAGCTAAAATGTGCCTGGCTACTATTCACTGAAAAGCTCATTCTGTGTACATTTTTGGCATACGTTTGCTCCTACCGGGTCAGTTGAGCAGCGAATTTCTATTTAACCACCTGCTTTCATGAGAGACCTCAGGGCTGCATGTTTTGAGCCCAGTACTGAGCCTGAAAAGCATTTCCAACCCCACTTACAAGTGAAACTAGCTAAAATGTGCCTTGCTTCTCTTCACTGAAAAGCTCATTCTGAGTACATTTTTTAGCATACGTTTGCTCCTGCAGGGTCAGCTGAGCAGCGAATTTCTATTTAACCACCTGCTATCATGAGAGACATCAGGGCTGCATGTTTTGAGCCCAGTACTGAGCCTGAAAAGCATTTCCAACCCCACTTACAAGTAAAACTAGCTAAAATGTGCCTGGCTGCTATTCACTGAAAAGCTCATTCTGTGTACATTTTTGGCATACGTTTGCTCCTACCGGGTCAGCTGAGCAGCGAATTTCTATTTAACCACCTGCTTTCATGAGAGACCTCAGGGCTGCATGTTTTGAGCCCAGTACTGAGCCTGAAAAGCATTTCCAACCCCACTTACAAGTAAAACTAGCTAAAATGTGCCTGGCTTCTCTTCACTGAAAAGCTCATTCTGAGTACATTTTTAGCATACGTTTGCTCCTGCCGGGTCAGCTGAGTAGCGAATTTCTATTTAACCACCTGCTATCATGAGAGACCTCAGGGCTGCATGTTTTGAGCCCAGTACTGATCCTGAAAAGCGTTTCCAACCCCACTTACAAGTAAAACTAGCTAAAATGTGCCTGGCTGCTATTCACTGAAAAGCTCATTCTGTGTACATTTTTAGCATACGTTTGCTCCTGCCGGGTCAGCTGAGCAGCGAATTTCTATTTAACCACCTGCTATCATGAGAGACCTCAGGGCTGCATGTTTTGAGCCCAGTACTGAGCCTGAAAAGCATTTCCAACCCCACTTACAAGTAAGACTAGCGAAAATGTGCCTGGCTTCTCTTCACTGAAAAGCTCATTCTGAGTACATTTTTAGCATACGTTTGCTCCTGCCGGGTCAGCTGAGTAGCGAATTTCTATTTAACCACCTGCTATCATGAGAGACCTCAGGGCTGCATGTTTTGAGCCCAGTACTGATCCTGAAAAGCGTTTCCAACCCCACTTACAAGTAAAACTAGCTAAAATGTGCCTGGCTGCTATTCACTGAAAAGTTCATTCTGTGTTCATTTTTGGCAACGTTTGCTCCTGCCGGGTCAGCTGAGCAGCGAATTTCTATTTAACCACCTGCTGTCATGGGAGACCTCAGGGCTGCATGTTTTGAGCCCAGTACTGAGCCTGAAAAGCATTTCCAACCCCACTTACAAGTAAAACTAGCTAAAATGTGCCTGGCTTCTCTTCACTGAAAAGCTCATTCTGAGTACCTTTTTGGCATACGTTTGCTCCTACCGGGTCAGCTGAGCAGCGAATTTTTATTTAACCACCTGCTATCATGAGAGACCTCAGGGCTGCATGTTTTGAGCCCAGTACTGAGCCTGAAAAGCATTTCCAACCCCACTTACAAGTAAAACTAGCTAAATTGTGCCTGGCTTCTCTTCACTGAAAAGCTCATTCTGAGTACATTTTTAGCATACGTTTGCTCCTGCCGGGTCAGCTGAGCAGCGAATTTCTATTTATCCACCTGCTATCATGAGAGACATCAGGGCTGCATGTTTTGAGCCTAGTACTGAGCCTGAAAAGCATTTCCAACCCCACTTACAAGTAAAACTAGCTAAAATGTGCCTGGCTGCTATTCACTGAAAAGTTCATTCTGTGTTCATTTTTGGCATACGTTTGCTCCTGCCGGGTCAGCTGAGCAGCGAATTTCTATTTTACCACCTGCTATCATGAGAGACCTCAGGGCTGCATGTTTTGAGCCCAGTACTGAGCCTGAAAAGCATTTCCAACCCCACTTACAAGTAAAACTAGCTAAAATGTGCCTGGCTTCTCTTCACTGAAAAGCTCATTCTGAGTACATTTTTAGCATACGTTTGCTCCTGCCGGGTCAGCTGAGTAGCGAATTTCTATTTAACCACCTGCTATCATGAGAGACCTCAGGGCTGCATGTTTTGAGCCCAGTACTGATCCTGAAAAGCGTTTCCAACCCCACTTACAAGTAAAACTAGCTAAAATGTGCCTGGCTGCTATTCACTGAAAAGTTCATTCTGTGTTCATTTTTGGCAACATTTGCTCCTGCCGGGTCAGCTGAGCAGCGAATTTCTATTTAACCACCTGCTGTCATGGGAGACCTCAGGGCTGCATGTTTTGAGCCCAGTACTGAGCCTGAAAAGCGTTTCCAACCCCACTTACAAGTAAAACTAGCTAAAATGTGCCTGGCTTCTCTTCACTGAAAAGCTCATTCTGAGTACATTTTTGGCATACGTTTGCTCCTACCGGGTCAGCTGAGCAGCGAATTTCTATTTAACCACCTGCTATCATGAGAGACCTCAGGGCTGCATGTTTTGAGCCCAGTACTGAGCCTGAAAAGCATTTCCAACCCCACTTACAAGTAAAACTAGCTAAAATGTGCCTGGCTTCTCTTCACTGAAAAGCTCATTCTGAGTACATTTTTAGCATACGTTTGCTCCTGCCGGGTCAGCTGAGCAGCGAATTTCTATTTATCCACCTGCTATCATGAGAGACATCAGGGCTGCATGTTTTGAGCCTAGTACTGAGCCTGAAAAGCATTTCCAACCCCACTTACAAGTAAAACTAGCTAAAATGTGCCTGGCTGCTATTCACTGAAAAGTTCATTCTGTGTTCATTTTTGGCATACGTTTGCTACTGCCGGGTCAGCTGAGCAGCGAATTTCTATTTAACCACCTGCTATCATGAGAGACCTCAGGGCTGCATGTTTTGAGCCCAGTACTGAGCCTGAAAAGCATTTCCAACCCCACTTACAAGTAAAACTAGCTAAAATGTGCCTGGCTTCTCTTCACTGAAAAGCTCATTCTGAGTACATTTTTAGCATACGTTTGCTCCTGCCGGGTCACCTGAGCAGCGAATTTCTATTTAACCACCTGCTGTCATGGGAGACCTCAGGGCTGCATGTTTTGAGCCCAGTACTGAGCCTGAAAAGCATTTCCAACCCCACTTACAAGTAAAACTAGATAAAATGTGCCTGGCTGCTAGTCACTGAAAAGCTCATTCTGTGTACATTTTTGGCATACGTTTGCTCCTACCGGGTCAGTTGAGCAGCGAATTTCTATTTAACCACCTGCTTTCATGAGAGACCTCAGGGCTGCATGTTTTGAGCCCAGTACTGAGCCTGAAAAGCATTTCCAACCCCACTTACAAGTGAAACTAGCTAAAATGTGCCTGGCTTCTCTTCACTGAAAAGCTCATTCTGAGTACATTTTTAGCATACGTTTGCTCCTGCCGGGTCAGCTGAGTAGCGAATTTCTATTTAACCACCTGCTATCATGAGAGACCTCAGGGCTGCATGTTTTGAGCCCAGTACTGATCCTGAAAAGCGTTTCCAACCCCACTTACAAGTAAAACTAGCTAAAATGTGCCTGGCTGCTATTCACTGAAAAGTTCATTCTGTGTTCATTTTTGGCAACGTTTGCTCCTGCCGGGTCAGCTGAGCAGCGAATTTCTATTTAACCACCTGCTGTCATGGGAGACCTCAGGGCTGCATGTTTTGAGCCCAGTACTGAGCCTGAAAAGCATTTCCAACCCCACTTACAAGTAAAACTAGCTAAAATGTGCCTGGCTTCTCTTCAATGAAAAGCTCATTCTGAGTACATTTTTTGCATACGTTTGCTCCTGCCGGGTCACCTGAGCAGCGAATTTCTATTTAACCACCTGCTATCATGAGAGACCTCAGGGCTGCATGTTTTGAGCCCAGTACTGAGCCTGAAAAGCGTTTCCAACCCCACTTACAAGTAAAACTAGCTAAAATGTGCCTGGCTGCTATTCACTGAAAAGCTCATTCTGTGTACATTTTTGGCATACGTTTGCTCCTACCGGGTCAGCTGAGCAGCGAATTTCTATTTAACCACCTGCTGTCATGGGAGACCTCAGGGCTGCATGTTTTGAGCCCAGTACTGAGCCTGAAAAGCATTTCCAACCCCACTTACAAGTAAAACTAGCTAAAATGTGCCTGGCTGCTAGTCACTGAAAAGCTCATTCTGTGTACATTTTTGGCATACGTTTGCTCCTACCGGGTCAGTTGAGCAGCGAATTTCTATTTAACCACCTGCTTTCATGAGAGACCTCAGGGCTGCATGTTTTGAGCCCAGTACTGAGCCTGAAAAGCATTTCCAACCCCACTTACAAGTGAAACTAGCTAAAATGTGCCTGGCTTCTCTTCACTGAAAAGCTCATTCTGAGTACATTTTTAGCATACGTTTGCTCCTGCCGGGTCAGCTGAGCAGCGAATTTCTATCTAACCACCTGCTATCATGAGAGACATCAGGGCTGCATGTTTTGAGCCCAGTACTGATCCTGAAAAGCGTTTCCAACCCCACTTACAAGTAAAACTAGCTAAAATGAGCCTGGCTGCTATTCACTGAAAAGCTCATTCTGTGTACATTTTTGGCATACGTTTGCTCCTACCGGGTCAGCTGAGCAGCGAATTTCTATTTAACCACCTGCTTTCATGAGAGACCTCAGGGCTGCATGTTTTGAGCCCAGTACTGAGCCTGAAAAGCATTTCCAACCCCACTTACAAGTAAAACTAGCTAAAATGTGCCTGGCTGCTAGTCACTGAAAAGCTCATTCTGTGTACATTTTTGGCATACGTTTGCTCCTACCGGGTCAGTTGAGCAGCGAATTTCTATTTAACCACCTGCTTTCATGAGAGACCTCAGGGCTGCATGTTTTGAGCCCAGTACTGAGCCTGAAAAGCATTTCCAACCCCACTTACAAGTGAAACTAGCTAAAATGTGCCTGGCTTCTCTTCACTGAAAAGCTCATTCTGAGTACATTTTTAGCATACGTTTGCTCCTGCCGGGTCAGCTGAGCAGCGAATTTCTATTTAACCACCTGCTATCATGAGAGACATCAGGGCTGCATGTTTTGAGCCCAGTACTGATCCTGAAAAGCGTTTCCAACCCCACTTACAAGTAAAACTAGCTAAAATGAGCCTGGCTGCTATTCACTGAAAAGCTCATTCTGTGTACATTTTTGGCATACGTTTGCTCCTACCGGGTCAGCTGAGCAGCGAATTTCTATTTAACCACCTGCTTTCATGAGAGACCTCAGGGCTGCATGTTTTGAGCCCAGTACTGAGCCTGAAAAGCATTTCCAACCCCACTTACAAGTAAAACTAGCTAAAATGTGCCTGGCTTCTCTTCACTGAAAAGCTCATTCTGAGTACATTTTTAGCATACGTTTGCTCCTGCCGGGTCACCTGAGCAGCGAATTTCTATTTAACCACCTGCTGTCATGGGAGACCTCAGGGCTGCATGTTTTGAGCCCAGTACTGAGCCTGAAAAGCATTTCCAACCCCACTTACAAGTGAAACTAGCTAAAATGTGCCTGGCTTCCCTACACTGAAAAGCTCATTCTGAGTACATTTTTAGCATACGTTTGCTCCTGCCGGGTCAGCTGAGCAGCGAATTTCTATTTAACCACCTGCTATCATGAGAGACATCAGGCTGCATGTTTTGAGCCCAGTACTGATCCTGAAAAGCGTTTCCAACCCCACTTACAAGTAAAACTAGCTAAAATGTGCCTGGCTGCTATTCACTGAAAAGCTCATTCTGTGTACATTTTTGGCATATGTTTGCTCCTACCGGGTCAGCTGAGCAGCGAATTTCTATTTAACCACCTGCTTTCATGGGAGACCTCAGGGCTGCATGTTTTGAGCCCAGTACTGAGCCTGAAAAGCATTTCCAACCCCACTTACAAGTAAAACTAGCTCAAATGTGCCTGGCTGCTATTCACTGAAAAGCTCATTCTGTGTACATTTTTGGCATACGTTTGCTCCTACCGGGTCAGCTGAGCAGCGAATTTCTATTTAACCACCTGCTGTCATGGGAGACCTCAGGGCTGCATGTTTTGAGCCCAGTACTGAGCCTGAAAAGCATTTCCAACCCCACTTACAAGTAAAACTAGCTAAAATGTGCCTGGCTGCTAGTCACTGAAAAGCTCATTCTGTGTACATTTTTGGCATACGTTTGCTCCTACCGGGTCAGTTGAGCAGCGAATTTCTATTTAACCACCTGCTTTCATGAGAGACCTCGGGGCTGCATGTTTTGAGCCCAGTACTGAGCCTGAAAAGCGTTTCCAACCCCACTTACAAGTAAAACTAGCTAAAATGTGCCTGACTGCTATTCACTGAAAAGCTCATTCTCTGTACATTTTTGGCATACGTTTGCTCCTACCGGGTCAGCTGAGCAGCGAATTTCTATTTAACCACCTGCTTTCATGAGAGACCTCAGGGCTGCATGTTTTGAGCCCAGTACTGAGCCTGAAAAGCATTTCCAACCCCACTTACAAGTAAAACTAGCTAAAATGTGCCTGGCTTCTCTTCACTTAAAAGCTCATTCTGAGTACATTTTTAGCATACGTTTGCTCCTGCCGGGTCAGCTGAGCAGCGAATTTCTATTTAACCACCTGCTATCATGAGAGACCTCAGGGCTGCATGTTTTGAGCCCAGTACTGAGCCTGAAAAGCATTTCCAACCCCACTTACAAGTAAAACTAGCTAAAATGTGCCTGGCTTCTCTTCACTGAAAAGCTCATTCTGAGTACATTTTTAGCATACGTTTGCTCCTGCCGGGTCACCTGAGCAGCGAATTTCTATTTAACCACCTGCTATCATGAGAGACCTCAGGGCTGCATGTTTTGAGCCCAGTACTGATCCTGAAAAGCGTTTCCAACCCCACTTACAAGTAAAAGTAGCTAAAATGTGCCTGGCTGCTATTCACTGAAAAGCTCATTCTGTGTACATTTTTGGCATACGTTTGCTCCTACCGGGTCAGCTGAGCAGCGAATTTCTATTTAACCACCTGCTGTCATGGGAGACCTCAGGGCTGCATGTTTTGAGCCCAGTACTGAGCCTGAAAAGCATTTCCAACCCCACTTACAAGTAAAACTAGCTAAAATGTGCCTGGCTGCTAGTCACTGAACAGCTCATTCTGTGTACATTTTTGGCATACGTTTGCTCCTACCGGGTCAGTTGAGCAGCAAATTTCTATTTAACCACCTGCTTTCATGAGAGACCTCAGGGCTGCATGTTTTGAGCCCAGTACTGAGCCTGAAAAGCATTTCCAACCCCACTTACAAGTGAAACTAGCTAAAATGTGCCTGGCTTCTCTTCACTGAAAAGCTCATTCTGAGTACATTTTTAGCATACGTTTGCTCCTGCCGGGTCAGCTGAGCAGCGAATTTCTATTTAACCACCTGCTATCATGAGAGACATCAGGGCTGCATGTTTTGAGCCCAGTACTGATCCTGAAAAGCGTTTCCAACCCCACTTACAAGTAAAACTAGCTAAAATGAGCCTGGCTGCTATTCACTGAAAAGCTCATTCTGTGTACATTTTTGGCATACGTTTGCTCCTACCGGGTCAGCTGAGCAGCGAATTTCTATTTAACTACCTGCTTTCATGAGAGACCTCAGGGCTGCATGCTTTGAGCCCAGTACTGAGCCTGAAAAGCATTTCCAACCCCACTTACAAGTAAAACTAGCTAAAATGTGCCTGGCTTCTCTTCACTGAAAAGCTCATTCTGAGTACATTTTTAGCATACGTTTGCTCCTGCCGGGTCACCTGAGCAGCGAATTTCTATTTAACCACCTGCTGTCATGGGAGACCTCAGGGCTGCATGTTTTGAGCCCAGTACTGAGCCTGAAAAGCATTTCCAACCCCACTTACAAGTGAAACTAGCTAAAATGTGCCTGGCTTCCCTACACTGAAAAGCTCATTCTGAGTACATTTTTAGCATACGTTTGCTCCTGCCGGGTCAGCTGAGCAGCGAATTTCTATTTAACCACCTGCTATCATGAGAGACATCAGGCTGCATGTTTTGAGCCCAGTACTGATCCTGAAAAGCGTTTCCAACCCCACTTACAAGTAAAACTAGCTAAAATGTGCCTGGCTGCTATTCACTGAAAAGCTCATTCTGTGTACATTTTTGGCATACGTTTGCTCCTACCGGGTCAGCTGAGCAGCGAATTTCTATTTAATCACCTGCTTTCATGGGAGACCTCAGGGCTGCATGTTTTGAGCCCAGTACTGAGCCTGAAAAGCATTTCCAACCCCACTTACAAGTAAAACTAGCTCAAATGTGCCTGGCTGCTATTCACTGAAAAGCTCATTCTGTGTACATTTTTGGCATACGTTTGCTCCTACCGGGTCAGCTGAGCAGCGAATTTCTATTTAACCACCTGCTGTCATGGGAGACCTCAGGGCTGCATGTTTTGAGCCCAGTACTGAGCCTGAAAAGCATTTCCAACCCCACTTACAAGTAAAACTAGCTAAAATGTGCCTGGCTGCTAGTCACTGAAAAGCTCATTCTGTGTACATTTTTGGCATACGTTTGCTCCTACCGGGTCAGTTGAGCAGCGAATTTCTATTTAACCACCTGCTTTCATGAGAGACCTCGGGGCTGCATGTTTTGAGCCCAGTACTGAGCCTGAAAAGCGTTTCCAACCCCACTTACAAGTAAAACTAGCTAAAATGTGCCTGACTGCTATTCACTGAAAAGCTCATTCTGTGTACATTTTTGGCATACGTTTGCTCCTACCGGGTCAGCTGAGCAGCGAATTTCTATTTAACCACCTGCTTTCATGAGAGACCTCAGGGCTGCATGTTTTGAGCCCAGTACTGAGCCTGAAAAGCATTTCCAACCCCACTTACAAGTAAAACTAGCTAAAATGTGCCTGGCTTCTCTTCACTGAAAAGCTCATTCTGAGTACATTTTTAGCATACGTTTGCTCCTGCCGGGTCAGCTGAGCAGCGAATTTCTATTTAACCACCTGCTATCATGAGAGACCTCAGGGCTGCATGTTTTGAGCCCAGTACTGAGCCTGAAAAGCATTTCCAACCCCACTTACAAGTAAAACTAGCTAAAATGTGCCTGGCTTCTCTTCACTGAAAAGCTCATTCTGAGTACATTTTTATTATACGTTTGCTCCTGCCGGGTCACCTGAGCAGCGAATTTCTATTTAACCACCTGCTATCATGAGAGACCTCAGGGCTGCATGTTTTGAGCCCAGTACTGATCCTGAAAAGCGTTTCCAACCCCACTTACAAGTAAAAGTAGCTAAAATGTGCCTGGCTGCTATTCACTGAAAAGCTCATTCTGTGTACATTTTTGGCATACGTTTGCTCCTACCGGGTCAGCTGAGCAGCGAATTTCTATTTAACCACCTGCTGTCATGGGAGACCTCGGGGCTGCATGTTTTGAGCCCAGTACTGAGCCTGAAAAGCATTTCCAACCCCACTTACAAGTAAAACTAGCTAAAATGTGCCTGGCTGCTAGTCACTGAAAAGCTCATTCTGTGTACATTTTTGGCATACGTTTGCTCCTACCGGGTCAGTTGAGCAGCGAATTTCTATTTAACCACCTGCTTTCATGAGAGACCTCAGGGCTGAATGTTTTGAGCCCAGTACTGAGCCTGAAAAGCATTTCCAACCCCACTTACAAGTGAAACTAGCTAAAATGTGCCTGGCTTCTCTTCACTGAAAAGCTCATTCTGAGTACATTTTTAGCATACGTTTGCTCCTGCCGGGTCACCTGAGCAGCGAATTTCTATTTAACCACCTGCTGTCATGGGAGACCTCAGGGCTGCATGTTTTGAGCCCAGTACTGAGCCTGAAAAGCATTTCCAACCCCACTTACAAGTGAAACTAGCTAAAATGTGCCTGGCTTCCCTACACTGAAAAGCTCATTCTGAGTACATTTTTAGCATACGTTTGCTCCTGCTGGGTCAGCTGAGCAGCGAATTTCTATTTAACCACCTGCTATCATGAGAGACATCAGGCTGCATGTTTTGAGCCCAGTACTGATCCTGAAAAGCGTTTCCAACCCCACTTACAAGTAAAACTAGCTAAAATGTGCCTGACTGCTATTCACTGAAAAGCTCATTCTGTGTACATTTTTGGCATACGTTTGCTCCTACCGGGTCAGCTGAGCAGCGAATTTCTATTTAACCACCTGCTTTCATGAGAGACCTCAGGGCTGCATGTTTTGAGCCCAGTACTGAGCCTGAAAAGCATTTCCAACCCCACTTACAAGTAAAACTAGCTAAAATGTGCCTGGCTTCTCTTCACTGAAAAGCTCATTCTGAGTACATTTTTAGCATACGTTTGCTCCTGCCGGGTCAGCTGAGCAGCGAATTTCTATTTAACCACCTGCTATCATGAGAGACCTCAGGGCTGCATGTTTTGAGCCCAGTACTGAGCCTGAAAAGCATTTCCAACCCCACTTACAAGTAAAACTAGCTAAAATGTGCCTGGCTTCTCTTCACTGAAAAGCTCATTCTGAGTACATTTTTATTATACGTTTGCTCCTGCCGGGTCACCTGAGCAGCGAATTTCTATTTAACCACCTGCTATCATGAGAGACCTCAGGGCTGCATGTTTTGAGCCCAGTACTGATCCTGAAAAGCGTTTCCAACCCCACTTACAAGTAAAAGTAGCTAAAATGTGCCTGGCTGCTATTCACTGAAAAGCTCATTCTGTGTACATTTTTGGCATACGTTTGCTCCTACCGGGTCAGCTGAGCAGCGAATTTCTATTTAACCACCTGCTGTCATGGGAGACCTCAGGGCTGCATGTTTTGAGCCCAGTACTGAGCCTGAAAAGCATTTCCAACCCCACTTACAAGTGAAACTAGCTAAAATGTGCCTGGCTTCCCTACACTGAAAAGCTCATTCTGAGTACATTTTTAGCATACGTTTGCTCCTGCCGGGTCAGCTGAGCAGCGAATTTCTATTTAACCACCTGCTATCATGAGAGACATCAGGCTGCATGTTTTGAGCCCAGTACTGATCCTGAAAAGCGTTTCCAACCCCACTTACAAGTAAAACTAGCTAAAATGTGCCTGGCTGCTATTCACTGAAAAGCTCATTCTGTGTACATTTTTGGCATACGTTTGCTCCTACCGGGTCAGCTGAGCAGCGAATTTCTATTTAATCACCTGCTTTCATGGGAGACCTCAGGGCTGCATGTTTTGAGCCCAGTACTGAGCCTGAAAAGCATTTCCAACCCCACTTACAAGTAAAACTAGCTCAAATGTGCCTGGCTGCTATTCACTGAAAAGCTCATTCTGTGTACATTTTTGGCATACGTTTGCTCCTACCGGGTCAGCTGAGCAGCGAATTTCTATTTAACCACCTGCTGTCATGGGAGACCTCAGGGCTGCATGTTTTGAGCCCAGTACTGAGCCTGAAAAGCATTTCCAACCCCACTTACAAGTAAAACTAGCTAAAATGTGCCTGGCTGCTAGTCACTGAAAAGCTCATTCTGTGTACATTTTTGGCATACGTTTGCTCCTACCGGGTCAGTTGAGCAGCGAATTTCTATTTAACCACCTGCTTTCATGAGAGACCTCGGGGCTGCATGTTTTGAGCCCAGTACTGAGCCTGAAAAGCGTTTCCAACCCCACTTACAAGTAAAACTAGCTAAAATGTGCCTGACTGCTATTCACTGAAAAGCTCATTCTGTGTACATTTTTGGCATACGTTTGCTCCTACCGGGTCAGCTGAGCAGCGAATTTCTATTTAACCACCTGCTTTCATGAGAGACCTCAGGGCTGCATGTTTTGAGCCCAGTACTGAGCCTGAAAAGCATTTCCAACCCCACTTACAAGTAAAACTAGCTAAAATGTGCCTGGCTTCTCTTCACTGAAAAGCTCATTCTGAGTACATTTTTAGCATACGTTTGCTCCTGCCGGGTCAGCTGAGCAGCGAATTTCTATTTAACCACCTGCTATCATGAGAGACCTCAGGGCTGCATGTTTTGAGCCCAGTACTGAGCCTGAAAAGCATTTCCAACCCCACTTACAAGTAAAACTAGCTAAAATGTGCCTGGCTTCTCTTCACTGAAAAGCTCATTCTGAGTACATTTTTATTATACGTTTGCTCCTGCCGGGTCACCTGAGCAGCGAATTTCTATTTAACCACCTGCTATCATGAGAGACCTCAGGGCTGCATGTTTTGAGCCCAGTACTGATCCTGAAAAGCGTTTCCAACCCCACTTACAAGTAAAAGTAGCTAAAATGTGCCTGGCTGCTATTCACTGAAAAGCTCATTCTGTGTACATTTTTGGCATACGTTTGCTCCTACCGGGTCAGCTGAGCAGCGAATTTCTATTTAACCACCTGCTGTCATGGGAGACCTCGGGGCTGCATGTTTTGAGCCCAGTACTGAGCCTGAAAAGCATTTCCAACCCCACTTACAAGTAAAACTAGCTAAAATGTGCCTGGCTGCTAGTCACTGAAAAGCTCATTCTGTGTACATTTTTGGCATACGTTTGCTCCTACCGGGTCAGTTGAGCAGCGAATTTCTATTTAACCACCTGCTTTCATGAGAGACCTCAGGGCTGAATGTTTTGAGCCCAGTACTGAGCCTGAAAAGCATTTCCAACCCCACTTACAAGTGAAACTAGCTAAAATGTGCCTGGCTTCTCTTCACTGAAAAGCTCATTCTGAGTACATTTTTAGCATACGTTTGCTCCTGCCGGGTCACCTGAGCAGCGAATTTCTATTTAACCACCTGCTGTCATGGGAGACCTCAGGGCTGCATGTTTTGAGCCCAGTACTGAGCCTGAAAAGCATTTCCAACCCCACTTACAAGTGAAACTAGCTAAAATGTGCCTGGCTTCCCTACACTGAAAAGCTCATTCTGAGTACATTTTTAGCATACGTTTGCTCCTGCTGGGTCAGCTGAGCAGCGAATTTCTATTTAACCACCTGCTATCATGAGAGACATCAGGCTGCATGTTTTGAGCCCAGTACTGATCCTGAAAAGCGTTTCCAACCCCACTTACAAGTAAAACTAGCTAAAATGTGCCTGACTGCTATTCACTGAAAAGCTCATTCTGTGTACATTTTTGGCATACGTTTGCTCCTACCGGGTCAGCTGAGCAGCGAATTTCTATTTAACCACCTGCTTTCATGAGAGACCTCAGGGCTGCATGTTTTGAGCCCAGTACTGAGCCTGAAAAGCATTTCCAACCCCACTTACAAGTAAAACTAGCTAAAATGTGCCTGGCTTCTCTTCACTGAAAAGCTCATTCTGAGTACATTTTTAGCATACGTTTGCTCCTGCCGGGTCAGCTGAGCAGCGAATTTCTATTTAACCACCTGCTATCATGAGAGACCTCAGGGCTGCATGTTTTGAGCCCAGTACTGAGCCTGAAAAGCATTTCCAACCCCACTTACAAGTAAAACTAGCTAAAATGTGCCTGGCTTCTCTTCACTGAAAAGCTCATTCTGAGTACATTTTTATTATACGTTTGCTCCTGCCGGGTCACCTGAGCAGCGAATTTCTATTTAACCACCTGCTATCATGAGAGACCTCAGGGCTGCATGTTTTGAGCCCAGTACTGATCCTGAAAAGCGTTTCCAACCCCACTTACAAGTAAAAGTAGCTAAAATGTGCCTGGCTGCTATTCACTGAAAAGCTCATTCTGTGTACATTTTTGGCATACGTTTGCTCCTACCGGGTCAGCTGAGCAGCGAATTTCTATTTAACCACCTGCTGTCATGGGAGACCTCAGGGCTGCATGTTTTGAGCCCAGTACTGAGCCTGAAAAGCATTTCCAACCCCACTTACAAGTAAAACTAGCTAAAATGTGCCTGGCTGCTAGTCACTGAAAAGCTCATTCTGTGTACATTTTTGGCATACGTTTGCTCCTGCCGGGTCACCTGAGCAGCGAATTTCTATTTAACCACCTGCTGTCATGGGAGACCTCAGGGCTGCATGTTTTGAGCCCAGTACTGAGCCTGAAAAGCATTTCCAACCCCACTTACAAGTGAAACTAGCTAAAATGTGCCTGGCTTCCCTACACTGAAAAGCTCATTCTGAGTACATTTTTAGCATACGTTTGCTCCTGCCGGGTCAGCTGAGCAGCGAATTTCTATTTAACCACCTGCTATCATGAGAGACATCAGGCTGCATGTTTTGAGCCCAGTACTGATCCTGAAAAGCGTTTCCAACCCCACTTACAAGTAAAACTAGCTAAAATGTGCCTGGCTGCTATTCACTGAAAAGCTCATTCTGTGTACATTTTTGGCATACGTTTGCTCCTACCGGGTCAGCTGAGCAGCGAATTTCTATTTAACCATCTGCTATCATGAGAGACCTCAGGGCTGCATGTTTTGAGCCCAGTACTGATCCTGAAAAGCGTTTCCAACCCCACTTACAAGTAAAACTAGCTAAAATGTGCCTGGCTGCTATTCACTGAAAAGCTCATTCTGTGTACATTTTTGGCATACGTTTGCTCCTACCGGGTCAGCTGAGCAGCGAATTTCTATTTAACAACCTGCTGTCATGGGAGACCTCAGGGCTGCATGTTTTGAGCCCAGTACTGAGCCTGAAAAGCATTTCCAACCCCACTTACAAGTGAAACTAGCTAAAATGTGCCTGGCTTCCCTACACTGAAAAGCTCATTCTGAGTACATTTTTAGCATACGTTTGCTCCTGCCGGGTCAGCTGAGCAGCGAATTTCTATTTAACCACCTGCTATCATGAGAGACATCAGGCTGCATGTTTTGAGCCCAGTACTGATCCTGAAAAGCGTTTCCAACCCCACTTACAAGTAAAACTAGCTAAAATGTGCCTGGCTGCTATTCACTGAAAAGCTCATTCTGTGTACATTTTTGGCATACGTTTGCTCCTACCGGGTCAGCTGAGCAGCGAATTTCTATTTAACCACCTGCTTTCATGGGAGACCTCAGGGCTGCATGTTTTGAGCCCAGTACTGAGCCTGAAAAGCATTTCCAACCCACCTTACAAGTAAAACTAGCTCAAATGTGCCTGGCTGCTATTCACTGAAAAGCTCATTCTGTGTACATTTTTGGCATACGTTTGCTCCTACCGGGTCAGCTGAGCAGCGAATTTCTATTTAACCACCTGCTGTCATGGGAGACCTCAGGGCTGCATGTTTTGAGCCTAGTACTGAGCCTGAAAAGCATTTCCAACCCCACTTACAAGTAAAACTAGCTAAAATGTGCCTGGCTGCTAGTCACTGAAAAGCTCATTCTGTGTACATTTTTGGCATACGTTTGCTCCTACCGGGTCAGTTGAGCAGCGAATTTCTATTTAACCACCTGCTTTCATGAGAGACCTCGGGGCTGCATGTTTTGAGCCCAGTACTGAGCCTGAAAAGCGTTTCCAACCCCACTTACAAGTAAAACTAGCTAAAATGTGCCTGACTGCTATTCACTGAAAAGCTAATTCTGAGTACATTTTTAGCATACGTTTGCTCCTGCCGGGTCAGCTGAGCAGCGAATTTCTATTTAACCACCTGCTATCATGAGAGAACTCAGGGCTGCATGTTTTGAGCCCAGTACTGAGCCTGAAAAGCATTTCCAACCCCACTTACAAGTAAAACTAGCTAAAATGTGCCTGGCTTCTCTACAATGAAAAGCTCATTCTGAGTACATTTTTAGCATACGTTTGCTCCTGCCGGGTCAGCTGAGCAGCGAATTTCTATTTAACCACCTGCTATCATGAGAGACCTCAGGGCTGCATGTTTTGAGCCCAGTACTGATCCTGAAAAGCGTTTCCAACCCCACTTACAAGTAAAACTAGCTAAAATGTGCCTGGCTGCTATTCACTGAAAAGCTCATTCTGTGTACATTTTTGGCATACGTTTGCTCCTACCGGGTCAGCTGAGCAGCGAATTTCTATTTAACCACCTGCTTTCATGAGAGACCTCAGGGCTGCATGTTTTGCGCCCAGTACTGAGCCTGAAAAGCATTTCCAACCCCACTTACAAGTAAAACTAGCTAAAATGTGCCTGGCTTCTCTTCACTGAAAAGCTCATTCTGAGTACATTTTTAGCATACGTTTGCTCCTGCCGGGTCACCTGAGCAGCGAATTTCTATTTAACCACCTGCTGTCATGGGAGACCTCAGGGCTGCATGTTTTGAGCCCAGTACTGAGCCTGAAAAGCATTTCCAACCCCACTTACAAGTGAAACTAGCTAAAATGTGCCTGGCTTCCCTACACTGAAAAGCTCATTCTGAGTACATTTTTAGCATACGTTTGCTCCTGCCGGGTCAGCTGAGCAGCGAATTTCTATTTAACCACCTGCTATCATGAGAGACATCAGGCTGCATGTTTTGAGCCCAGTACTGATCCTGAAACGCGTTTCCAACCCCACTTACAAGTAAAACTAGCTAAAATGTGCCTGGCTGCTATTCACTGAAAAGCTCATTCTGTGTACATTTTTGGCATACGTTTGCTCCTACCGGGTCAGCTGAGCAGCGAATTTCTATTTAATCACCTGCTTTCATGGGAGACCTCAGGGCTGCATGTTTTGAGCCCAGTACTGAGCCTGAAAAGCATTTCCAACCCCACTTACAAGTAAAACTAGCTCAAATGTGCCTGGCTGCTATTCACTGAAAAGCTCATTCTGTGTACATTTTTGGCATACGTTTGCTCCTACCGGGTCAGCTGAGCAGCGAATTTCTATTTAACCACCTGCTGTCATGGGAGACCTCAGGGCTGCATGTTTTGAGCCCAGTACTGAGCCTGAAAAGCATTTCCAACCCCACTTACAAGTAAAACTAGCTAAAATGTGCCTGGCTGCTAGTCACTGAAAAGCTCATTCTGTGTACATTTTTGGCATACGTTTGCTCCTACCGGGTCAGTTGAGCAGCGAATTTCTATTTAACCACCTGCTTTCATGAGAGACCTCGGGGCTGCATGTTTTGAGCCCAGTACTGAGCCTGAAAAGCGTTTCCAACCCTTCTTACAAGTAAAACTAGCTAAAATGTGCCTGACTGCTATTCACTGAAAAGCTCATTCTGTGTACATTTTTGGCATACGTTTGCTCCTACCGGGTCAGCTGAGCAGCGAATTTCTATTTAACCACCTGCTTTCATGAGAGACCTCAGGGCTGCATGTTTTGAGCCCAGTACTGAGCCTGAAAAGCATTTCCAACCCCACTTACAAGTAAAACTAGCTAAAATGTGCCTGGCTTCTCTTCACTGAAAAGCTCATTCTGAGTACATTTTTAGCATACGTTTGCTCCTGCCGGGTCAGCTGAGCAGCGAATTTCTATTTAACCACCTGCTATCATGAGAGACCTCAGGGCTGCATGTTTTGAGCCCAGTACTGAGCCTGAAAAGCATTTCCAACCCCACTTACAAGTGAAACTAGCTAAAATGTGCCTGGCTTCCCTACACTGAAAAGCTCATTCTGAGTACATTTTTAGCATACGTTTGCTCCTGCCGGGTCAGCTGAGCAGCGAATTTCTATTTAACCACCTGCTATCATGAGAGACATCAGGCTGCATGTTTTGAGCCCAGTACTGATCCTGAAAAGCGTTTCCAACCCCACTTACAAGTAAAAGTAGCTAAAATGTGCCTGGCTGCTATTCACTGAAAAGCTCATTCTGTGTACATTTTTGGCATACGTTTGCTCCTACCGGGTCAGCTGAGCAGCGAATTTCTATTTAACCACCTGCTGTCATGGGAGACCTCAGGGCTGCATGTTTTGAGCCCAGTACTGAGCCTGAAAAGCATTTCCAACCCCACTTACAAGTAAAACTAGCTAAAATGTGCCTGGCTTCTCTTCACTGAAAAGCTCATTCTGAGTACATTTTTAGCATACGTTTGCTCCTGCCGGGTCACCTGAGCAGCGAATTTCTATTTAACCACCTGCTGTCATGGGAGACCTCAGGGCTGCATGTTTTGAGCCCAGTACTGAGCCTGAAAAGCATTTCCAACCCCACTTACAAGTGAAACTAGCTAAAATGTGCCTGGCTTCCCTACACTGAAAAGCTCATTCTGAGTACATTTTTAGCATACGTTTGCTCCTGCCGGGTCAGCTGAGCAGCGAATTTCTATTTAACCACCTGCTATCATGAGAGACATCAGGCTGCATGTTTTGAGCCCAGTACTGATCCTGAAACGCGTTTCCAACCCCACTTACAAGTAAAACTAGCTAAAATGTGCCTGGCTGCTATTCACTGAAAAGCTCATTCTGTGTACATTTTTGGCATACGTTTGCTCCTACCGGGTCAGCTGAGCAGCGAATTTCTATTTAATCACCTGCTTTCATGGGAGACCTCAGGGCTGCATGTTTTGAGCCCAGTACTGAGCCTGAAAATCATTTCCAACCCCACTTACAAGTAAAACTAGCTAAAATGTGCCTGGCTGCTAGTCACTGAAAAGCTCATTCTGTGTACATTTTTGGCATACGTTTGCTCCTACCGGGTCAGTTGAGCAGCGAATTTCTATTTAACCACCTGCTTTCATGAGAGACCTCAGGGCTGCATGTTTTGAGCCCAGTACTGAGCCTGAAAAGCATTTCCAACCCCACTTACAAGTGAAACTAGCTAAAATGTGCCTGGCTTCTCTTCACTGAAAAGCTCATTCTGAGTACATTTTTAGCATACGTTTGCTCCTGCCGGGTCAGCTGAGCAGCGAATTTCTATTTAACCACCTGCTATCATGAGAGACATCAGGGCTGCATGTTTTGAGCCCAGTACTGATCCTGAAAAGCGTTTCCAACCCCACTTACAAGTAAAACTAGCTAAAATGAGCCTGGCTGCTATTCACTGAAAAGCTCATTCTGTGTACATTTTTGGCATACGTTTGCTCCTACCGGGTCAGCTGAGCAGCGAATTTCTATTTAACCACCTGCTTTCATGAGAGACCTCAGGGCTGCATGTTTTGAGCCCAGTACTGAGCCTGAAAAGCATTTCCAACCCCACTTACAAGTAAAACTAGCTAAAATGTGCCTGGCTTCTCTTCACTGAAAAGCTCATTCTGAGTACATTTTTAGCATACGTTTGCTCCTGCCGGGTCACCTGAGCAGCGAATTTCTATTTAACCACCTGCTGTCATGGGAGACCTCAGGGCTGCATGTTTTGAGCCCAGTACTGAGCCTGAAAAGCATTTCCAACCCCACTTACAAGTGAAACTAGCTAAAATGTGCCTGGCTTCCCTACACTGAAAAGCTCATTCTGAGTACATTTTTAGCATACGTTTGCTCCTGCCGGGTCAGCTGAGCAGCGAATTTCTATTTAACCACCTGCTATCATGAGAGACATCAGGCTGCATGTTTTGAGCCCAGTACTGATCCTGAAAAGCGTTTCCAACCCCACTTACAAGTAAAACTAGCTAAAATGTGCCTGGCTGCTATTCACTGAAAAGCTCATTCTGTGTACATTTTTGGCATACGTTTGCTCCTACCGGGTCAGCTGAGCAGCGAATTTCTATTTAACCATCTGCTATCATGAGAGACCTCAGGGCTGCATGTTTTGAGCCCAGTACTGATCCTGAAAAGCGTTTCCAACCCCACTTACAAGTAAAACTAGCTAAAATGTGCCTGGCTGCTATTCACTGAAAAGCTCATTCTGTGTACATTTTTGGCATACGTTTGCTCCTACCGGGTCAGCTGAGCAGCGAATTTCTATTTAACCACCTGCTGTCATGGGAGACCTCAGGGCTGCATGTTTTGAGCCCAGTACTGAGCCTGAAAAGCATTTCCAACCCCACTTACAAGTGAAACTAGCTAAAATGTGCCTGGCTTCCCTACACTGAAAAGCTCATTCTGAGTACATTTTTAGCATACGTTTGCTCCTGCCGGGTCAGCTGAGCAGCGAATTTCTATTTAACCACCTGCTATCATGAGAGACATCAGGCTGCATGTTTTGAGCCCAGTACTGATCCTGAAAAGCGTTTCCAACCCCACTTACAAGTAAAACTAGCTAAAATGTGCCTGGCTGCTATTCACTGAAAAGCTCATTCTGTGTACATTTTTGGCATACGTTTGCTCCTACCGGGTCAGCTGAGCAGCGAATTTCTATTTAACCACCTGCTTTCATGGGAGACCTCAGGGCTGCATGTTTTGAGCCCAGTACTGAGCCTGAAAAGCATTTCCAACCCCACTTACAAGTAAAACTAGCTCAAATGTGCCTGGCTGCTATTCACTGAAAAGCTCATTCTGTGTACATTTTTGGCATACGTTTGCTCCTACCGGGTCAGCTGAGCAGCGAATTTCTATTTAACCACCTGCTGTCATTTGAGACCTCAGGGCTGCATGTTTTGAGCCCAGTACTGAGCCTGAAAAGCATTTCCAACCCCACTTACAAGTAAAACTAGCTAAAATGTGCCTGGCTGCTAGTCACTGAAAAGCTCATTCTGTGTACATTTTTGGCATACGTTTGCTCCTACCGGGTCAGTTGAGCAGCGAATTTCTATTTATCCACCTGCTTTCATGAGAGACCTCGGGGCTGCATGTTTTGAGCCCAGTACTGAGCCTGAAAAGCGTTTCCAACCCCACTTACAAGTAAAACTAGCTAAAATGTGCCTGACTGCTATTCACTGAAAAGCTAATTCTGAGTACATTTTTAGCATACGTTTGCTCCTGCCGGGTCAGCTGAGCAGCGAATTTCTATTTAACCACCTGCTATCATGAGAGAACTCAGGGCTGCATGTTTTGAGCCCAGTACTGAGCCTGAAAAGCATTTCCAACCCCACTTACAAGTAAAACTAGCTAAAATGTGCCTGGCTGCTAGTCACTGAAAAGCTCATTCTGTGTACATTTTTGGCATACGTTTGCTCCTACCGGGTCAGTTGAGCAGCGAATTTCTATTTAACCACCTGCTTTCATGAGAGACCTCAGGGCTGCATGTTTTGAGCCCAGTACTGAGCCTGAAAAGCATTTCCAACCCCACTTACAAGTGAAACTAGCTAAAATGTGCCTGGCTTCTCTTCACTGAAAAGCTCATTCTGAGTACATTTTTAGCATACGTTTGCTCCTGCCGGGTCAGCTGAGCAGCGAATTTCTATTTAACCACCTGCTATCATGAGAGACATCAGGGCTGCATGTTTTGAGCCCAGTACTGATCCTGAAAAGCGTTTCCAACCCCACTTACAAGTAAAACTAGCTAAAATGAGCCTGGCTGCTATTCACTGAAAAGCTCATTCTGTGTACATTTTTGGCATACGTTTGCTCCTACCGGGTCAGCTGAGCAGCGAATTTCTATTTAACCACCTGCTTTCATGAGAGACCTCAGGGCTGCATGTTTTGAGCCCAGTACTGAGCCTGAAAAGCATTTCCAACCCCACTTACAAGTAAAACTAGCTAAAATGTGCCTGGCTTCTCTTCACTGAAAAGCTCATTCTGAGTACATTTTTAGCATACGTTTGCTCCTGCCGGGTCACCTGAGCAGCGAATTTCTATTTAACCACCTGCTGTCATGGGAGACCTCAGGGCTGCATGTTTTGAGCCCAGTACTGAGCCTGAAAAGCATTTCCAACCCCACTTACAAGTGAAACTAGCTAAAATGTGCCTGGCTTCCCTACACTGAAAAGCTCATTCTGAGTACATTTTTAGCATACGTTTGCTCCTGCCGGGTCAGCTGAGCAGCGAATTTCTATTTAACCACCTGCTATCATGAGAGACATCAGGCTGCATGTTTTGAGCCCAGTACTGATCCTGAAAAGCGTTTCCAACCCCACTTACAAGTAAAACTAGCTAAAATGTGCCTGGCTGCTATTCACTGAAAAGCTCATTCTGTGTACATTTTTGGCATACGTTTGCTCCTACCGGGTCAGCTGAGCAGCGAATTTCTATTTAACCATCTGCTATCATGAGAGACCTCAGGGCTGCATGTTTTGAGCCCAGTACTGATCCTGAAAAGCGTTTCCAACCCCACTTACAAGTAAAACTAGCTAAAATGTGCCTGGCTGCTATTCACTGAAAAGCTCATTCTGTGTACATTTTTGGCATACGTTTGCTCCTACCGGGTCAGCTGAGCAGCGAATTTCTATTTAACCACCTGCTGTCATGGGAGACCTCAGGGCTGCATGTTTTGAGCCCAGTACTGAGCCTGAAAAGCATTTCCAACCCCACTTACAAGTGAAACTAGCTAAAATGTGCCTGGCTTCCCTACACTGAAAAGCTCATTCTGAGTACATTTTTAGCATACGTTTGCTCCTGCCGGGTCAGCTGAGCAGCGAATTTCTATTTAACCACCTGCTATCATGAGAGACATCAGGCTGCATGTTTTGAGCCCAGTACTGATCCTGAAAAGCGTTTCCAACCCCACTTACAAGTAAAACTAGCTAAAATGTGCCTGGCTGCTATTCACTGAAAAGCTCATTCTGTGTACATTTTTGGCATACGTTTGCTCCTACCGGGTCAGCTGAGCAGCGAATTTCTATTTAACCACCTGCTTTCATGGGAGACCTCAGGGCTGCATGTTTTGAGCCCAGTACTGAGCCTGAAAAGCATTTCCAACCCCACTTACAAGTAAAACTAGCTCAAATGTGCCTGGCTGCTATTCACTGAAAAGCTCATTCTGTGTACATTTTTGGCATACGTTTGCTCCTACCGGGTCAGCTGAGCAGCGAATTTCTATTTAACCACCTGCTGTCATTTGAGACCTCAGGGCTGCATGTTTTGAGCCCAGTACTGAGCCTGAAAAGCATTTCCAACCCCACTTACAAGTAAAACTAGCTAAAATGTGCCTGGCTGCTAGTCACTGAAAAGCTCATTCTGTGTACATTTTTGGCATACGTTTGCTCCTACCGGGTCAGTTGAGCAGCGAATTTCTATTTATCCACCTGCTTTCATGAGAGACCTCGGGGCTGCATGTTTTGAGCCCAGTACTGAGCCTGAAAAGCGTTTCCAACCCCACTTACAAGTAAAACTAGCTAAAATGTGCCTGACTGCTATTCACTGAAAAGCTAATTCTGAGTACATTTTTAGCATACGTTTGCTCCTGCCGGGTCAGCTGAGCAGCGAATTTCTATTTAACCACCTGCTATCATGAGAGAACTCAGGGCTGCATGTTTTGAGCCCAGTACTGAGCCTGAAAAGCATTTCCAACCCCACTTACAAGTAAAACTAGCTAAAATGTGCCTGGCTGCTAGTCACTGAAAAGCTCATTCTGTGTACATTTTTGGCATACGTTTGCTCCTACCGGGTCAGTTGAGCAGCGAATTTCTATTTAACCACCTGCTTTCATGAGAGACCTCAGGGCTGCATGTTTTGAGCCCAGTACTGAGCCTGAAAAGCATTTCCAACCCCACTTACAAGTGAAACTAGCTAAAATGTGCCTGGCTTCTCTTCACTGAAAAGCTCATTCTGAGTACATTTTTAGCATACGTTTGCTCCTGCCGGGTCAGCTGAGCAGCGAATTTCTATTTAACCACCTGCTATCATGAGAGACATCAGGGCTGCATGTTTTGAGCCCAGTACTGATCCTGAAAAGCGTTTCCAACCCCACTTACAAGTAAAACTAGCTAAAATGAGCCTGGCTGCTATTCACTGAAAAGCTCATTCTGTGTACATTTTTGGCATACGTTTGCTCCTACCGGGTCAGCTGAGCAGCGAATTTCTATTTAACCACCTGCTTTCATGAGAGACCTCAGGGCTGCATGTTTTGAGCCCAGTACTGAGCCTGAAAAGCATTTCCAACCCCACTTACAAGTAAAACTAGCTAAAATGTGCCTGGCTTCTCTTCACTGAAAAGCTCATTCTGAGTACATTTTTAGCATACGTTTGCTCCTGCCGGGTCACCTGAGCAGCGAATTTCTATTTAACCACCTGCTGTCATGGGAGACCTCAGGGCTGCATGTTTTGAGCCCAGTACTGAGCCTGAAAAGCATTTCCAACCCCACTTACAAGTGAAACTAGCTAAAATGTGCCTGGCTTCCCTACACTGAAAAGCTCATTCTGAGTACATTTTTAGCATACGTTTGCTCCTGCCGGGTCAGCTGAGCAGCGAATTTCTATTTAACCACCTGCTATCATGAGAGACATCAGGCTGCATGTTTTGAGCCCAGTACTGATCCTGAAAAGCGTTTCCAACCCCACTTACAAGTAAAACTAGCTAAAATGTGCCTGGCTGCTATTCACTGAAAAGCTCATTCTGTGTACATTTTTGGCATACGTTTGCTCCTACCGGGTCAGCTGAGCAGCGAATTTCTATTTAACCATCTGCTATCATGAGAGACCTCAGGGCTGCATGTTTTGAGCCCAGTACTGATCCTGAAAAGCGTTTCCAACCCCACTTACAAGTAAAACTAGCTAAAATGTGCCTGGCTGCTATTCACTGAAAAGCTCATTCTGTGTACATTTTTGGCATACGTTTGCTCCTACCGGGTCAGCTGAGCAGCGAATTTCTATTTAACCACCTGCTGTCATGGGAGACCTCAGGGCTGCATGTTTTGAGCCCAGTACTGAGCCTGAAAAGCATTTCCAACCCCACTTACAAGTGAAACTAGCTAAAATGTGCCTGGCTTCCCTACACTGAAAAGCTCATTCTGAGTACATTTTTAGCATACGTTTGCTCCTGCCGGGTCAGCTGAGCAGCGAATTTCTATTTAACCACCTGCTATCATGAGAGACATCAGGCTGCATGTTTTGAGCCCAGTACTGATCCTGAAAAGCGTTTCCAACCCCACTTACAAGTAAAACTAGCTAAAATGTGCCTGGCTGCTATTCACTGAAAAGCTCATTCTGTGTACATTTTTGGCATACGTTTGCTCCTACCGGGTCAGCTGAGCAGCGAATTTCTATTTAACCACCTGCTTTCATGGGAGACCTCAGGGCTGCATGTTTTGAGCCCAGTACTGAGCCTGAAAAGCATTTCCAACCCCACTTACAAGTAAAACTAGCTCAAATGTGCCTGGCTGCTATTCACTGAAAAGCTCATTCTGTGTACATTTTTGGCATACGTTTGCTCCTACCGGGTCAGCTGAGCAGCGAATTTCTATTTAACCACCTGCTGTCATTTGAGACCTCAGGGCTGCATGTTTTGAGCCCAGTACTGAGCCTGAAAAGCATTTCCAACCCCACTTACAAGTAAAACTAGCTAAAATGTGCCTGGCTGCTAGTCACTGAAAAGCTCATTCTGTGTACATTTTTGGCATACGTTTGCTCCTACCGGGTCAGTTGAGCAGCGAATTTCTATTTATCCACCTGCTTTCATGAGAGACCTCGGGGCTGCATGTTTTGAGCCCAGTACTGAGCCTGAAAAGCGTTTCCAACCCCACTTACAAGTAAAACTAGCTAAAATGTGCCTGACTGCTATTCACTGAAAAGCTAATTCTGAGTACATTTTTAGCATACGTTTGCTCCTGCCGGGTCAGCTGAGCAGCGAATTTCTATTTAACCACCTGCTATCATGAGAGAACTCAGGGCTGCATGTTTTGAGCCCAGTACTGAGCCTGAAAAGCATTTCCAACCCCACTTACAAGTAAAACTAGCTAAAATGTGCCTGGCTTCTCTTCAATGAAAAGCTCATTCTGAGTACATTTTTAGCATACGTTTGCTCCTGCCGGGTCAGCTGAGCAGTGAATTTCTATTTAACCACCTGCTATCATGAGAGACCTCAGGGCTGCATGTTTTGAGCCCAGTACTGATCCTGAAAAGCGTTTCCAACCCCACTTACAAGTAAAACTAGCTAAAATGGGCCTGGCTGCTATTCACTGAAAAGCTCATTCTGTGTACATTTTTGGCATACGTTTGCTCCTACCGGGTCAGCTGAGCAGCGAATTTCTATTTAACCACCTGCTGTCATGGGAGACCTCAGGGCTGCATGTTTTGAGCCCAGTACTGAGCCTGAAAAGCATTTCCAACCCCACTTACAAGTAAAACTAGCTAAAATGTGCCTGGCTGCTATTCACTGAAAAGCTCATTCTGTGTACATTTTTGGCATACGTTTGCTCCTACCGGGTCAGCTGAGCAGCGAATTTCTATTTAACCACCTGCTGTCATGGGAGACCTCAGGGCTGCATGTTTTGAGCCCAGTACTGAGCCTGAAAAGCATTTCCAACCCCACTTACAAGTAAAACTAGCTAAAATGTGCCTGGCTGCTATTCACTGAAAAGCTCATTCTATGTACATTTTTGGCATACGTTTGCTCCTACCGGGTCAGTTGAGCAGCGAATTTCTATTTAACCACCTGCTTTCATGAGAGACCTCAGGGCTGCATGTTTTGAGCCCAGTACTGAGCATGAAAAGCATTTCCAACCCCACTTACAAGTGAAACTAGCTAAAATGTGCCTGGCTTCTCTACACTGAAAAGCTCATTCTGAGTACATTTTTAGCATACGTTTGCTCCTGCCGGGTCAGCTGAGCAGCGAATTTCTATTTAACCACCTGCTATCATGAGAGACATCAGGGCTGCATGTTTTGAGCCCAGTACTGATCCTGAAAAGCGTTTTCAACCCCACTTACAAGTAAAACTAGCTAAAATGAGCCTGGCTGCTATTCACTGAAAAGCTCATTCTGTGTACATTTTTGGCATACGTTTGCTCCTACCGGGTCAGCTGAGCAGCGAATTTCTATTTAACCACCTGCTGTCATGGGAGACCTCAGGGCTGCATGTTTTGAGCCCAGTACTGAGCCTGAAAAGCGTTTCCAACCCCACTTACAAGTAAAACTAGCTAAAATGTGCCTGACTGCTATTCACTGAAAAGCTCATTCTGTGTACATTTTTGGCATACGTTTGCTCCTACCGGGTCAGCTGAGCAGCGAATTTCTATTTAACCGCCTGCTTTCATGAGAGACCTCAGGGCTGCATGTTTTGAGCCCAGTACTGAGCCTGAAAAGCAATTCCAACCCCACTTACAAGTAAAACTAGCTAAAATGTGCCTGGCTTCTCTTCACTGAAAAGCTCATTCTGAGTACATTTTTAGCATACGTTTGCTCCTGCCGGGTCAGCTGAGCAGCGAATTTCTATTTAACCACCTGCTATCATGAGAGAACTCAGGGCTGCATGTTTTGAGCCCAGTACTGAGCCTGAAAAGCATTTCCAACCCCACTTACAAGTAAAACTAGCTAAAATGTGCCTGGCTTCTCTACAATGAAAAGCTCATTCTGAGTACATTTTTAGCATACGTTTGCTCCTGCCGGGTCAGCTGAGCAGCGAATTTCTATTTAACCACCTGCTATCATGAGAGACCTCAGGGCTGCATGTTTTGAGCCCAGTACTGATCCTGAAAAGCGTTTCCAACCCCACTTACAAGTAAAACTAGCTAAAATGTGCCTGGCTGCTATTCACTGAAAAGCTCATTCTGTGTACATTTTTGGCATACGTTTGCTCCTACCGGGTCAGCTGAGCAGCGAATTTCTATTTAACCACCTGCTTTCATGAGAGACCTCAGGGCTGCATGTTTTGAGCCCAGTACTGAGCCTGAAAAGCATTTCCAACCCCACTTACAAGTAAAACTAGCTAAAATGTGCCTGGCTTCTCTTCACTGAAAAGCTCATTCTGAGTACATTTTTAGCATACGTTTGCTCCTGCCGGGTCACCTGAGCAGCGAATTTCTATTTAACCACCTGCTGTCATGGGAGACCTCAGGGCTGCATGTTTTGAGCCCAGTACTGAGCCTGAAAAGCATTTCCAACCCCACTTACAAGTGAAACTAGCTAAAATGTGCCTGGCTTCCCTACACTGAAAAGCTCATTCTGAGTACATTTTTAGCATACGTTTGCTCCTGCCGGGTCAGCTGAGCAGCGAATTTCTATTTAACCACCTGCTATCATGAGAGACATCAGGCTGCATGTTTTGAGCCCAGTACTGATCCTGAAACGCGTTTCCAACCCCACTTACAAGTAAAACTAGCTAAAATGTGCCTGGCTGCTATTCACTGAAAAGCTCATTCTGTGTACATTTTTGGCATACGTTTGCTCCTACCGGGTCAGCTGAGCAGCGAATTTCTATTTAATCACCTGCTTTCATGGGAGACCTCAGGGCTGCATGTTTTGAGCCCAGTACTGAGCCTGAAAAGCATTTCCAACCCCACTTACAAGTAAAACTAGCTCAAATGTGCCTGGCTGCTATTCACTGAAAAGCTCATTCTGTGTACATTTTTGGCATACGTTTGCTCCTACCGGGTCAGCTGAGCAGCGAATTTCTATTTAACCACCTGCTGTCATGGGAGACCTCAGGGCTGCATGTTTTGAGCCCAGTACTGAGCCTGAAAAGCATTTCCAACCCCACTTACAAGTAAAACTAGCTAAAATGTGCCTGGCTGCTAGTCACTGAAAAGCTCATTCTGTGTACATTTTTGGCATACGTTTGCTCCTACCGGGTCAGTTGAGCAGCGAATTTCTATTTAACCACCTGCTTTCATGAGAGACCTCGGGGCTGCATGTTTTGAGCCCAGTACTGAGCCTGAAAAGCGTTTCCAACCCTTCTTACAAGTAAAACTAGCTAAAATGTGCCTGACTGCTATTCACTGAAAAGCTCATTCTGTGTACATTTTTGGCATACGTTTGCTCCTACCGGGTCAGCTGAGCAGCGAATTTCTATTTAACCACCTGCTTTCATGAGAGACCTCAGGGCTGCATGTTTTGAGCCCAGTACTGAGCCTGAAAAGCATTTCCAACCCCACTTACAAGTGAAACTAGCTAAAATGTGCCTGGCTTCCCTACACTGAAAAGCTCATTCTGAGTACATTTTTAGCATACGTTTGCTCCTGCCGGGTCAGCTGAGCAGCGAATTTCTATTTAACCACCTGCTATCATGAGAGACATCAGGCTGCATGTTTTGAGCCCAGTACTGATCCTGAAACGCGTTTCCAACCCCACTTACAAGTAAAACTAGCTAAAATGTGCCTGGCTGCTATTCACTGAAAAGCTCATTCTGTGTACATTTTTGGCATACGTTTGCTCCTACCGGGTCAGCTGAGCAGCGAATTTCTATTTAATCACCTGCTTTCATGGGAGACCTCAGGGCTGCATGTTTTGAGCCCAGTACTGAGCCTGAAAAGCATTTCCAACCCCACTTACAAGTAAAACTAGCTCAAATGTGCCTGGCTGCTATTCACTGAAAAGCTCATTCTGTGTACATTTTTGGCATACGTTTGCTCCTACCGGGTCAGCTGAGCAGCGAATTTCTATTTAACCACCTGCTGTCATGGGAGACCTCAGGGCTGCATGTTTTGAGCCCAGTACTGAGCCTGAAAAGCATTTCCAACCCCACTTACAAGTAAAACTAGCTAAAATGTGCCTGGCTGCTAGTCACTGAAAAGCTCATTCTGTGTACATTTTTGGCATACGTTTGCTCCTACCGGGTCAGTTGAGCAGCGAATTTCTATTTAACCACCTGCTTTCATGAGAGACCTCGGGGCTGCATGTTTTGAGCCCAGTACTGAGCCTGAAAAGCGTTTCCAACCCTTCTTACAAGTAAAACTAGCTAAAATGTGCCTGACTGCTATTCACTGAAAAGCTCATTCTGTGTACATTTTTGGCATACGTTTGCTCCTACCGGGTCAGCTGAGCAGCGAATTTCTATTTAACCACCTGCTTTCATGAGAGACCTCAGGGCTGCATGTTTTGAGCCCAGTACTGAGCCTGAAAAGCATTTCCAACCCCACTTACAAGTAAAACTAGCTAAAATGTGCCTGGCTTCTCTTCACTGAAAAGCTCATTCTGAGTACATTTTTAGCATACGTTTGCTCCTGCCGGGTCAGCTGAGCAGCGAATTTCTATTTAACCACCTGCTATCATGAGAGACCTCAGGGCTGCATGTTTTGAGCCCAGTACTGAGCCTGAAAAGCATTTCCAACCCCACTTACAAGTGAAACTAGCTAAAATGTGCCTGGCTTCCCTACACTGAAAAGCTCATTCTGAGTACATTTTTAGCATACGTTTGCTCCTGCCGGGTCAGCTGAGCAGCGAATTTCTATTTAACCACCTGCTATCATGAGAGACATCAGGCTGCATGTTTTGAGCCCAGTACTGATCCTGAAAAGCGTTTCCAACCCCACTTACAAGTAAAAGTAACTAAAATGTGCCTGGCTGCTATTTACTGAAAAGCTCATTCTGTGTACATTTTTGGCATACGTTTGCTCCTACCGGGTCAGCTGAGCAGCGAATTTCTATTTAACCACCTGCTGTCATGGGAGACCTCAGGGCTGCATGTTTTGAGCCCAGTACTGAGCCTGAAAATCATTTCCAACCCCACTTACAAGTAAAACTAGCTAAAATGTGCCTGGCTGCTAGTCACTGAAAAGCTCATTCTGTGTACATTTTTGGCATACGTTTGCTCCTACCGGGTCAGTTGAGCAGCGAATTTCTATTTAACCACCTGCTTTCATGAGAGACCTCAGGGCTGCATGTTTTGAGCCCAGTACTGAGCCTGAAAAGCATTTCCAACCCCACTTACAAGTGAAACTAGCTAAAATGTGCCTGGCTTCTCTTCACTGAAAAGCTCATTCTGAGTACATTTTTAGCATACGTTTGCTCCTGCCGGGTCAGCTGAGCAGCGAATTTCTATTTAACCACCTGCTATCATGAGAGACATCAGGGCTGCATGTTTTGAGCCCAGTACTGATCCTGAAAAGCGTTTCCAACCCCACTTACAAGTAAAACTAGCTAAAATGAGCCTGGCTGCTATTCACTGAAAAGCTCATTCTGTGTACATTTTTGGCATACGTTTGCTCCTACCGGGTCAGCTGAGCAGCGAATTTCTATTTAACCACCTGCTTTCATGAGAGACCTCAGGGCTGCATGTTTTGAGCCCAGTACTGAGCCTGAAAAGCATTTCCAACCCCACTTACAAGTAAAACTAGCTAAAATGTGCCTGGCTTCTCTTCACTGAAAAGCTCATTCTGAGTACATTTTTAGCATACGTTTGCTCCTGCCGGGTCACCTGAGCAGCGAATTTCTATTTAACCACCTGCTGTCATGGGAGACCTCAGGGCTGCATGTTTTGAGCCCAGTACTGAGCCTGAAAAGCATTTCCAACCCCACTTACAAGTGAAACTAGCTAAAATGTGCCTGGCTTCCCTACACTGAAAAGCTCATTCTGAGTACATTTTTAGCATACGTTTGCTCCTGCCGGGTCAGCTGAGCAGCGAATTTCTATTTAACCACCTGCTATCATGAGAGACATCAGGCTGCATGTTTTGAGCCCAGTACTGATCCTGAAAAGCGTTTCCAACCCCACTTACAAGTAAAACTAGCTAAAATGTGCCTGGCTGCTATTCACTGAAAAGCTCATTCTGTGTACATTTTTGGCATACGTTTGCTCCTACCGGGTCAGCTGAGCAGCGAATTTCTATTTAACCATCTGCTATCATGAGAGACCTCAGGGCTGCATGTTTTGAGCCCAGTACTGATCCTGAAAAGCGTTTCCAACCCCACTTACAAGTAAAACTAGCTAAAATGTGCCTGGCTGCTATTCACTGAAAAGCTCATTCTGTGTACATTTTTGGCATACGTTTGCTCCTACCGGGTCAGCTGAGCAGCAAATTTCTATTTAACCACCTGCTGTCATGGGAGACCTCAGGGCTGCATGTTTTGAGCCCAGTACTGAGCCTGAAAAGCATTTCCAACCCCACTTACAAGTGAAACTAGCTAAAATGTGCCTGGCTTCCCTACACTGAAAAGCTCATTCTGAGTACATTTTTAGCATACGTTTGCTCCTGCCGGGTCAGCTGAGCAGCGAATTTCTATTTAACCACCTGCTATCATGAGAGACATCAGGCTGCATGTTTTGAGCCCAGTACTGATCCTGAAAAGCGTTTCCAACCCCACTTACAAGTAAAACTAGCTAAAATGTGCCTGGCTGCTATTCACTGAAAAGCTCATTCTGTGTACATTTTTGGCATACGTTTGCTCCTACCGGGTCAGCTGAGCAGCGAATTTCTATTTAACCACCTGCTTTCATGGGAGACCTCAGGGCTGCATGTTTTGAGCCCAGTACTGAGCCTGAAAAGCATTTCCAACCCCACTTACAAGTAAAACTAGCTCAAATGTGCCTGGCTGCTATTCACTGAAAAGCTCATTCTGTGTACATTTTTGGCATACGTTTGCTCCTACCGGGTCAGCTGAGCAGCGAATTTCTATTTAACCACCTGCTGTCATTTGAGACCTCAGGGCTGCATGTTTTGAGCCCAGTACTGAGCCTGAAAAGCATTTCCAACCCCACTTACAAGTAAAACTAGCTAAAATGTGCCTGGCTGCTAGTCACTGAAAAGCTCATTCTGTGTACATTTTTGGCATACGTTTGCTCCTACCGGGTCAGTTGAGCAGCGAATTTCTATTTATCCACCTGCTTTCATGAGAGACCTCGGGGCTGCATGTTTTGAGCCCAGTACTGAGCCTGAAAAGCGTTTCCAACCCCACTTACAAGTAAAACTAGCTAAAATGTGCCTGACTGCTATTCACTGAAAAGCTAATTCTGAGTACATTTTTAGCATACGTTTGCTCCTGCCGGGTCAGCTGAGCAGCGAATTTCTATTTAACCACCTGCTATCATGAGAGAACTCAGGGCTGCATGTTTTGAGCCCAGTACTGAGCCTGAAAAGCATTTCCAACCCCACTTACAAGTAAAACTAGCTAAAATGTGCCTGGCTTCTCTTCAATGAAAAGCTCATTCTGAGTACATTTTTAGCATACGTTTGCTCCTGCCGGGTCAGCTGAGCAGTGAATTTCTATTTAACCACCTGCTATCATGAGAGACCTCAGGGCTGCATGTTTTGAGCCCAGTACTGATCCTGAAAAGCGTTTCCAACCCCACTTACAAGTAAAACTAGCTAAAATGGGCCTGGCTGCTATTCACTGAAAAGCTCATTCTGTGTACATTTTTGGCATACGTTTGCTCCTACCGGGTCAGCTGAGCAGCGAATTTCTATTTAACCACCTGCTGTCATGGGAGACCTCAGGGCTGCATGTTTTGAGCCCAGTACTGAGCCTGAAAAGCATTTCCAACCCCACTTACAAGTAAAACTAGCTAAAATGTGCCTGGCTGCTATTCACTGAAAAGCTCATTCTGTGTACATTTTTGGCATACGTTTGCTCCTACCGGGTCAGCTGAGCAGCGAATTTCTATTTAACCACCTGCTGTCATGGGAGACCTCAGGGCTGCATGTTTTGAGCCCAGTACTGAGCCTGAAAAGCATTTCCAACCCCACTTACAAGTAAAACTAGCTAAAATGTGCCTGGCTGCTATTCACTGAAAAGCTCATTCTATGTACATTTTTGGCATACGTTTGCTCCTACCGGGTCAGTTGAGCAGCGAATTTCTATTTAACCACCTGCTTTCATGAGAGACCTCAGGGCTGCATGTTTTGAGCCCAGTACTGAGCATGAAAAGCATTTCCAACCCCACTTACAAGTGAAACTAGCTAAAATGTGCCTGGCTTCTCTACACTGAAAAGCTCATTCTGAGTACATTTTTAGCATACGTTTGCTCCTGCCGGGTCAGCTGAGCAGCGAATTTCTATTTAACCACCTGCTATCATGAGAGACATCAGGGCTGCATGTTTTGAGCCCAGTACTGATCCTGAAAAGCGTTTTCAACCCCACTTACAAGTAAAACTAGCTAAAATGAGCCTGGCTGCTATTCACTGAAAAGCTCATTCTGTGTACATTTTTGGCATACGTTTGCTCCTACCGGGTCAGCTGAGCAGCGAATTTCTATTTAACCACCTGCTGTCATGGGAGACCTCAGGGCTGCATGTTTTGAGCCCAGTACTGAGCCTGAAAAGCGTTTCCAACCCCACTTACAAGTAAAACTAGCTAAAATGTGCCTGACTGCTATTCACTGAAAAGCTCATTCTGTGTACATTTTTGGCATACGTTTGCTCCTACCGGGTCAGCTGAGCAGCGAATTTCTATTTAACCGCCTGCTTTCATGAGAGACCTCAGGGCTGCATGTTTTGAGCCCAGTACTGAGCCTGAAAAGCAATTCCAACCCCACTTACAAGTAAAACTAGCTAAAATGTGCCTGGCTTCTCTTCACTGAAAAGCTCATTCTGAGTACATTTTTAGCATACGTTTGCTCCTGCCGGGTCAGCTGAGCAGCGAATTTCTATTTAACCACTTGCTATCATGAGATACCTCAGGGCTGCATGTTTTGAGCCCAGTATTGATCCTGAAAAGCGTTTCCAACCCCACTTACAAGTAAAACTAGCTAAAATGTGCCTGGCTGCTATTCACTGAAAAGCTCATTCTGTGTACATTTTTGGCATACGTTTGCTCCTACCGGGTCAGCTGAGCAGCGAATTTCTATTTAACCACCTGCTGTAATGGGAGACCTCAGGGCTGCATGTTTTGAGCCCAGTACTGAGCCTGAAAAGCATTTCCAACCCCACTTACAAGTAAAACTAGCTAAAATGTGCCTGGCTGCTATTCACTGAAAAGCTCATTCTGTGTACATTTTTGGCATACGTTTGCTCCTACCGGGTCAGTTGAGCAGAGAATTTCTATTTAACCACCTGCTTTCATGAGAGACCTCAGGGCTGCATGTTTTGAGCCCAGTACTGAGCCTGAAAAGCATTTCCAACCCCACTTACAAGTGAAACTAGCTAAAATGTGCCTGGCTTCTCTTCACTGAAAAGCTCATTCTGAGTACATTTTTAGCATACGTTTGCTCCTGCCGGGTCAGCTGAGCAGCGAATTTCTATTTAACCGCCTGCTATCATGAGAGACATCAGGGCTGCATGTTTTGAGCCCAGTACTGATCCTGAAAAGCGTTTCCAACCCCACTTACAAGTAAAACTAGCTAAAATGAGCCTGGCTGCTATTCACTGAAAAGCTCATTCTGTGTACATTTTTGGCATACGTTTGCTCCTACCGGGTCAGCTGAGCAGCAAATTTCTATTTAACCACCTGCTTTCATGGGAGACCTCAGGGCTGCATGTTTTGAGCCCAGTACTGAGCCTGAAAAGCATTTCCAACCCCACTTACAAGTAAAACTAGCTAAAATGTGCCTGGCTGCTATTCACTGAAAAGCTCATTCTGTGTACATTTTTGGCATACGTTTGCTCCTACCGGGTCAGCTGAGCAGCGAATTTCTATTTAACCACCTGCTTTCATGAGAGACCTCAGGGCTGCATGTTTTGAGCCCAGTACTGAGCCTGAAAAGCATTTCCAACCCCACTTACAAGTAAAACTAGCTAAAATGTGCCTGGCTTCTCTTCACTGAAAAGCTCATTCTGAGTACATTTTTAGCATACGTTTGCTCCTGCCGGGTCAGCTGAGTAGCGAATTTCTATTTAACCACCTGCTATCATGAGAGACCTCAGGGCTGCATGTTTTGAGCCCAGTACTGATCCTGAAAAGCGTTTCCAACCCCACTTACAAGTAAAACTAGCTAAAATGTGCCTGGCTGCTATTCACTGAAAAGCTCATTCTGTGTACATTTTTAGCATACGTTTGCTCCTGCCGGGTCAGCTGAGCAGCGAATTTCTATTTAACCACCTGCTATCATGAGAGACCTCAGGGCTGCATGTTTTGAGCCCAGTACTGAGCCTGAAAAGCATTTCCAACCCCACTTACAAGTAAGACTAGCGAAAATGTGCCTGGCTTCTCTTCACTGAAAAGCTCATTCTGAGTACATTTTTAGCATACGTTTGCTCCTGCCGGGTCAGCTGAGTAGCGAATTTCTATTTAACCACCTGCTATCATGAGAGACCTCAGGGCTGCATGTTTTGAGCCCAGTACTGATCCTGAAAAGCGTTTCCAACCCCACTTACAAGTAAAACTAGCTAAAATGTGCCTGGCTGCTATTCACTGAAAAGTTCATTCTGTGTTCATTTTTGGCAACGTTTGCTCCTGCCGGGTCAGCTGAGCAGCGAATTTCTATTTAACCACCTGCTGTCATGGGAGACCTCAGGGCTGCATGTTTTGAGCCCAGTACTGAGCCTGAAAAGCATTTCCAACCCCACTTACAAGTAAAACTAGCTAAAATGTGCCTGGCTTCTCTTCACTGAAAAGCTCATTCTGAGTACATTTTTGGCATACGTTTGCTCCTACCGGGTCAGCTGAGCAGCAAATTTCTATTTAACCACCTGCTATCATGAGAGACCTCAGGGCTGCATGTTTTGAGCCCAGTACTGAGCCTGAAAAGCATTTCCAACCCCACTTACAAGTAAAACTAGCTAAAATTTGCCTGGCTTCTCTTCACTGAAAAGCTCATTCTGAGTACATTTTTAGCATACGTTTGCTCCTGCCGGGTCAGCTGAGCAGCGAATTTCTATTTATCCACCTGCTATCATGAGAGACATCAGGGCTGCATGTTTTGAGCCTAGTACTGAGCCTGAAAAGCATTTCCAACCCCACTTACAAGTAAAACTAGCTAAAATGTGCCTGGCTGCTATTCACTGAAAAGTTCATTCTGTGTTCATTTTTGGCATACGTTTGCTCCTGCCGGGTCAGCTGAGCAGCGAATTTCTATTTAACCACCTGCTATCATGAGAGACCTCAGGGCTGCATGTTTTGAGCCCAGTACTGAGCCTGAAAAGCATTTCCAACCCCACTTACAAGTAAAACTAGCTAAAATGTGCCTGGCTTCTCTTCACTGAAAAGCTCATTCTGAGTACATTTTTGGCATACGTTTGCTCCTACCGGGTCAGCTGAGCAGCAAATTTCTATTTAACCACCTGCTGTCATGGGAGACCTCAGGGCTGCATGTTTTGAGCCCAGTACTGAGCCTGAAAAGCATTTCCAACCCCACTTACAAGTAAAACTAGCTAAAATGTGCCTGGCTGCTATTCACTGAAAAGCTCATTCTGTGTACATTTTTGGCATACGTTTGCTCCTACCGGGTCAGCTGAGCAGCGAATTTCTATTTAACCACCTGCTGTCATGGGAGACCTCAGGGCTGCATGTTTTGAGCCCAGTACTGAGCCTGAAAAGCATTTCCAACCCCACTTACAAGTAAAACTAGCTAAAATGTGCCTGGCTGCTATTCACTGAAAAGCTCATTCTGTGTACATTTTTGGCATACGTTTGCTCCTACCGGGTCAGCTGAGCAGCGAATTTCTATTTAACCACCTGCTTTCATGAGAGACCTCAGGGCTGCATGTTTTGAGCCCAGTACTGAGCCTGAAAAGCGTTTCCAACCCCACTTACAAGTAAAACTAGCTAAAATGTGCCTGACTGCTATTCACTGAAAAGCTCATTCTGTGTACATTTTTGGCATACGTTTGCTCCTACCGGGTCAGCTGAGCAGCGAATTTCTATTTAACCACCTGCTTTCATGAGAGACCTCAGGGCTGCATGTTTTGAGCCCAGTACTGAGCCTGAAAAGCATTTCCAACCCCACTTACAAGTAAAACTAGCTAAAATGTGCCTGGCTTCTCTTCAATGAAAAGCTCATTCTGAGTACATTTTTTGCATACGTTTGCTCCTGCCGGGTCACCTGAGCAGCGAATTTCTATTTAACCACCTGCTATCATGAGAGACCTCAGGGCTGCATGTTTTGAGCCCAGTACTGAGCCTGAAAAGCATTTCCAACCCCACTTACAAGTAAAACTAGCTAAAATGTGCCTGGCTGCTATTCACTGAAAAGCTCATTCTGTGTACATTTTTGGCATACGTTTGCTCCTGCCGGGTCAGCTGAGCAGCAAATTTCTATTTAACCACCTGCTATCATGATAGACATCAGGGCTGCATGTTTTGAGCCCAGTACTGAGCCTGAAAAGCATTTCCAACCCCACTTACAAGTAAAACTAGCTAAAATGTGCCTGGCTGCTATTCACTGAAAAGCTCATTCTGTGTACATTTTTGGCATACGTTTGCTCCTACCGGGTCAGCTGAGCAGCGAATTTCTATTTAACCACCTGCTTTCATGAGAGACCTCAGGGCTGCATGTTTTGAGCCCAGTACTGAGCCTGAAAAGCGTTTCCAACCCCACTTACAAGTAAAACTAGCTAAAATGTGCCTGACTGCTATTCACTGAAAAGCTCATTCTGTGTACATTTTTGGCATACGTTTGCTCCTACCGGGTCAGCTGAGCAGCGAATTTCTATTTAACCACCTGCTTTCATGAGAGACCTCAGGGCTGCATGTTTTGAGCCCAGTACCGAGCTTGAAAAGCATTTCCAACCCCACTTACAAGTAAAACTAGCTAAAATGTGCCTGGCTTCTCTTCACTGAAAAGCTCATTCTGAGTACATTTTTAGCATACGTTTGCTCCTGCCGGGTCAGCTGAGCAGCGAATTTCTAATTTAACCACCTGCTGTCATGGGAGACCTCAGGGCTGCATGTTTTGAGCCCAGTACTGAGCCTGAAAAGCGTTTCCAACCCCACTTACAAGTGAAACTAGCTAAAATGTGCCTGGCTTCTCTTCACTGAAAAGCTCATTCTGTGTACATTTTTGGCATACGTTTGCTCCTACCGGGTCAGCTGAGCAGCGAATTTCTATTTAACCACCTGCTGTCATGGGAGACCTCAGGGCTGCATGTTTTGAGCCCAGTACTGAGCCTGAAAAGCGTTTCCAACCCCACTTACAAGTAAAACTAGCTAAAATGTGCCTGACTGCTGTTCACTGAAAAGCTCATTCTGTGTACATTTTTGGCATACGTTTGCTCCTACCGGGTCAGCTGAGCAGCGAATTTCTATTTAACCACCTGCTATCATGAGAGACCTCAGAGCTGCATGTTTTGAGCCCAGTACTGAGCCTGAAAAGCATTTCCAACCCCACTTACAAGTAAAACTAGCTAAAATGTGCCTGGCTTCTCTTCACTGAAAAGCTCATTCTGAGTACATTTTTAGCATACGTTTGCTCCTGCCGGGTCACCTGAGCAGCGAATTTCTATTTAACCACCTTCTATCATGAGAGACCCCAGGGCTGCATGTTTTGAGCCCAGTACTGATCCTGAAAAGCATTTCCAACCCCACTTACAAGTAAAACTAGCTAAAATGTGCCTGGCTGCTATTCACTGAAAAGCTCATTCTGTGTACATTTTTGGCATACGTTTGCTCCTACCGGGTCAGCTGAGCAGCGAATTTCTATTTAACCACCTGCTGTCATGGGAGACCTCAGGGCTGCATGTTTTGAGCCCAGTACTGAGCCTGAAAAGCATTTCCAACCCCACTTACAAGTAAAACTAGCTAAAATGTGCCTGACTGCTATTCACTGAAAAGCTCATTCTGTGTACATTTTTGGCATACGTTTGCTCCTACCGGGTCAGCTGAGCAGCGAATTTCTATTTAACCACCTGCTTTCATGAGAGACCTCAGGGCTGCATGTTTTGAGCCCAGTACTGAGCCTGAAAAGCATTTCCAACCCCACTTACAAGTAAAACTAGCTAAAAATGTGCCTTGCTTCTCTTCACTGAAAAGCTCATTCTGAGTACATTTTTAGCATACATTTGCTCCTGCCGGGTCAGCTGAGCAGCGAATTTCTATTTAACCACCTGCTATCATGAGAGACCTCAGGGCTGCATGTTTTGAGCCCAGTACTGATCCTGAAAATCGTTTCCAACCCCACTTACAAGTAAAACTAGCTAAAATGTGCCTGGCTGCTATTCACTGAAAAGCTCATTCTGTGTACATTTTTGGCATACGTTTGCTCCTACCGGGTCAGCTGAGCAGCGAATTTCTATTTAACCACCTGCTGTCATGGGAGACCTCAGGGCTGCATGTTTTGAGCCCAGTACTGAGCCTGAGAAGCATTTCCAACCCCACTTACAAGTAAAACTAGCTAAAATGTGCCTGGCTGCTAGTCACTGAAAAGCTCATTCTGTGTACATTTTTGGCATACGTTTGCTCCTACCGGGTCAGTTGAGCAGCGAATTTCTATTTAACCACCTGCTTTCATGAGAGACCTCAGGGCTGCATGTTTTGAGCCCAGTACTGAGCCTGAAAAGCATTTCCAACCCCACTTACAAGTAAAACTAGCTAAAATGTGCCTGGCTGCTATTCACTGAAAAGCTCATTCTGTGTACATTTTTGGCATACGTTTGCTCCTACCGGGTCAGCTGAGCAGCGAATTTCTATTTAACCACCTGCTTTCATGGGAGACCTCAGGGCTGCATGTTTTGAGCCCAGTACTGAGCCTGAAAAGCATTTCCAACCCACCTTACAAGTAAAACTAGCTCAAATGTGCCTGGCTGCTATTCACTGAAAAGCTCATTCTGTGTACATTTTTGGCATACGTTTGCTCCTACCGGGTCAGCTGAGCAGCGAATTTCTATTTAACCACCTGCTGTCATGGGAGACCTCAGGGCTGCATGTTTTGAGCCTAGTACTGAGCCTGAAAAGCATTTCCAACCCCACTTACAAGTAAAACTAGCTAAAATGTGCCTGGCTGCTAGTCACTGAAAAGCTCATTCTGTGTACATTTTTGGCATACGTTTGCTCCTACCGGGTCAGTTGAGCAGCGAATTTCTATTTAACCACCTGCTTTCATGAGAGACCTCGGGGCTGCATGTTTTGAGCCCAGTACTGAGCCTGAAAAGCGTTTCCAACCCCACTTACAAGTAAAACTAGCTAAAATGTGCCTGGCTGCTATTCACTGAAAAGCTCATTCTGTGTTCATTTTTAGCATACGTTTGCTCCTGCCGGGTCACCTGAGCAGCGGTTTTCTATTTAACCACCTGCTATCATGAGAGACCTCAGGGCTGCATGTTTTGAGCCCAGTACTGGATCCTGAAAAGCGTTTCCAACCCCACTTACAAGTAAAACTAGCTAAAATGTGCCTGGCTGCTATTCACTGAAAAGCTCATTCTGTGTACATTTTTGGCATACGTTTGCTCCTACCGGGTCAGCTGAGCAGCAAATTTCTATTTAACCACCTGCTATCATGAGAGACCTCAGGGCTGCATGTTTTGAGCCCAGTACTGAGCCTGAAAAGCATTTCCAACCCCACTTACAAGTAAAACTACCGAAAATGTGCCTGGCTTCTCTTCACTGAAAAGCTCATTCTGAGTACATTTTTAGCATACGCTTGCTCCTGCCGGGTCAGCTGAGCAGCGAATTTCTATTTAACCATCTGCTATCATGAGAGACCTCAGGGCTGCATGTTTTGAGCCCAGTACTGATCCTGAAGAGCGTTTCCAACCCCACTTACAAGTAAAACTAGCTAAAATGTGCCTGGCTGCTATTCACTGAAAAGCTCATTCTGTGTTCATTTTTGGCATACGTTTGCTCCTGCCGGGTCAGCTGAGCAACGAATTTCTATTTAACCACCTGCTGTCATGGGAGACCTCAGGGCTGCATGTTTTGAGCCCAGTACTGAGCCTGAAAAGCATTTCCAACCCCACTTACAAGTAAAACTAGCTAAAATGTGCCTGACTGCTATTCACTGAAAAGCTCATTCTGTGTACATTTTTGGCATACGTTTGCTCCTACCGGGTCAGCTGAGCAGCGAATTTCTATTTAACCACCTGCTATCATGAGAGACCTCAGGGCTGCATGTTTTGAGCCCAGTACTGAGCCTGAAAAGCATTTCCAACCCCACTTACAAGTAAAACTAGCTAAAATATGCCTGGCTTCTCTTCACTGAAAAGCTCATTCTGAGTACATATTTAGCATACGTTTGCTCCTGCCGGGTCAGCTGAGCAGCGAATTTCTATTTAACCACCTGCTATCATGAGAGACCTCAGGGCTGCATGTTTTGAGCCCAGTACCGATCCTGAAAAGCGTTTCCAACCCCACTTACAAGTAAAACTAGCTAAAATGTGCCTGGCTGCTATTCACTGAAAAGCTCATTCTGTGTACATTTTTGGCATACGTTTGCTCCTACCGGGTCAGCTGAGCAGCGAATTTCTATTTAACCACCTGCTTTCATGAGAGACCTCAGGGCTGCATGTTTTGAGCCCAGTACTGAGCCTGAAAAGCATTTCCAACCCCACTTAAAAGTAAAACTAGCTAAAATGTGCCTGGCTTCTCTTCACTGAAAAGCTCATTCTGAGTACATTTTTAGCATACGTTTGCTCCTGCCGGGTCACCTGAGCAGCGAATTTCTATTTAACCACCTGCTATCATGAGAGACCTCAGGGCTGCATGTTTTGAGCCCAGTACTGATCCTGAAAAGCGTTTCCAACCCCACTTACAAGTAAAACTAGCTAAAATGTGCCTGGCTGCTATTCACTGAAAAGCTCATTCTGTGTACATTTTTGGCATACGTTTGCTCCTACCGGGACAGCTGAGCAGCAAATTTCTATTTAACCACCTGCTATCATGAGAGACCTCAGGGCTGCATGTTTTGAGCCCAGTACTGAGCCTGAAAAGCATTTCCAACCCCACTTACAAGTGAAACTAGCTAAAATGTGCCTGGCTTCTCTTCACTGAAAAGCTCATTCTGAGTACATTTTTAGCATACGTTTGCTCCTACCGGGTCAGCTGAGCAGCAAATTTCTATTTAACCACCTGCTGTCATGGGAGACCTCAGGGCTGCATGTTTTGAGCCCAGTACTGAGCCTGAAAAGCATTTCCAACCCCACTTACAAGTAAAACTAGCTAAAATGTGCCTGGCTGCTATTCACTGAAAAGCTCATTCTGTGTACATTTTTGGCATACGTTTGCTCCTACCGGGTCAGCTGAACAGCGAATTTCTATTTAACCACCTGCTGTCATGGGAGACCTCAGGGCTGCATGTTTTGAGCCCAGTACTGAGCCTGAAAAGCATTTCCAACCCCACTTACAAGTAAAACTAGCTAAAATGTGCCTGGCTGCTATTCACTGAAAAGCTCATTCTGTGTACATTTTTGGCATACGTTTGCTCCTACCGGGTCAGCTGAGCAGCGAATTTCTATTTAACCACCTGCTTTCATGAGAGACCTCAGGGCTGCATGTTTTGAGCCCAGTACTGAGCCTGAAAAGCGTTTCCAACCCCACTTACAAGTAAAACTAGCTAAAATGTGCCTGACTGCTATTCACTGAAAAGCTCATTCTGTGTACATTTTTGGCATACGTTTGCTCCTACCGGGTCAGCTGAGCAGCGAATTTCTATTTAACCACCTGCTTTCATGAGAGACCTCAGGGCTGCATGTTTTGAGCCCAGTACTGAGCCTGAAAAGCATTTCCAACCCCACTTACAAGTAAAACTAGCTAAAATGTGCCTGGCTTCTCTTCAATGAAAAGCTCATTCTGAGTACATTTTTTGCATACGTTTGCTCCTGCCGGGTCACCTGAGCAGCGAATTTCTATTTAACCACCTGCTATCATGAGAGACCTCAGGGCTGCATTCACTGAAAAGCTCATTCTGTGTACATTTTTGGCATACGTTTGCTCCTGCCGGGTCAGCTGAGCAGCAAATTTCTATTTAACCACCTGCTATCATGATAGACATCAGGGCTGCATGTTTTGAGCCCAGTACTGAGCCTGAAAAGCATTTCCAACCCCACTTACAAGTAAAACTAGCTAAAATGTGCCTGGCTGCTATTCACTGAAAAGCTCATTCTGTGTACATTTTTGGCATACGTTTGCTCCTACCGGGTCAGCTGAGCAGCGAATTTCTATTTAACCACCTGCTTTCATGAGAGACCTCAGGGCTGCATGTTTTGAGCCCAGTACTGAGCCTGAAAAGCGTTTCCAACCCCACTTACAAGTAAAACTAGCTAAAATGTGCCTGACTGCTATTCACTGAAAAGCTCATTCTGTGTACATTTTTGGCATACGTTTGCTCCTACCGGGTCAGCTGAGCAGCGAATTTCTATTTAACCACCTGCTTTCATGAGAGACCTCAGGGCTGCATGTTTTGAGCCCAGTACCGAGCTTGAAAAGCATTTCCAACCCCACTTACAAGTAAAACTAGCTAAAATGTGCCTGGCTTCTCTTCACTGAAAAGCTCATTCTGAGTACATTTTTAGCATACGTTTGCTCCTGCCGGGTCAGCTGAGCAGCGAATTTCTAATTTAACCACCTGCTGTCATGGGAGACCTCAGGGCTGCATGTTTTGAGCCCAGTACTGAGCCTGAAAAGCGTTTCCAACCCCACTTACAAGTGAAACTAGCTAAAATGTGCCTGGCTTCTCTTCACTGAAAAGCTCATTCTGTGTACATTTTTGGCATACGTTTGCTCCTACCGGGTCAGCTGAGCAGCGAATTTCTATTTAACCACCTGCTGTCATGGGAGACCTCAGGGCTGCATGTTTTGAGCCCAGTACTGAGCCTGAAAAGCGTTTCCAACCCCACTTACAAGTAAAACTAGCTAAAATGTGCCTGACTGCTGTTCACTGAAAAGCTCATTCTGTGTACATTTTTGGCATACGTTTGCTCCTACCGGGTCAGCTGAGCAGCGAATTTCTATTTAACCACCTGCTATCATGAGAGACCTCAGAGCTGCATGTTTTGAGCCCAGTACTGAGCCTGAAAAGCATTTCCAACCCCACTTACAAGTAAAACTAGCTAAAATGTGCCTGGCTTCTCTTCACTGAAAAGCTCATTCTGAGTACATTTTTAGCATACGTTTGCTCCTGCCGGGTCACCTGAGCAGCGAATTTCTATTTAACCACCTTCTATCATGAGAGACCCCAGGGCTGCATGTTTTGAGCCCAGTACTGATCCTGAAAAGCATTTCCAACCCCACTTACAAGTAAAACTAGCTAAAATGTGCCTGGCTGCTATTCACTGAAAAGCTCATTCTGTGTACATTTTTGGCATACGTTTGCTCCTACCGGGTCAGCTGAGCAGCGAATTTCTATTTAACCACCTGCTGTCATGGGAGACCTCAGGGCTGCATGTTTTGAGCCCAGTACTGAGCCTGAAAAGCATTTCCAACCCCACTTACAAGTAAAACTAGCTAAAATGTGCCTGACTGCTATGCACTGAAAAGCTCATTCTGTGTACATTTTTGGCATACGTTTGCTCCTACCGGGTCAGCTGAGCAGCGAATTTCTATTTAACCACCTGCTTTCATGAGAGACCTCAGGGCTGCATGTTTTGAGCCCAGTACTGAGCCTGAAAAGCATTTCCAACCCCACTTACAAGTAAAACTAGCTAAAAATGTGCCTTGCTTCTCTTCACTGAAAAGCTCATTCTGAGTACATTTTTAGCATACATTTGCTCCTGCCGGGTCAGCTGAGCAGCGAATTTCTATTTAACCACCTGCTATCATGAGAGACCTCAGGGCTGCATGTTTTGAGCCCAGTACTGATCCTGAAAATCGTTTCCAACCCCACTTACAAGTAAAACTAGCTAAAATGTGCCTGGCTGCTATTCACTGAAAAGCTCATTCTGTGTACATTTTTGGCATACGTTTGCTCCTACCGGGTCAGCTGAGCAGCGAATTTCTATTTAACCACCTGCTGTCATGGGAGACCTCAGGGCTGCATGTTTTGAGCCCAGTACTGAGCCTGAGAAGCATTTCCAACCCCACTTACAAGTAAAACTAGCTAAAATGTGCCTGGCTGCTAGTCACTGAAAAGCTCATTCTGTGTACATTTTTGGCATACGTTTGCTCCTACCGGGTCAGTTGAGCAGCGAATTTCTATTTAACCACCTGCTTTCATGAGAGACCTCAGGGCTGCATGTTTTGAGCCCAGTACTGAGCCTGAAAAGCATTTCCAACCCCACTTACAAGTAAAACTAGCTAAAATGTGCCTGGCTGCTATTCACTGAAAAGCTCATTCTGTGTACATTTTTGGCATACGTTTGCTCCTACCGGGTCAGCTGAGCAGCGAATTTCTATTTAACCACCTGCTTTCATGGGAGACCTCAGGGCTGCATGTTTTGAGCCCAGTACTGAGCCTGAAAAGCATTTCCAACCCACCTTACAAGTAAAACTAGCTCAAATGTGCCTGGCTGCTATTCACTGAAAAGCTCATTCTGTGTACATTTTTGGCATACGTTTGCTCCTACCGGGTCAGCTGAGCAGCGAATTTCTATTTAACCACCTGCTGTCATGGGAGACCTCAGGGCTGCATGTTTTGAGCCTAGTACTGAGCCTGAAAAGCATTTCCAACCCCACTTACAAGTAAAACTAGCTAAAATGTGCCTGGCTGCTAGTCACTGAAAAGCTCATTCTGTGTACATTTTTGGCATACGTTTGCTCCTACCGGGTCAGTTGAGCAGCGAATTTCTATTTAACCACCTGCTTTCATGAGAGACCTCGGGGCTGCATGTTTTGAGCCCAGTACTGAGCCTGAAAAGCGTTTCCAACCCCACTTACAAGTAAAACTAGCTAAAATGTGCCTGGCTGCTATTCACTGAAAAGCTCATTCTGTGTTCATTTTTAGCATACGTTTGCTCCTGCCGGGTCACCTGAGCAGCGGTTTTCTATTTAACCACCTGCTATCATGAGAGACCTCAGGGCTGCATGTTTTGAGCCCAGTACTGGATCCTGAAAAGCGTTTCCAACCCCACTTACAAGTAAAACTAGCTAAAATGTGCCTGGCTGCTATTCACTGAAAAGCTCATTCTGTGTACATTTTTGGCATACGTTTGCTCCTACCGGGTCAGCTGAGCAGCAAATTTCTATTTAACCACCTGCTATCATGAGAGACCTCAGGGCTGCATGTTTTGAGCCCAGTACTGAGCCTGAAAAGCATTTCCAACCCCACTTACAAGTAAAACTACCGAAAATGTGCCTGGCTTCTCTTCACTGAAAAGCTCATTCTGAGTACATTTTTAGCATACGCTTGCTCCTGCCGGGTCAGCTGAGCAGCGAATTTCTATTTAACCATCTGCTATCATGAGAGACCTCAGGGCTGCATGTTTTGAGCCCAGTACTGATCCTGAAGAGCGTTTCCAACCCCACTTACAAGTAAAACTAGCTAAAATGTGCCTGGCTGCTATTCACTGAAAAGCTCATTCTGTGTTCATTTTTGGCATACGTTTGCTCCTGCCGGGTCAGCTGAGCAACGAATTTCTATTTAACCACCTGCTGTCATGGGAGACCTCAGGGCTGCATGTTTTGAGCCCAGTACTGAGCCTGAAAAGCATTTCCAACCCCACTTACAAGTAAAACTAGCTAAAATGTGCCTGACTGCTATTCACTGAAAAGCTCATTCTGTGTACATTTTTGGCATACGTTTGCTCCTACCGGGTCAGCTGAGCAGCGAATTTCTATTTAACCACCTGCTATCATGAGAGACCTCAGGGCTGCATGTTTTGAGCCCAGTACTGAGCCTGAAAAGCATTTCCAACCCCACTTACAAGTAAAACTAGCTAAAATATGCCTGGCTTCTCTTCACTGAAAAGCTCATTCTGAGTACATATTTAGCATACGTTTGCTCCTGCCGGGTCAGCTGAGCAGCGAATTTCTATTTAACCACCTGCTATCATGAGAGACCTCAGGGCTGCATGTTTTGAGCCCAGTACCGATCCTGAAAAGCGTTTCCAACCCCACTTACAAGTAAAACTAGCTAAAATGTGCCTGGCTGCTATACACTGAAAAGCTCATTCTGTGTACATTTTTGGCATACGTTTGCTCCTACCGGGTCAGCTGAGCAGCGAATTTCTATTTAACCACCTGCTTTCATGAGAGACCTCAGGGCTGCATGTTTTGAGCCCAGTACTGAGCCTGAAAAGCATTTCCAACCCCACTTAAAAGTAAAACTAGCTAAAATGTGCCTGGCTTCTCTTCACTGAAAAGCTCATTCTGAGTACATTTTTAGCATACGTTTGCTCCTGCCGGGTCACCTGAGCAGCGAATTTCTATTTAACCACCTGCTATCATGAGAGACCTCAGGGCTGCATGTTTTGAGCCCAGTACTGATCCTGAAAAGCGTTTCCAACCCCACTTACAAGTAAAACTAGCTAAAATGTGCCTGGCTGCTATTCACTGAAAAGCTCATTCTGTGTACATTTTTGGCATACGTTTGCTCCTACCGGGACAGCTGAGCAGCAAATTTCTATTTAACCACCTGCTATCATGAGAGACCTCAGGGCTGCATGTTTTGAGCCCAGTACTGAGCCTGAAAAGCATTTCCAACCCCACTTACAAGTGAAACTAGCTAAAATGTGCCTGGCTTCTCTTCACTGAAAAGCTCATTCTGAGTACATTTTTAGCATACGTTTGCTCCTACCGGGTCAGCTGAGCAGCAAATTTCTATTTAACCACCTGCTGTCATGGGAGACCTCAGGGCTGCATGTTTTGAGCCCAGTACTGAGCCTGAAAAGCATTTCCAACCCCACTTACAAGTAAAACTAGCTAAAATGTGCCTGGCTGCTATTCACTGAAAAGCTCATTCTGTGTACATTTTTGGCATACGTTTGCTCCTACCGGGTCAGCTGAACAGCGAATTTCTATTTAACCACCTGCTGTCATGGGAGACCTCAGGGCTGCATGTTTTGAGCCCAGTACTGAGCCTGAAAAGCATTTCCAACCCCACTTACAAGTAAAACTAGCTAAAATGTGCCTGGCTGCTATTCACTGAAAAGCTCATTCTGTGTACATTTTTGGCATACGTTTGCTCCTACCGGGTCAGCTGAGCAGCGAATTTCTATTTAACCACCTGCTTTCATGAGAGACCTCAGGGCTGCATGTTTTGAGCCCAGTACTGAGCCTGAAAAGCGTTTCCAACCCCACTTACAAGTAAAACTAGCTAAAATGTGCCTGACTGCTATTCACTGAAAAGCTCATTCTGTGTACATTTTTGGCATACGTTTGCTCCTACCGGGTCAGCTGAGCAGCGAATTTCTATTTAACCACCTGCTTTCATGAGAGACCTCAGGGCTGCATGTTTTGAGCCCAGTACTGAGCCTGAAAAGCATTTCCAACCCCACTTACAAGTAAAACTAGCTAAAATGTGCCTGGCTTCTCTTCAATGAAAAGCTCATTCTGAGTACATTTTTTGCATACGTTTGCTCCTGCCGGGTCACCTGAGCAGCGAATTTCTATTTAACCACCTGCTATCATGAGAGACCTCAGGGCTGCATTCACTGAAAAGCTCATTCTGTGTACATTTTTGGCATACGTTTGCTCCTGCCGGGTCAGCTGAGCAGCAAATTTCTATTTAACCACCTGCTATCATGATAGACATCAGGGCTGCATGTTTTGAGCCCAGTACTGAGCCTGAATAGCATTTCCAACCCCACTTACAAGTAAAACTAGCTAAAATGTGCCTGGCTGCTATTCACTGAAAAGCTCATTCTGTGTACATTTTTGGCATACGTTTGCTCCTACCGGGTCAGCTGAGCAGCGAATTTCTATTTAACCACCTGCTTTCATGAGAGACCTCAGGGCTGCATGTTTTGAGCCCAGTACTGAGCCTGAAAAGCGTTTCCAACCCCACTTACAAGTAAAACTAGCTAAAATGTGCCTGACTGCTATTCACTGAAAAGCTCATTCTGTGTACATTTTTGGCATACGTTTGCTCCTACCGGGTCAGCTGAGCAGCGAATTTCTATTTAACCACCTGCTTTCATGAGAGACCTCAGGGCTGCATGTTTTGAGCCCAGTACCGAGCTTGAAAAGCATTTCCAACCCCACTTACAAGTAAAACTAGCTAAAATGTGCCTGGCTTCTCTTCACTGAAAAGCTCATTCTGAGTACATTTTTAGCATACGTTTGCTCCTGCCGGGTCAGCTGAGCAGCGAATTTCTAATTTAACCACCTGCTGTCATGGGAGACCTCAGGGCTGCATGTTTTGAGCCCAGTACTGAGCCTGAAAAGCGTTTCCAACCCCACTTACAAGTGAAACTAGCTAAAATGTGCCTGGCTTCTCTTCACTGAAAAGCTCATTCTGTGTACATTTTTGGCATACGTTTGCTCCTACCGGGTCAGCTGAGCAGCGAATTTCTATTTAACCACCTGCTGTCATGGGAGACCTCAGGGCTGCATGTTTTGAGCCCAGTACTGAGCCTGAAAAGCGTTTCCAACCCCACTTACAAGTAAAACTAGCTAAAATGTGCCTGACTGCTGTTCACTGAAAAGCTCATTCTGTGTACATTTTTGGCATACGTTTGCTCCTACCGGGTCAGCTGAGCAGCGAATTTCTATTTAACCACCTGCTATCATGAGAGACCTCAGAGCTGCATGTTTTGAGCCCAGTACTGAGCCTGAAAAGCATTTCCAACCCCACTTACAAGTAAAACTAGCTAAAATGTGCCTGGCTTCTCTTCACTGAAAAGCTCATTCTGAGTACATTTTTAGCATACGTTTGCTCCTGCCGGGTCACCTGAGCAGCGAATTTCTATTTAACCACCTTCTATCATGAGAGACCCCAGGGCTGCATGTTTTGAGCCCAGTACTGATCCTGAAAAGCATTTCCAACCCCACTTACAAGTAAAACTAGCTAAAATGTGCCTGGCTGCTATTCACTGAAAAGCTCATTCTGTGTACATTTTTGGCATACGTTTGCTCCTACCGGGTCAGCTGAGCAGCGAATTTCTATTTAACCACCTGCTGTCATGGGAGACCTCAGGGCTGCATGTTTTGAGCCCAGTACTGAGCCTGAAAAGCATTTCCAACCCCACTTACAAGTAAAACTAGCTAAAATGTGCCTGACTGCTATTCACTGAAAAGCTCATTCTGTGTACATTTTTGGCATACGTTTGCTCCTACCGGGTCAGCTGAGCAGCGAATTTCTATTTAACCACCTGCTTTCATGAGAGACCTCAGGGCTGCATGTTTTGAGCCCAGTACTGAGCCTGAAAAGCATTTCCAACCCCACTTACAAGTAAAACTAGCTAAAAATGTGCCTTGCTTCTCTTCACTGAAAAGCTCATTCTGAGTACATTTTTAGCATACATTTGCTCCTGCCGGGTCAGCTGAGCAGCGAATTTCTATTTAACCACCTGCTATCATGAGAGACCTCAGGGCTGCATGTTTTGAGCCCAGTACTGATCCTGAAAATCGTTTCCAACCCCACTTACAAGTAAAACTAGCTAAAATGTGCCTGGCTGCTATTCACTGAAAAGCTCATTCTGTGTACATTTTTGGCATACGTTTGCTCCTACCGGGTCAGCTGAGCAGCGAATTTCTATTTAACCACCTGCTGTCATGGGAGACCTCAGGGCTGCATGTTTTGAGCCCAGTACTGAGCCTGAGAAGCATTTCCAACCCCACTTACAAGTAAAACTAGCTAAAATGTGCCTGGCTGCTAGTCACTGAAAAGCTCATTCTGTGTACATTTTTGGCATACGTTTGCTCCTACCGGGTCAGTTGAGCAGCGAATTTCTATTTAACCACCTGCTTTCATGAGAGACCTCAGGGCTGCATGTTTTGAGCCCAGTACTGAGCCTGAAAAGCATTTCCAACCCCACTTACAAGTAAAACTAGCTAAAATGTGCCTGGCTGCTATTCACTGAAAAGCTCATTCTGTGTACATTTTTGGCATACGTTTGCTCCTACCGGGTCAGCTGAGCAGCGAATTTCTATTTAACCACCTGCTTTCATGGGAGACCTCAGGGCTGCATGTTTTGAGCCCAGTACTGAGCCTGAAAAGCATTTCCAACCCACCTTACAAGTAAAACTAGCTCAAATGTGCCTGGCTGCTATTCACTGAAAAGCTCATTCTGTGTACATTTTTGGCATACGTTTGCTCCTACCGGGTCAGCTGAGCAGCGAATTTCTATTTAACCACCTGCTGTCATGGGAGACCTCAGGGCTGCATGTTTTGAGCCTAGTACTGAGCCTGAAAAGCATTTCCAACCCCACTTACAAGTAAAACTAGCTAAAATGTGCCTGGCTGCTAGTCACTGAAAAGCTCATTCTGTGTACATTTTTGGCATACGTTTGCTCCTACCGGGTCAGTTGAGCAGCGAATTTCTATTTAACCACCTGCTTTCATGAGAGACCTCGGGGCTGCATGTTTTGAGCCCAGTACTGAGCCTGAAAAGCGTTTCCAACCCCACTTACAAGTAAAACTAGCTAAAATGTGCCTGGCTGCTATTCACTGAAAAGCTCATTCTGTGTTCATTTTTAGCATACGTTTGCTCCTGCCGGGTCACCTGAGCAGCGGTTTTCTATTTAACCACCTGCTATCATGAGAGACCTCAGGGCTGCATGTTTTGAGCCCAGTACTGGATCCTGAAAAGCGTTTCCAACCCCACTTACAAGTAAAACTAGCTAAAATGTGCCTGGCTGCTATTCACTGAAAAGCTCATTCTGTGTACATTTTTGGCATACGTTTGCTCCTACCGGGTCAGCTGAGCAGCAAATTTCTATTTAACCACCTGCTATCATGAGAGACCTCAGGGCTGCATGTTTTGAGCCCAGTACTGAGCCTGAAAAGCATTTCCAACCCCACTTACAAGTAAAACTACCGAAAATGTGCCTGGCTTCTCTTCACTGAAAAGCTCATTCTGAGTACATTTTTAGCATACGCTTGCTCCTGCCGGGTCAGCTGAGCAGCGAATTTCTATTTAACCATCTGCTATCATGAGAGACCTCAGGGCTGCATGTTTTGAGCCCAGTACTGATCCTGAAGAGCGTTTCCAACCCCACTTACAAGTAAAACTAGCTAAAATGTGCCTGGCTGCTATTCACTGAAAAGCTCATTCTGTGTTCATTTTTGGCATACGTTTGCTCCTGCCGGGTCAGCTGAGCAACGAATTTCTATTTAACCACCTGCTGTCATGGGAGACCTCAGGGCTGCATGTTTTGAGCCCAGTACTGAGCCTGAAAAGCATTTCCAACCCCACTTACAAGTAAAACTAGCTAAAATGTGCCTGACTGCTATTCACTGAAAAGCTCATTCTGTGTACATTTTTGGCATACGTTTGCTCCTACCGGGTCAGCTGAGCAGCGAATTTCTATTTAACCACCTGCTATCATGAGAGACCTCAGGGCTGCATGTTTTGAGCCCAGTACTGAGCCTGAAAAGCATTTCCAACCCCACTTACAAGTAAAACTAGCTAAAATATGCCTGGCTTCTCTTCACTGAAAAGCTCATTCTGAGTACATATTTAGCATACGTTTGCTCCTGCCGGGTCAGCTGAGCAGCGAATTTCTATTTAACCACCTGCTATCATGAGAGACCTCAGGGCTGCATGTTTTGAGCCCAGTACCGATCCTGAAAAGCGTTTCCAACCCCACTTACAAGTAAAACTAGCTAAAATGTGCCTGGCTTCTATTCACTGAAAAGCTCATTCTGTGTACATTTTTGGCATACGTTTGCTCCTACCGGGTCAGCTGAGCAGCGAATTTCTATTTAACCACCTGCTTTCATGAGAGACCTCAGGGCTGCATGTTTTGAGCCCAGTACTGAGCCTGAAAAGCATTTCCAACCCCACTTAAAAGTAAAACTAGCTAAAATGTGCCTGGCTTCTCTTCACTGAAAAGCTCATTCTGAGTACATTTTTAGCATACGTTTGCTCCTGCCGGGTCACCTGAGCAGCGAATTTCTATTTAACCACCTGCTATCATGAGAGACCTCAGGGCTGCATGTTTTGAGCCCAGTACTGATCCTGAAAAGCGTTTCCAACCCCACTTACAAGTAAAACTAGCTAAAATGTGCCTGGCTGCTATTCACTGAAAAGCTCATTCTGTGTACATTTTTGGCATACGTTTGCTCCTACCGGGACAGCTGAGCAGCAAATTTCTATTTAACCACCTGCTATCATGAGAGACCTCAGGGCTGCATGTTTTGAGCCCAGTACTGAGCCTGAAAAGCATTTCCAACCCCACTTACAAGTGAAACTAGCTAAAATGTGCCTGGCTTCTCTTCACTGAAAAGCTCATTCTGAGTACATTTTTAGCATACGTTTGCTCCTGCCGGGTCAGCTGAGCAGCGAATTTCTATTTAACCACCTGCTATCATGAGAGACATCAGGGCTGCATGTTTTGAGCCCAGTACTGATCCTGAAAAGCGTTTCCAACCCCACTTACAAGTAAAACTAGCTAAAATGTGCCTGGCTGCTATTCACTGAAAAGCTCATTCTGTGTACATTTTTGGCATACGTTTGCTCCTACCGGGTCAGCTGAGCAGCGAATTTCTATTTAACCACCTGCTGTCATGGGAGACCTCAGGACTGCATGTACTCAGAATGAGCTTTTCAGTGAAGAGAAGCCAGGCACATTTTAGCTAGTTTCACTTGTAAGTGGGGTTGGAAATGCTTTTCAGGCTCAGTACTGGGCTCAAAACATGCAGCCCTGAGGTCTCTCATGAAAGCAGGTGGTTAAATAGAAATTCGCTGCTCAACTGACCCGGTAGGAGCAAACGTATGCCAAAAATGTACACAGAATGAGCTTTTCAGTGACTAGCAGCCAGGCACATTTTAGCTAGTTTTACTTGTAAGTGGGGTTGGAAATGCTTTTCAGGCTCAGTACTGGGCTCAAAACATGCAGCCCTGAGGTCTCCCATGACAGCAGGTGGTTAAATAGAAATTCCCTGCTCAGCTGACCCGGTAGGAGCAAACGTATGCCAAAAATGTACACAGAATGAGCTTTTCAGTGAATAGCAGCCAGGCACATTTTAGCTAGTTTTACTTGTAAGTGGGGTTGGAAACGCTTTTCAGGATCAGTACTGGGCTCAAAACATGCAGCCCTGAGGTCTCGCATGATAGCAGGTGGTTAAATAGAAATTCGCTGCTCAGCTGACCCGGCAGGAGCAAACGTATGCTAAAAATGTACTCAGAATGAGCTTTTCAGTGAAGAGAAGCCAGGCACATTTTAGCTAGTTTTACTTGTAAGTGGGGTTGGAAATGCTTTTCAGGCTCAGTACTGGGCTCAAAACATGCAGCCCTGAGGTCTCTCATGAAAGCAGGTGGTTAAATAGAAATTCGCTGCTCAGCTGACCCGGTAGGAGCAAACGTATGCCAAAAATGTACACAGAATGAGCTTTTCAGTGAATAGCAGCCATGCACATTTTAGCTAGTTTTACTTGTAAGTGGGGTTGGAAATGCTTTTCAGGCTCAGTACTGGGCTCAAAACATGCAGCCATGAGGTCTCCCATGACAGCAGGTGGTTAAATAGAAATTCGCTGCTCAGCTGACCCGGTAGGAGCAAACGTATGCCAAAAATGTACACAGAATGAGCTTTTCAGTGAATAGCAGCCAGGCACATTTTAGCTAGTTTTACTTGTAAATGGGGTTGGAAACGCTTTTCAGGATCAGTACTGGGCTCAAAACATGCAGCCCTGAGGTCTCTCATGATAGCAGGTGGTTAAATAGAAATTCGCTGCTCAGGTGACCCGGCAGGAGCAAACGTATGCTAAAAATGTACTCAGAATGAGCTTTTCAGTGAAGAGAAGCCAGGCACATTTTAGCTAGTTTTACTTGTAAGTGGGGTTGGAAACGCTTTTCAGGATCAGTACTGGGCTCAAAACATGCAGCCCTGATGTCTCATGATAGCAGGTGGTTAAATAGAAATTCGCTGCTCAGCTGACCCGGCAGGAGCAAACGTATGCTAAAAATGTACTCAGAATGAGCTTTTCAGTGAAGAGAAGCCAGGCACATTTTAGCTAGTTTCACTTGTAAGTGGGGTTGGAAATGCTTTTCAGGCTCAGTACTGGGCTCAAAACATGCAGCCCTGAGGTCTCTCATGAAAGCAGGTGGTTAAATAGAAATTCGCTGCTCAACTGACCCGGTAGGAGCAAACGTATGCCAAAAATGTACACAGAATGAGCTTTTCAGTGACTAGCAGCCAGGCACATTTTAGCTAGTTTTACTTGTAAGTGGGGTTGAAAATGCTTTTCAGGCTCAGTACTGGGCTCAAAACATGCAGCCCTGAGGTCTCCTATGACAGCAGGTGGTTAAATAGAAATTCGCTGCTCAGCTGACCCGGTAGGAGCAAACATATGCCAAAAATGTACACAGAATGAGCTTTTCAGTGAATAGCAGCCAGGCACATTTTAGCTAGTTTTACTTGTAAGTGGGGTTGGAAATGCTTTTCAGGCTCAGTACTGGGCTCAAAACATGCAGCCCTGAGGTCTCCCATGAAAGCAGGTGGTTAAATAGAAATTCGCTGCTCAGCTGACCCGGTAGGAGCAAACGTATGCCAAAAATGTACACAGAATGAGCTTTTCAGTGAATAGCAGCCAGGCACATTTTAGCTAGTTTTACTTGTAAGTGGGGTTGGAAAACCTTTTCCGGATCAGTACTGGGCTCAAAACATGCAGCCCTGATGTCTCTCATGATAGCAGGTGGTTAAATAGAAATTCGCTTCTCAGCTGACCCGGCAGGAGCAAACGTATGCTAAAAATGTACTCAGAATGAGCTTTTCAGTGAAGAGAAGCCAGGCACATTTTAGCTAGTTTCACTTGTAAGTGGGGTTGGAAATGCTTTTCAAGCTCAGTACTGGGCTCAAAACATGCAGCCCTGAGGTCTCCCATGACAGCAGGTGGTTAAATAGAAATTCGCTGCTCAGGTGACCCGGCAGGAGCAAACGTATGCTAAAAATGTACTCAGAATGAGCTTTTCAGTGAAGAGAAGCCAGGCACATTTTAGCTAGTTTTACTTGTAAGTGAGTTGGAAATGCTTTTCAGGCTCAGTACTGGGCTCAAAACATGCAGCCCTGAGGTCTCTCATGAAAGCAGGTGGTTAAATAGAAATTCGCTGCTCAGCTGACCCGGTAGGAGCAAACGTATGCCAAAAATGTACACAGAATGAGCTTTTCAGTGAATAGCAGCCAGGCACATTTTAGCTAGTTTTACTTGTAAGTGGGGTTGGAAATGCTTTTCAGGCTCAGTACTGGGCTCAAAACATGCAGCCCTGAGGTCTCCCATGACAGCAGGTGGTTAAATAGAAATTCGCTGCTCAGCTGACCCGGTAGGAGCAAATGTATGCCAAAAATGTACACAGAATGAGCTTTTCAGTGAATAGCAGCCAGGCACATTTTAGCTAGTTTTACTTGTAAATGGGGTTGGAAACGCTTTTCAGGATCAGTACTGGGCTCAAAACATGCAGCCCTGAGGTCTCTCATGATAGCAGGTGGTTAAATAGAAATTCGCTGCTCAGGTGACCCGGCAGGAGCAAACGTATGCTAAAAATGTACTCAGAATGAGCTTTTCAGTGAAGAGAAGCCAGGCACATTTTAGCTAGTTTTACTTGTAAGTGGGGTTGGAAATGATTTTCAGGCTCAGTACTGGGCTCAAAACATGCAGCCCTGAGGTCTCCCATGAAAGCAGGTGGTTAAATAGAAATTCGCTGCTCAGCTGACCCGGTAGGAGCAAACGTATGCCAAAAATGTACACAGAATGAGCTTTTCAGTGAATAGCAGCCAGGCTCATTTTAGCTAGTTTTACTTGTAAGTGGGGTTGGAAACGCTTTTCAGGATCAGTACTGGGCTCAAAACATGTAGCCCTGAGGTCTCTCATGAAAGCAGGTGGTTAAATAGAAATTCGCTGCTCAACTGACCCGGTAGGAGCAAACGTATGCCAAAAATGTACACAGAATGAGCTTTTCAGTGACTAGCAGCCAGGCACATTTTAGCTAATTTTAATTGTAAGTGGGGTTGGAAATGCTTTTCAGGCTCAGTACTGGGCTCAAAACATGCAGCCCTGAGGTCTCCCATGACAGCAGGTGGTTAAATAGAAATTCGCTGCTCAGCTGACCCGGTAGGAGCAAACGTATGCCAAAAATGTACACAGAATGAGCTTTTCAGTGAATAGCAGTCAGGCACATTTTAGATAGTTTTACTTGTAAGTGGGGTTGGAAATGCTTTTCAGGCTCAGTACTGGGCTCAAAACATGCAGCCCTGAGGTCTCCCATGAAAGCAGGTGGTTAAATAGAAATTCGCTGCTCAGCTGACCCGGTAGGAGCAAACGTATGCCAAAAATGTACACAGAATGAGCTTTTCAGTGAATAGCAGCCAGGCACATTTTAGCTAGTTTTACTTGTAAGTGGGGTTGGAAACGCTTTTCAGGATCAGTACTGGGCTCAAAACATGCAGCCCTGAGGTCTCTCATGAAAGCAGGTGGTTAAATAGAAATTCGCTGCTCAGCTGACCCGGTAGGAGCAAACGTATGACAAAAATGTACACAGAATTAGCTTTTCAGTGAATAGCAGCCAGGCACATTTTAGCTAGTTTTACTTGTAAGTGGGGTTGGAAATGCTTTTCAGGCTCAGTACTGGGCTCAAAACATGCAGCCCTGAGGTCTCCCATGAAAGCAGGTGGTTAAATAGAAATTTGCTGCTCAGCTGACCCGGTAGGAGCAAACGTATGCCAAAAATGTACACAGAATGAGCTTTTCAGTGAATAGCAGCCAGGCACATTTTAGCTAGTTTTACTTGTAGTGGGGTTGGAAACGCTTTTCAGTATCAGTACTGGGCTCAAAACATGCAGCCCTGAGGTCTCCTATGACAGCAGGTGGTTAAATAGAAATTCGCTGCTCAGCTGACCCGGTAGGAGCAAACATATGCCAAAAATGTACACAGAATGAGCTTTTCAGTGAATAGCAGCCAGGCACATTTTAGCTAGTTTTACTTGTAAGTGGGGTTGGAAATGCTTTTCAGGCTCAGTACTGGGCTCAAAACATGCAGCCCTGAGGTCTCCCATGAAAGCAGGTGGTTAAATAGAAATTCGCTGCTCAGCTGACCCGGTAGGAGCAAACGTATGCCAAAAATGTACACAGAATGAGCTTTTCAGTGAATAGCAGCCAGGCACATTTTAGCTAGTTTTACTTGTAAGTGGGGTTGGAAAACCTTTTCCGGATCAGTACTGGGCTCAAAACATGCAGCCCTGATGTCTCTCATGATAGCAGGTGGTTAAATAGAAATTCGCTTCTCAGCTGACCCGGCAGGAGCAAACGTATGCTAAAAATGTACTCAGAATGAGCTTTTCAGTGAAGAGAAGCCAGGCACATTTTAGCTAGTTTCACTTGTAAGTGGGGTTGGAAATGCTTTTCAGGCTCAGTACTGGGCTCAAAACATGCAGCCCTGAGGTCTCCCATGACAGCAGGTGGTTAAATAGAAATTCGCTGCTCAGGTGACCCGGCAGGAGCAAACGTATGCTAAAAATGTACTCAGAATGAGCTTTTCAGTGAAGAGAAGCCAGGCACATTTTAGCTAGTTTTACTTGTAAGTGGGGTTGGAAATGCTTTTCAGGCTCAGTACTGGGCTCAAAACATGCAGCCCTGAGGTCTCTCATGAAAGCAGGTGGTTAAATAGAAATTCGCTGCTCAGCTGACCCGGTAGGAGCAAACGTATGCCAAAAATGTACACAGAATGAGCTTTTCAGTGAATAGCAGCCAGGCACATTTTAGCTAGTTTTACTTGTAAGTGGGGTTGGAAATGCTTTTCAGGCTCAGTACTGGGCTCAAAACATGCAGCCCTGAGGTCTCCCATGACAGCAGGTGGTTAAATAGAAATTCGCTGCTCAGCTGACCCGGTAGGAGCAAACGTATGCCAAAAATGTACACAGAATGAGCTTTTCAGTGAATAGCAGCCAGGCACATTTTAGCTAGTTTTACTTGTAAATGGGGTTGGAAACGCTTTTCAGGATCAGTACTTGGCTCAAAACATGCAGCCCTGAGGTCTCTCATGATAGCAGGTGGTTAAATAGAAATTCGCTGCTCAGGTGACCCGGCAGGAGCAAACGTATGCTAAAAATGTACTCAGAATGAGCTTTTCAGTGAAGAGAAGCCAGGCACATTTTAGCTAGTTTTACTTGTAAGTGGGGTTGGAAATGATTTTCAGGCTCAGTACTGGGCTCAAAACATGCAGCCCTGAGGTCTCCCATGAAAGCAGGTGGTTAAATAGAAATTCGCTGCTCAGCTGACCCGGTAGGAGCAAACGTATGCCAAAAATGTACACAGAATGAGCTTTTCAGTGAATAGCAGCCAGGCTCATTTTAGCTAGTTTTACTTGTAAGTGGGGTTGGAAACGCTTTTCAGGATCAGTACTGGGCTCAAAACATGCAGCCCTGAGGTCTCTCATGAAAGCAGGTGGTTAAATAGAAATTCGCTGCTCAACTGACCCGGTAGGAGCAAACGTATGCCAAAAATGTACACAGAATGAGCTTTTCAGTGACTAGCAGCCAGGCACATTTTAGCTAATTTTAATTGTAAGTGGGGTTGGAAATGCTTTTCAGGCTCAGTACTGGGCTCAAAACATGCAGCCCTGAGGTCTCCCATGACAGCAGGTGGTTAAATAGAAATTCGCTGCTCAGCTGACCCGGTAGGAGCAAACGTATGCCAAAAATGTACACAGAATGAGCTTTTCAGTGAATAGCAGTCAGGCACATTTTAGCTAGTTTTACTTGTAAGTGGGGTTGGAAATGCTTTTCAGGCTCAGTACTGGGCTCAAAACATGCAGCCCTGAGGTCTCCCATGAAAGCAGGTGGTTAAATAGAAATTCGCTGCTCAGCTGACCCGGTAGGAGCAAACGTATGCCAAAAATGTACACAGAATGAGCTTTTCAGTGAATAGCAGCCAGGCACATTTTAGCTAGTTTTACTTGTAAGTGGGGTTGGAAACGCTTTTCAGGATCAGTACTGGGCTCAAAACATGCAGCCCTGAGGTCTCTCATGAAAGCAGGTGGTTAAATAGAAATTCGCTGCTCAGCTGACCCGGTAGGAGCAAACGTATGACAAAAATGTACACAGAATGAGCTTTTCAGTGAATAGCAGCCAGGCACATTTTAGCTAGTTTTACTTGTAAGTGGGGTTGGAAATGCTTTTCAGGCTCAGTACTGGGCTCAAAACATGCAGCCCTGAGGTCTCCCATGAAAGCAGGTGGTTAAATAGAAATTTGCTGCTCAGCTGACCCGGTAGGAGCAAACGTATGCCAAAAATGTACACAGAATGAGCTTTTCAGTGAATAGCAGCCAGGCACATTTTAGCTAGTTTTACTTGTAGTGGGGTTGGAAACGCTTTTCAGTATCAGTACTGGGCTCAAAACATGCAGCCCTGAGGTCTCCTATGACAGCAGGTGGTTAAATAGAAATTCGCTGCTCAGCTGACCCGGTAGGAGCAAACATATGCCAAAAATGTACACAGAATGAGCTTTTCAGTGAATAGCAGCCAGGCACATTTTAGCTAGTTTTACTTGTAAGTGGGGTTGGAAATGCTTTTCAGGCTCAGTACTGGGCTCAAAACATGCAGCCCTGAGGTCTCCCATGAAAGCAGGTGGTTAAATAGAAATTCGCTGCTCAGCTGACCCGGTAGGAGCAAACGTATGCCAAAAATGTACACAGAATGAGCTTTTCAGTGAATAGCAGCCAGGCACATTTTAGCTAGTTTTACTTGTAAGTGGGGTTGGAAAACCTTTTCCGGATCAGTACTGGGCTCAAAACATGCAGCCCTGATGTCTCTCATGATAGCAGGTGGTTAAATAGAAATTCGCTTCTCAGCTGACCCGGCAGGAGCAAACGTATGCTAAAAATGTACTCAGAATGAGCTTTTCAGTGAAGAGAAGCCAGGCACATTTTAGCTAGTTTCACTTGTAAGTGGGGTTGGAAATGCTTTTCAGGCTCAGTACTGGGCTCAAAACATGCAGCCCTGAGGTCTCCCATGACAGCAGGTGGTTAAATAGAAATTCGCTGCTCAGGTGACCCGGCAGGAGCAAACGTATGCTAAAAATGTACTCAGAATGAGCTTTTCAGTGAAGAGAAGCCAGGCACATTTTAGCTAGTTTTACTTGTAAGTGGGGTTGGAAATGCTTTTCAGGCTCAGTACTGGGCTCAAAACATGCAGCCCTGAGGTCTCTCATGAAAGCAGGTGGTTAAATAGAAATTCGCTGCTCAGCTGACCCGGTAGGAGCAAACGTATGCCAAAAATGTACACAGAATGAGCTTTTCAGTGAATAGCAGCCAGGCACATTTTAGCTAGTTTTACTTGTAAGTGGGGTTGGAAATGCTTTTCAGGCTCAGTACTGGGCTCAAAACATGCAGCCCTGAGGTCTCCCATGACAGCAGGTGGTTAAATAGAAATTCGCTGCTCAGCTGACCCGGTAGGAGCAAACGTATGCCAAAAATGTACACAGAATGAGCTTTTCAGTGAATAGCAGCCAGGCACATTTTAGCTAGTTTTACTTGTAAATGGGGTTGGAAACGCTTTTCAGGATCAGTACTGGGCTCAAAACATGCAGCCCTGAGGTCTCTCATGAAAGCAGGTGGTTAAATAGAAATTCGCTGCTCAACTGACCCGGTAGGAGCAAACGTATGCCAAAAATGTACACAGAATGAGCTTTTCAGTGACTAGCAGCCAGGCACATTTTAGCTAATTTTAATTGTAAGTGGGGTTGGAAATGCTTTTCAGGCTCAGTACTGGGCTCAAAACATGCAGCTCTGAGGTCTCCCATGACAGCAGGTGGTTAAATAGAAATTCGCTGCTCAGCTGACCCGGTAGGAGCAAACGTATGCCAAAAATGTACACAGAATGAGCTTTTCAGTGAATAGCAGTCAGGCACATTTTAGCTAGTTTTACTTGTAAGTGGGGTTGGAAATGCTTTTCAGGCTCAGTACTGGGCTCAAAACATGCAGCCCTGAGGTCTCCCATGAAAGCAGGTGGTTAAATAGAAATTCGCTGCTCAGCTGACCCGGTAGGAGCAAACGTATGCCAAAAATGTACACAGAATGAGCTTTTCAGTGAATAGCAGCCAGGCACATTTTAGCTAGTTTTACTTGTAAGTGGGGTTGGAAACGCTTTTCAGGATCAGTACTGGGCTCAAAACATGCAGCCCTGAGGTCTCTCATGAAAGCAGGTGGTTAAATAGAAATTCGCTGCTCAGCTGACCCGGTAGGAGCAAACGTATGACAAAAATGTACACAGAAAGAGCTTTTCAGTGAATAGCAGCCAGGCACATTTTAGCTAGTTTTACTTGTAAGTGGGGTTGGAAATGCTTTTCAGGCTCAGTACTGGGCTCAAAACATGCAGCCCTGAGGTCTCCCATGAAAGCAGGTGGTTAAATAGAAATTTGCTGCTCAGCTGACCCGGTAGGAGCAAACGTATGCCAAAAATGTACACAGAATGAGCTTTTCAGTGAATAGCAGCCAGGCACATTTTAGCTAGTTTTACTTGTAGTGGGGTTGGAAACGCTTTTCAGTATCAGTACTGGGCTCAAAACATGCAGCCCTGATGTCTCTCATGATAGCAGGTGGTTAAATAGAAATTCGCTGCTCAGCTGACCCAGCAGGAGCAAACGTATGCTAAAAATGTACTCAGAATGAGCTTTTCAGTGAAGAGAAGCCAGGCACATTTTAGCTAGTTTCACTTGTAAGTGGGGTTGGAAATGCTTTTCAGGCTCAGTACTGGGCTCAAAACATGCAGCCCTGAGGTCTCCCATGACAGCAGGTGGTTAAATAGAAATTCGCTGCTCAGGTGACCCGGCAGGAGCAAACGTATGCTAAAAATGTACTCAGAATGAGCTTTTCAGTGAAGAGAAGCCAGGCACATTTTAGCTAGTTTTACTTGTAAGTGGGGTTGGAAATGATTTTCAGGCTCAGTACTGGGCTCAAAACATGCAGCCCTGAGGTCTCTCATGAAAGCAGGTGGTTAAATAGAAATTCGCTGCTCAACTGACCCGGTAGGAGCAAACGTATGCCAAAAATGTACACAGAATGAGCTTTTCAGTGACTAGCAGCCAGGCACATTTTAGCTAGTTTTACTTGTAAGTGGGGTTGGAAATGCTTTTCAGGCTCAGTACTGGGCTCAAAACATGCAGCCCTGAGGTCTCCCATGACAGCAGGTGGTTAAATAGAAATTCGCTGCTCAGCTGACCCGGTAGGAGCAAACGTATGCCAAAAATGTACACAGAATGAGCTTTTCAGTGAATAGCAGCCAGGCACATTTTAGCTAGTTTTACTTGTAAGTGGGGTTGGAAATGCTTTTCAGGCTCAGTACTGGGCTCAAAACATGCAGCCCTGAGGTCTCCCATGAAAGCAGGTGGTTAAATAGAAATTCGCTGCTCAGCTGACCCGGTAGGAGCAAACGTATGCCAAAAATGGACACAGAATGAGCTTTTCAGTGAATAGCAGCCAGGCACATTTTAGCTAGTTTTACTTGTAAGTGGGGTTGGAAACGCTTTTCAGGATCAGTACTGGGCTCAAAACATGCAGCCCTGATGTCTCTCATGATAGCAGGTGGTTAAATAGAAATTCGCTGCTCAGCTGACCCGGCAGGAGCAAACGTATGCTAAAAATGTACTCAGAATGAGCTTTTCAGTGAAGAGAAGCCAGGCACATTTTAGCTAGTTTCACTTGTAAGTGGGGTTGGAAATGCTTTTCAGGCTCAGTACTGGGCTCAAAACATGCAGCCCTGAGGTCTCCCATGACAGCAGGTGGTTAAATAGAAATTCGCTGCTCAGGTGACCCGGCTGGAGCAAACGTATGCTAAAAATGTACTCAGAATGAGCTTTGCAGTGAAGAGAAGCCAGGCACATTTTAGCTAGTTTTACTTGTAAGTGGGGTTGGAAATGCTTTTCAGGCTCAGTACTGGGCTCAAAACATGCAGTCCTGAGGTCTCTCATGAAAGCAGGTGGTTAAATAGAAATTCGCTGCTCAGCTGACCCGGTAGGAGCAAACGTATGCCAAAAATGTACACAGAATGAGCTTTTCAGTGAATAGCAGCCAGGCACATTTTAGCTAGTTTTACTTGTAAGTGGGGTTGGAAATGCTTTTCAGGCTCAGTACTGGACTCAAAACATGCAGCCCTGAGGTCTCCCATGAAAGCAGGTGGTTAAATAGAAATTCGCTGCTCAGCTGACCCGGTAGGAGCAAACGTATGCCAAAAATGTACACAGAATGAGCTATTCAGTGAATAGCAGCCAGGCACATTTTAGCTAGTTTTACTTGTAAGTGGGGTTGGAAATGCTTTTCAGGCTCAGTACTGGGCTCAAAACATGCAGCCCTGAGGTCTCCCATGACAGCAGGTGGTTAAATAGAAATTCGCTGCTCAGCTGACCCGGTAGGAGCAAACGTATGCCAAAAATGTACACAGAATGAGCTTTTCAGTGAATAGCAGCCAGGCTCATTTTAGCTAGTTTTACTTGTAAGTGAGGTTGGAAACGCTTTTCAGGATCAGTACTGGGCTCAAAACATGCAGCCCTGATGTCTCTCATGATAGCAGGTGGTTAAATAGAAATTCGCTGCTCAGCTGACCCGGCAGGAGCAAACGTATGCTAAAAAATTACTCAGAATGAGCTTTTCAGTGAAGAGAAGCCAGGCACATTTTAGCTAGTTTCACTTGTAAGTGGGGTTGGAAATGCTTTTCAGGCTCAGTACTGGGCTCAAAACATGCAGCCCTGAGGTCTCTCATGAAAGCAGGTGGTTAAATAGAAATTCGCTGCTCAACTGACCCGGTAGGAGCAAACGTATGCCAAAAATGTACACAGAATGAGCTTTTCAGTGACTAGCAGCCAGGCACATTTTAGCTAGTTTTACTTGTAAGTGGGGTTGGAAATGCTTTTCAGGCTCAGTACGGGGCTCAAAACATGCAGCCCTGAGGTCTCCCATGACAGCAGGTGGTTAAATAGAAATTCGCTGCTCAGCTGACCCGGTAGGAGCAAACGTATGCCAAAAATGTACACAGAATGAGCTTTTCAGTGAATAGCAGCCAGGCACATTTTAGCTAGTTTTACTTGTAAGTGGGGTTGGAAACGCTTTTCAGGATCAGTACTGGGCTCAAAACATGCAGCCCTGAGGTCTCTCATGATAGCAGGTGGTTAAATAGAAATTCGCTGCTCAGCTGACCCGGCAGGAGCAAACGTATGCTAAAAATGTACTCAGAATGAGCTTTTCAGTGAAGAGAAGCAAGGCACATTTTAGCTAGATTTACTTGTAAGTGGGGTTGGAAATGCTTTTCAGGCTCAGTACTGGGCTCAAAACATGCAGCCCTGAGGTCTCTCATGAAAGCAGGTGGTTAAATATAAATTTGCTGCTCAGCTGACCCGGTAGGAGCAAACGTATGCCAAAAATGTACACAGAATGAGCTTTTCAGTGAATAGCAGTCAGGCACATTTTAGCTAGTTTTACTTGTAAGTGGGGTTGGAAATGCTTTTCAGGCTCAGTACTGGGCTCAAAACATGCAGCCCTGCGGTCTCCCATGACAGCAGGTGGTTAAATAGAAATTCGCTGCTCAGCTGACCCGGTAGGAGCAAACGTATGCCAAAAATGTACACAGAATGAGCTTTTCAGTGAATAGCAGCCAGGCACATTTTAGCTAGTTTTACTTGTAAGTGGGGTTGGAAACGCTTTTCAGGATCAGTACTGGGCTCAAAACATGCAGCCCTGGGGTCTCTCATGATAGAAGGTGGTTAAATAGAAATTCGCTGCTCAGGTGACCCGGCAGGAGCAAACGTATGCTAAAAATGTACTCAGAATGAGCTTTTCAGTGAAGAGAAGCCAGGCACATTTTAGCTAGTTTTACTTGTAAGTGGGGTTGGAAATGCTTTTCAGGCTCAGTACTGGGCTCAAAACATGCAGCTCTGAGGTCTCTCATGATAGCAGGTGGTTAAATAGAAATTCGCTGCTCAGCTGACCCGGTAGGAGCAAACGTATGCAAAAAATGTACACAGAATGAGCTTTTCAGTGAACAGCAGTCAGGCACATTTTAGCTAGTTTTACTTGTAAGTGGGGTTGGAAACGCTTTTCAGGCTCAGTACTGGGCTCAAAACATGCAGCCCTGAGGTCTCCCATGACAGCAGGTGGTTAAATAGAAATTCGCTGCTCAGCTGACCCGGCAGGAGCAAACGTATGCCAAAAATGAACACAGAATGAGCTTTTCAGTGAATAGCAGCCAGGCACATTTTAGCTAGTTTTACTTGTAAGTGGGGTTGAAACGCTTTTCAGGATCAGTACTGGGCTCAAAACATGCAGCCCTGAGGTCTCTCATGATAGCAGGTGGTTAAATAGAAATTCGCTGCTCAGGTGACCCGGCAGGAGCAAACGTATGCTAAAAATGTACTCAGAATGAGCTTTTCAGTGAAGAGAAGCCAGGCACATTTTAGCTAGTTTTACTTTTAAGTGGGGTTGGAAATGCTTTTCAGGCTCAGTACTGGGCTCTAAACATGCAGCCCTGAGGTCTCTCATGAAAGCAGGTGGTTAAATAGAAATTCGCTGCTCAGCTGACCCGGTAGGAGCAAACGTATGCCAAAAATGTACACAGAATGAGCTTTTCAGTGAATAGCAGTCAGGCACATTTTAGCTAGTTTTACTTGTAAGTGGGGTTGGAAATGCTTTTCAGGCTCAGTACTGGGCTCAAAACATGCAGCCCTGAGGTCACCCATGACAGCAGGTGGTGAGATAGAAATTCGCTGCTCAGCTGACCCGGTAGGAGCAAACGTATGCCAAAAATGTACACAGAATGAGCTTTTCAGTGAATAGCAGCCAGGCACATTTTAGCTACTTTTACTTGTAAGTGGGGTTGGAAACGCTTTTCAGGATCAGTACTGGGCTCAAAACATGCAGCCCTGGGGTCTCTCATGATAGAAGGTGGTTAAGTAGAAATTCGCTGCTCAAGTGACCCGGCAGGAGCAAACGTATGCTAAAAATGTACTCAGAATGAGCTTTTCAGTGAAGAGAAGCCAGGCACATTTTAGCTAGTTTTACTTGTAAGTGGGGTTGGAAATGCTTTTCAGGCTCAGTACTGGGCTCAAAACATGCAGCCCTGAGGTCTCCCATGACAGCAGGTGGTTAAATAGAAATTCGCTGCTCAGCTGACCCGGCAGGAGCAAACGTATGCCAAAAATGAACACAGAATGAGCTTTTCAGTGAATAGCAGCCAGGCACATTTTAGCTAGTTTTACTTGTAAGTGGGGTTGGAAACGCTTTTCAGGATCAGTACTGGGCTCAAAACATGCAGCCCTGAGGTCTCTCATGATAGCAGGTGGTTAAATAGAAATTTGCTGCTCAGCTGACCCGGTAGGAGCAAACGTATGCCAAAAATGTACACAGTTCGCTTTTCAGTGAATAGCAGCCAGGCACATTTTAGCTAGTTTTACTTGTAAGTGGGGTTGGAAACGCTTTTCAGGATCAGTACTGGGCTCAAAACATGCAGCCCTGAGGTCTCTCATGATAGCAGGTGGTTAAATAGAAATTCGCTGCTCAGGTGACCCGGCAGGAGCAAACGTATGCTAAAAATGTACTCAGAATGAGCTCAGTGAAGAGAAGCCGGCACATTTTAGCTAGTTTTACTTTTAAGTGGGGTTGTAAATGCTTTTCAGGCTCAGTACTGGGCTCAAAACATGCAGCCCTGAGGTCTCTCATGAAAGCAGGTGGTTAAATAGAAATTCGCTGCTCAGCTGACCCGGTAGGAGCAAACGTATGCCAAAAATGGACACAGAATGAGCTTTTCAGTGAATAGCAGCCAGGCACATTTTAGCTAGTTTTACTTGTAAGTGGGGTTGGAAACGCTTTTCAGGATCAGTACTGGGCTCAAAACATGCAGCCCTGATGTCTCTCATGATAGCAGGTGGTTAAATAGAAATTCGCTGCTCAGCTGACCCGGCAGGAGCAAACGTATGCTAAAAATGTACTCAGAATGAGCTTTTCAGTGAAGAGAAGCCAGGCACATTTTAGCTAGTTTCACTTGTAAGTGGGGTTGGAAATGCTTTTCAGGCTCAGTACTGGGCTCAAAACATGCAGCCCTGAGGTCTCCCATGACAGCAGGTGGTTAAATAGAAATTCGCTGCTCAGGTGACCCGGCAGGAGCAAACGTATGCTAAAAATGTACTCAGAATGAGCTTTTCAGTGAAGAGAAGCCAGGCACATTTTAGCTAGTTTTACTTGTAAGTGGGGTTGGAAATGCTTTTCAGGCTCAGTACTGGGATCAAAACATGCAGTCCTGAGGTCTCTTATGAAAGCAGGTGGTTAAATAGAAATTCGCTGCTCAGCTGACCCGGTAGGAGCAAACGTATGCCAAAAATGTATACAGAATGAGCTTTTCAGTGAATAGCAGCCAGGCACATTTTAGCTAGTTTTACTTGTAAGTGGGGTTGGAAATGCTTTTCAGGCTCAGTACTGGGCTCAAAACATGCAGCCCTGAGGTCTCCCATGAAAGCAGGTGGTTAAATAGAAATTCGCTGCTCAGCTGACCCGGTAGGAGCAAACGTATGCCAAAAATGTACACAGAATGAGCTTTTCAGTGAATAGCAGCCAGGCACATTTTAGCTAGTTTTACTTGTAAGTGGGGTTGGAAATGCTTTTCAGGCTCAGTACTGGGCTCAAAACATGCAGCCCTGAGGTCTCCCATGAAAGCAGGTGGTTAAATAGAAATTCGCTGCTCAGCTGACCCGGTAGGAGCAAACGTATGCCAAAAATGTACACAGAATGAGCTTTTCAGTGAATAGCAGCCAGGCTCATTTTAGCTAGTTTTACTTGTAAGTGGGGTTGGAAACGCTTTTCAGGATCAGTACTGGGCTCAAAACATGCAGCCCTGATGTCTCTCATGATAGCAGGTGGTTAAATAGAAATTTGCTGCTCAGCTGACCCGGCAGGAGCAAACGTATGCTAAAAATGTACTCAGAATGAGCTTTTCAGTGAAGAGAAGCCAGGCACATTTTAGCTAGTTTCACTTGTAAGTGGGGTTGGAAATGCTTTTCAGGCTCAGTACTGGGCTCAAAACATGCAGCCCTGAGGTCTCTCATGAAAGCAGGTGGTTAAATAGAAATTCGCTGCTCAACTGACCCGGTAGGAGCAAACGTATGCCAAAAATGTACACAGAATGAGCTTTTCAGTGACTAGCAGCCAGGCACATTTTAGCTAGTTTTACTTGTAAGTGGGGTTGGAAATGCTTTTCAGGCTCAGTACGGGGCTCAAAACATGCAGCCCTGAGGTCTCCCATGACAGCAGGTGGTTAAATAGAAATTCGCTGCTCAGCTGACCCGGTAGGAGCAAACGTATGCCAAAAATGTACACAGAATGAGCTTTTCAGTGAATAGCAGCCAGGCACATTTTAGCTAGTTTTACTTGTAAGTGGGGTTGGAAACGCTTTTCAGGATCAGTACTGGGCTCAAAACATGCAGCCCTGAGGTCTCTCATGATAGCAGGTGGTTAAATAGAAATTCGCTGCTCAGCTGACCCGGCAGGAGCAAACGTATGCTAAAAATGTACTCAGAATGAGCTTTTCAGTGAAGAGAAGCAAGGCACATTTTAGCTAGTTTTACTTGTAAGTGGGGTTGGAAATGCTTTTCAGGCTCAGTACTGGGCTCAAAACATGCAGCCCTGAGGTCTCTCATGAAAGCAGGTGGTTAAATAGAAATTCGCTGCTCAGCTGACCCGGTAGGAGCAAACGTATGCCAAAAATGTACACAGAATGAGCTTTTCAGTGAATAGCAGTCAGGCACATTTTAGCTAGTTTTACTTGTAAGTGGGGTTGGAAATGCTTTTCAGGCTCAGTACTGGGCTCAAAACATGCAGCCCTGCGGTCTCCCATGACAGCAGGTGGTTAAATAGAAATTCGCTGCTCAGCTGACCCGGTAGGAGCAAACGTATGCCAAAAATGTACACAGAATGAGCTTTTCAGTGAATAGCAGCCAGGCACATTTTAGCTAGTTTTACTTGTAAGTGGGGTTGGAAACGCTTTTCAGGATCAGTACTGGGCTCAAAACATGCAGCCCTGGGGTCTCTCATGATAGAAGGTGGTTAAATAGAAATTCGCTGCTCAGGTGACCCGGCAGGAGCAAACGTATGCTAAAAATGTACTCAGAATGAGCTTTTCAGTGAAGAGAAGCCAGGCACATTTTAGCTAGTTTTACTTGTAAGTGGGGTTGGAAATGCTTTTCAGGCTCAGTACTGGGCTCAAAACATGCAGCTCTGAGGTCTCTCATGATAGCAGGTGGTTAAATAGAAATTCGCTGCTCAGCTGACCCGGTAGGAGCAAACGTATGCCAAAAATGTACACAGAATGAGCTTTTCAGTGAACAGCAGTCAGGCACATTTTAGCTAGTTTTACTTGTAAGTGGGGTTGGAAACGCTTTTCAGGCTCAGTACTGGGCTCAAAACATGCAGCCCTGAGGTCTCCCATGACAGCAGGTGGTTAAATAGAAATTCGCTGCTCAGCTGACCCGGCAGGAGCAAACGTATGCCAAAAATGAACACAGAATGAGCTTTTCAGTGAATAGCAGCCAGGCACATTTTAGCTAGTTTTACTTGTAAGTGGGGTTGGAAACGCTTTTCAGGATCAGTACTGGGCTCAAAACATGCAGCCCTGAGGTCTCTCATGATAGCAGGTGGTTAAATAGAAATTCGCTGCTCAGGTGACCCGGCAGGAGCAAACGTATGCTAAAAATGTACTCAGAATGAGCTTTTCAGTGAAGAGAAGCCAGGCACATTTTAGCTAGTTTTACTTTTAAGTGGGGTTGGAAATGCTTTTCAGGCTCAGTACTGGGCTCTAAACATGCAGCCCTGAGGTCTCTCATGAAAGCAGGTGGTTAAATAGAAATTCGCTGCTCAGCTGACCCGGTAGGAGCAAACGTATGCCAAAAATGTACACAGAATGAGCTTTTCAGTGAATAGCAGTCAGGCACATTTTAGCTAGTTTTACTTGTAAGTGGTGTTGGAAATGCTTTTCAGGCTCAGTACTGGGCTCAAAACATGCAGCCCTGAGGTCACCCATGACAGAAGGTGGTTAAATAGAAATTCGCTGCTCAGCTGACCCGGTAGGAGCAAACGTATGCCAAAAATGTACACAGAATGAGCTTTTCAGTGAATAGCAGCCCGGCACATTTTAGCTAGTTTTACTTGTAAGTGGGGTTGGAAACGCTTTTCAGGATCAGTACTGGGCTCAAAACATGCAGCCCTGGGGTCTCTCATGATAGAAGGTGGTTAAATAGAAATTCGCTGCTCAAGTGACCCGGCAGGAGCAAACGTATGCTAAAAATGTACTCAGAATGAGCTTTTCAGTGAAGAGAAGCCAGGCACATTTTAGCTAGTTTTACTTGTAAGTGGGGTTGGAAATGCTTTTCAGGCTCAGTACTGGGCTCAAAACATGCAGCCCTGAGGTCTCTCATGATAGCAGGTGGTTAAATAGAAATTTGCTGCTCAGCTGACCCGGTAGGAGCAAACGTATGCCAAAAATGTACACAGAATGAGCTTTTCAGTGAATAGCAGTCAGGCACATTTTAGCTAGTTTTACTTGTAAGTGGGGTTGGAAACGCTTTTCAGGCTCAGTACTGGGCTCAAAACATGCAGCCCTGAGGTCTCCCATGACAGCAGGTGGTTAAATAGAAATTCGCTGCTCAGCTGACCCGGCAGGAGCAAACGTATGCCAAAAATGAACACAGAATGAGCTTTTCAGTGAATAGCAGCCAGGCACATTTTAGCTAGTTTTACTTGTAAGTGGGGTTGGAAACGCTTTTCAGGATCAGTACTGGGCTCAAAACATGCAGCCCTGAGGTCTCTCATGATAGCAGATGGTTAAATAGAAATTCGCTGCTCAGCTGACCCGGCAGGAGCAAGCGTATGCTAAAAATGTACTCAGAATGAGCTTTTCAGTGAAGAGAAGCCAGGCACATTTTCGCTAGTTTTACTTGTAAGTGGGGTTGGAAATGCTTTTCAGGCTCAGTACTGGGCTCAAAACATGCAGCCCTGAGGTCTCTCATGATAGCAGGTGGTTAAATAGAAATTTGCTGCTCAGCTGACCCGGTAGGAGCAAACGTATGCCAAAAATGTACACAGAATGAGCTTTTCAGTGAATAGCAGCCAGGCACATTTTAGCTAGTTTTACTTGTAAGTGGGGTTGGAAACGCTTTTCAGGATCAGTACTGGGCTCAAAACATGCAGCCCTGAGGTCTCTCATGATAGCAGGTGGTTAAATAGAAATTCGCTGCTCAGGTGACCCGGCAGGAGCAAACGTATGCTAAAAATGTACTCAGAATGAGCTCAGTGAAGAGAAGCCGGCACATTTTAGCTAGTTTTACTTTTAAGTGGGGTTGTAAATGCTTTTCAGGCTCAGTACTGGGCTCAAAACATGCAGCCCTGAGGTCTCTCATGAAAGCAGGTGGTTAAATAGAAATTCGCTGCTCAGCTGACCCGGTAGGAGCAAACGTATGCCAAAAATGTACACAGAATGAGCTTTTCAGTGAATAGCAGCCAGGCACATTTTAGCTAGTTTTACTTGTAAGTGGGGTTGGAAACGCTTTTCAGGATCAGTACTGGGCTCAAAACATGCAGCCCTGAGGTCTCTCATGATAGCAGGTGGTTAAATAGAAATTCGCTGCTCAGCTGACCCGGCAGGAGCAAACGTATGCTAAAAATGTACACAGAATGAGCTTTTCAGTGAATAGCAGCCAGGCACATTTTAGCTAGTTTTACTTGTAAGTGGGGTTGGAAACGCTTTTCAGGATCAGTACTGGGCTCAAAACATGCAGCCCTGAGGTCTCTCATGATAGCAGGTGGTTAAATAGAAATTCGCTGCTCAGCTGACCCGGCAGGAGCAAACGTATGCTAAAAATGTACTCAGAATGAGCTTTTCAGTGAAGAGAAGCCAGGCACATTTTAGCTAGTTTCACTTGTAAGTGGAGTTGGAAATGCTTTTCAGGCTCAGTACTGGGCTCAAAACATGCAGCCCTGAGGTCTCTCATGAAAGCAGGTGGTTAAATAGAAATTCGCTGCTCAACTGACCCGGTAGGAGCAAACGTATGCCAAAAATGTACACAGAATGAGCTTTTCAGTGACTAGCAGCCAGGCACATTTTAGCTAGTTTTACTTGTAAGTGGGGTTGGAAATGCTTTTCAGGCTCAGTACTGGGCTCAAAACATGCAGCCCTGAGGTCTCCCATGACAGCAGGTGGTTAAATAGAAATTCGCTGCTCAGCTGACCCGGTAGGAGCAAACGTATGCCAAAAATGTACACAGAATGAGCTTTTCCGTGAATAGCAGCCAGGCACATTTTAGCTAGTTTTACTTGTAAGTGGGGTTGGAAACGCTTTTCAGGATCAGTACTGGGCTCAAAACATGCAGCCCTGATGTCTCTCATGATAGCAGGTGGTTAAATAGAAATTCGCTGCTCAGCTGACCCGGCAGGAGCAAACGTATGCTAAAAATGTACTCAGAATGAGCTTTTCAGTGAAGAGAAGCCAGGCACATTTTAGCTAGTTTCACTTGTAAGTGGGGTTGGAAATGCTTTTCAGGCTCAGTACTGGGCTCAAAACATGCAGCCCTGAGGTCTCCCATGAAAGCAGGTGGTTAAATAGAAATTCGCTGCTCAGCTGACCCGGTAGGAGCAAACGTATGCCAAAAATGTACACAGAATGAGCTTTTCAGTGAATAGCAGCCAGGCTCATTTTAGCTAGTTTTACTTGTAAGTGGGGTTGGAAACGCTTTTCAGGATCAGTACTGGGCTCAAAACATGCAGCCCTGATGTCTCATGATAGCAGGTGGTTAAATAGAAATTCGCTGCTCAGCTGACCCGGCAGGAGCAAACGTATGCTAAAAATGTACTCAGAATGAGCTTTTCAGTGAAGAGAAGCCAGGCACATTTTAGCTAGTTTCACTTGTAAGTGGGGTTGGAAATGCTTTTCAGGCTCAGTACTGGGCTCAAAACATGCAGCCCTGAGGTCTCTCATGAAAGCAGGTGGTTAAATAGAAATTCGCTGCTCAGCTGACCCGGTAGGAGCAAACGTATGCCAAAAATGTACACAGAATGAGCTTTTCAGTGACTAGCAGCCAGGCACATTTTAGCTAGTTTTACTTGTAAGTGGGGTTGGAAATGCTTTTCAGGCTCAGTACTGGGCTCAAAACATGCAGCCCTGAGGTCTCCCATGAAAGCAGGTGGTTAAATAGAAATTCGCTGCTCAGCTGACCCGGTAGGAGCAAACGTATGCCAAAAATGTACACAGAATGAGCTTTTCAGTGAATAGCAGCCAGGCACATTTTAGCTAGTTTTACTTGTAAGTGGGGTTGGAAACGCTTTTCAGGATCAGTACTGGGCTCAAAACATGCAGCCCTGATGTCTCTCATGATAGCAGGTGGTTAAATAGAAATTCGCTGCTCAGCTGACCCGGCAGGAGCAAACGGATGCTAAAAATGTACTCAGAATGAGCTTTTCAGTGAAGAGAAGCCAGGCACATTTTAGCTAGTTTCACTTGTAAGTGGGGTTGGAAATGCTTTTCAGGCTCAGTACTGGGCTCAAAACATGCAGCCCTGAGGTCTCCCATGACAGCAGGTGGTTAAATAGAAATTCGCTGCTCAGGTGACCCGGCAGGAGCAAACGTATGCTAAAAATGTACTCAGAATGAGCTTTTCAGTGAAGAGAAGCCAGGCACATTTTAGCTAGTTTTACTTGTAAGTGGGGTTGGAAATGCTTTTCAGGCTCAGTACTGGGCTCAAAACATGCAGCCCTGAGGTCTCTCATGAAAGCAGGTGGTTAAATAGAAATTTGTTGCTCAGCTGACCCGGTAGGAGCAAACGTATGCCAAAAATGTACACAGAATGAGCTTTTCAGTGAATAGCAGCCCGGCACATTTTAGCTAGTTTTACTTGTAAGTGGGGTTGGAAATGCTTTTCAGGCTCAAGTACTGGGCTCAAAACACGCAGCCCTGAGGTCTCCCATGAAAGCAGGTGGTTAAATAGAAATTCGCTGCTCAGCTGACCCGGTAGGAGCAAACGTATGCCAAAAATGTACACAGAATGAGCTTTTCAGTGAATAGCAGCCAGGCTCATTTTAGCTAGTTTTACTTGTAAGTGGGGTTGGAAACGCTTTTCAGGATCAGTACTGGGCTCAAAACATGCAGCCCTGAGGTCTCTCATGAAAGCAGGTGGTTAAATAGAAATTCTCTGCTCAGCTGACCCGGTAGGAGCAAGCGTATGCCAAAAATGTACACAGAATGAGCTTTTCAGTGACTAGCAGCCAGGCACATTTTAGCTAGTTTTACTTGTAAGTGGGGTTGGAAATGCTTTTCAGGCTCAGTACTGGGCTCAAAACATGCAGCCCTGAGGTCTCCCATGAAAGCAGGTGGTTAAATAGAAATTCGCTGCTCAGCTGACCCGGTAGGAGCAAACGTATGCCAAAAATGTACACAGAATGAGCTTTTCAGTGAATAGCAGCCAGGCACATTTTAGCTAGTTTTACTTGTAAGTGGGGTTGGAAACGCTTTTCAGGATCAGTACTGGGCTCAAAACATGCAGCCCTGATGTCTCTCATGATAGCAGGTGGTTAAATAGAAATTCGCTGCTCAGCTGACCCGGCAGGAGCAAACGGATGCTAAAAATGTACTCAGAATGAGCTTTTCAGTGAAGAGAAGCCAGGCACATTTTAGCTAGTTTCACTTGTAAGTGGGGTTGGAAATGCTTTTCAGGCTCAGTACTGGGCTCAAAACATGCAGCCCTGAGGTCTCCCATGACAGCAGGTGGTTAAATAGAAATTCGCTGCTCAGGTGACCCGGCAGGAGCAAACGTATGCTAAAAATGTACTCAGAATGAGCTTTTCAGTGAAGAGAAGCCAGGCACATTTTAGCTAGTTTTACTTGTAAGTGGGGTTGGAAATGCTTTTCAGGCTCAGTACTGGGCTCAAAACATGCAGCCCTGAGGTCTCTCATGAAAGCAGGTGGTTAAATAGAAATTTGCTGCTCAGCTGACCCGGTAGGAGCAAACGTATGCCAAAAATGTACACAGAATGAGCTTTTCAGTGAATAGCAGCCCGGCACATTTTAGCTAGTTTTACTTGTAAGTGGGGTTGGAAATGCTTTTCAGGCTCAAGTACTGGGCTCAAAACACGCAGCCCTGAGGTCTCCCATGAAAGCAGGTGGTTAAATAGAAATTCGCTGCTCAGCTGACCCGGTAGGAGCAAACGTATGCCAAAAATGTACACAGAATGAACTTTTCAGTGAATAGCAGCCAGGCTCATTTTAGCTAGTTTTACTTGTAAGTGGGGTTGGAAACGCTTTTCAGGATCAGTACTGGGCTCAAAACATGCAGCCCTGATGTCTCTCATGATAGCAGGTGGTTAAATAGAAATTCGCTGCTCAGCTGACCCGGCAGGAGCAAACGTATGCCAAAAATGTACACAGAATGAGCTTTTCAGTGAATAGCAGCCAGGCACATTTTAGCTAGTTTTACTTGTACGTGGGGTTGGAAACGCTTTTCAGGATCAGTACTGGGCTCAAAACATGCAGCCCTGAGGTCTCTCATGATAGCAGGTGGTTAAATAGAAATTCGCTGCTCAGCTGACCCGGCAGGAGCAAACGTATGCTAAAAATGTACTCAGAATGAGCTTTTCAGTGAAGAGAAGCAAGGCACATTTTAGCTAGTTTTACTTGTAAGTGGGGTTGGAAATGCTTTTCAGGCTCAGTACTGGGCTCAAAACATGCAGCCCTGAGGTCTCTCATGAAAGCAGGTGGTTAAATAGAAATTCGCTGCTCAGCTGACCCGGTAGGAGCAAACGTATGCCAAAAATGTACACAGAATGAGCTTTTCAGTGAATAGCAGTCAGGCACATTTTAGCTAGTTTTACTTGTAAGTGGGGTTGAAAATGCTTTTCAGGCTCAGTACTGGGCTCAAAACATGCAGCCCTGAGGTCTCCCATGACAGCAGGTGGTTAAATAGAAATTCGCTGCTCAGCTGACCCCGTAGGAGCAAACGTATGCCAAAAATGTACACAGAATGAGCTTTTCAGTGAATAGCAGCCAGGCACATTTTAGCTAGTTTTACTTGTAAGTGGGGTTGGAAACGCTTTTCAGGATCAGTACTGGGCTCAAAACATGCAGCCCTGGGGTCTCTCATGATAGAAGGTGGTTAAATAGAAATTCGCTGCTCAGGTGACCCGGCAGGAGCAAACGTATGCTAAAAATGTACTCAGAATGAGCTTTTCAGTGAAGAGAAGCCAGGCACATTTTAGCTAGTTTTACTTGTAAGTGGGGTTGGAAATGCTTTTCAGGCTCAGTACTGGGCTCAAAACATGCAGCTCTGAGGTCTCTCATGATAGCAGGTGGTTAAATAGAAATTCGCTGCTCAGCTGACCTGGTAGGAGCAAACGTATGCCAAAAATGTACACAGAATGAGCTTTTCAGTGAACAGCAGTCAGGCACATTTTAGCTAGTTTTACTTGTAAGTGGGGTTGGAAACGCTTTTCAGGCTCAGTACTGGGCTCAAAACATGCAGCCCTGAGGTCTCCCATGACAGCAGGTGGTTAAATAGAAATTCGCTGCTCAGCTGACCCGGCAGGAGCAAACGTATGCCAAAAATGAACACAGAATGAGCTTTTCAGTGAATAGCAGCCAGGCACATTTTAGCTAGTTTTACTTGTAAGTGGGGTTGGAAACGCTTTTCAGGATCAGTACTGGGCTCAAAACATGCAGCCCTGAGGTCTCTCATGATAGCAGGTGGTTAAATAGAAATTCGCTGCTCAGGTGACCCGGCAGGAGCAAACGTATGCTAAAAATGTACTCAGAATGAGCTTTTCAGTGAAGAGAAGTCAGGCACATTTTAGCTAGTTTTACTTTTAAGTGGGGTTGGAAATGCTTTTCGGGCTCAGTGCTGGGCTCAAAACATGCAGCCCTGAGGTCTCTCATGAAAGCAGGTGGTTAAATAGAAATTCGCTGCTCAGCTGACCCGGTAGGAGCAAACGTATGCCAAAAATGTACACAGAATGAGCTTTTCAGTGAATAGCAGCCAGGCACATTTTAGCTAGTTTTACTTGTAAGTGGGGTTGGAAACGCTTTTCAGGATCAGTACTGGGCTCAAAACATGCAGCCCTGAGGTCTCTCATGATAGCAGGTGGTTAAATAGAAATTCGCTGCTCAGGTGACCCGGCAGGAGCAAACGTATGCTAAAAATGTACTCAGAATGAGTTTTTCAGTGAAGAGAAGCCAGGCACATTTTAGCTAGTTTTACTTGTAAGTGGGGTTGGAAATGCTTTTCAGGCTCAGTACTGGGCTCAAAACATGCAGCCCTGAGGTCTCTCATGAAAGCAGGTGGTTAAATAGAAATTCGCTGCTCAGCTGACCCGGTAGGAGCAAACGTATGCCAAAAATGTACACAGAATGAGCTTTTCAGTGAATAGCAGCCAGGCACATTTTAGCTAGTTTTACTTGTAAGTGGGGTTGGAAATGCTTTTCAGGCTCAGTACTGGGCTCAAAACATGCAGCCCTGAGGTCTCCCATGACAGCAGGTGGTTGAATAGAAATTCGCTGCTCAGGTGACCCAGCAGGAGCAAACGTATGCTAAAAATGTACTCAGAATGAGCTTTTCAGTGAAGAGAAGCCAGGCACATTTTAGCTAGTTTTACTTGTAAGTGGGGTTGGAAATGCTTTTCAGGCTCAGTACTGGGCTCAAAACATGCAGCCCTGAGGTCTCTCATGAAAGCAGGTGGTTAAATAGAAATTCGCTGCTCAGCTGACCCGGTAGGAGCAAACGTATGCCAAAAATGTACACAGAATGAGCTTTTCAGTGAATAGCAGCCAGGCACATTTTAGCTAGTTTTACTTGTAAGTGGGGTTGGAAATGCTTTTCAGGCTCAGTACTGGGCTCAAAACATGCAGCCCTGAGGTCTCCCATGAAAGCAGGTGGTTAAATAGAAATTCGCTGCTCAGCTGACCCGGTAGGAGCAAACGTATGCCAAAAATGTACACAGAATGAGCTTTTCAGTGATTAGCAGCCAGGCACATTTTAGCTAGTTTTACTTGTAGGTGGGGTTGGAAACGCTTTTCAGGATCAGTACTGGGCTCAAAACATGCAGCCCTGAGGTCTCTCATGATAGCAGGTGGTTAAATAGAAATTCGCTGCTCAGGTGACCCGGCAGGAGCAAACGTATGCTAAAAATGTACTCAGAATGAGCTTTTCAGTGAAGAGAAGCCAGGCACATTTTAGCTAGTTTTACTTGTAAGTGGGGTTGGAAATGCTTTTCAGGCTCAGTACTGGGCTCAAAACATGCAGCCCTGAGGTCTCCCATGAAAGCAGGTGGTTAAATAGAAATTCGCTGCTCAGCTGACCCGGTAGGAGCAAACGTATGCCAAAAATGTACACAGAATGAGCTTTTCAGTGAATAGCAGCCAGGCACATTTTAGCTAGTTTTACTTGTAGTGGGGTTGGAAACGCTTTTCAGGATCAGTACTGGGCTCAAAACATGCAGCCCTGATGTCTCTCATGATAGCAGGTGGTTAAATAGAAATTCGCTGCTCAGCTGACCCGGCAGGAGCAAACGTATGCTAAAAATGTACTCAGAATGAGCTTTTCAGTGAAGAGAAGCCAGGCACATTTTAGCTAGTTTCACTTGTAAGTGGGGTTGGAAATGCTTTTCAGGCTCAGTACTGGGCTCAAAACATGCAGCCCTGAGGTCTCCCATGACAGCAGGTGGTTAAATAGAAATTCGCTGCTCAGGTGACCCGGCAGGAGCAAACGTATGCTAAAAATGTACTCAGAATGAGCTTTTCAGTGAAGAGAAGCCAGGCACATTTTAGCTAGTTTTACTTGTAAGTGGGATTGGAAATGATGTTCAGGCTCAGTACTGGGCTCAAAACATGCAGCCCTGAGGTCTCTCATGATAGCAGGTGGTTAAATAGAAATTCGCTGCTCAGCTGACCCGGTAGGAGCAAACGTATGCCAAAAATGTACACAGAATGAGCTTTTCAGTGAATAGCAGTCAGGCACATTTTAGCTAGTTTTACTTGTAAGTGGGGTTGGAAACGCTTTTCAGGCTCAGTACTGGGCTCAAAACATGCAGCCCTGAGGTCTCCCATGACAGCAGGTGGTTAAATAGAAATTCGCTGCTCAGCTGACCCGGCAGGAGCAAACGTATGCCAAAAATGAACACAGAATGAGCTTTTCAGTGAATAGCAGCCAGGCACATTTTAGCTAGTTTTACTTGTAAGTGGGGTTGGAAACGCTTTTCAGGATCAGTACTGGGCTCAAAACATGCAGCCCTGATGTCTCTCGTGATAGCAGGTGGTTAAATAGAAATTCGCTGCTCAGCTGACCCGGCAGGAGCAAACGTATGCTAAAAATGTACTCAGAATGATCTTTTCAGTGAAGAGAAGCCAGGCACATTTTAGCTAGTTTCACTTGTAAGTGGGGTTGGAAATGCTTTTCAGGCTCAGTACTGGGCTCAAAACATGCAGCCCTGAGGTCTCTCATGAAAGCAGGTGGTTAAATAGAAATTCGCTGCTCAGCTGACCCGGTAGGAGCAAACGTATGCCAAAAATGTACACAGAATGAGCTTTTCAGTGAATAGCAGCCAGGCACATTTTAGCTAGTTTTACCTGTAAGTGGGGTTGGAAATGCTTTTCAGGCTCAGTACTGGCTCAAAACATGCAGCCCTGTGGTCTCCCATGAAAGCAGGTGGTTAAATAGAAATTCGCTGCTCAGCTGACCCGGTAGGAGCAAACGTATGCCAAAAATGTACACAGAATGAGCTTTTCAGTGAATAGCAGCCAGGCTCATTTTAGCTAGTTTTACTTGTAAGTGGGGTTGGAAACGCTTTTCAGGATCAGTACTGGGCTCAAAACATGCAGCCCTGATGTCTCATGATAGCAGGTGGTTAAATAGAAATTCGCTGCTCAGCTGACCCGGCAGGAGCAAACCTATGCTAAAAATGTACTCAGAATGAGCTTTTCAGTGAAGAGAAGCCAGGCACATTTTAGCTAGTTTCACTTGTAAGTGGGGTTGGAAATGCTTTTCAGGCTCAGTACTGGGCTCAAAACATGCAGCCCTGAGGTCTCCCATGACAGCAGGTGGTTAAATAGAAATTCGCTGCTCAGCTGACCCGGTAGGAGCAAACGTATGCCAAAAATGTACACAGAATAAGCTTTTCAGTGAATAGCAGCCAGGCACATTTTAGCTAGTTTTACTTGTAAGTGGGGTTGGAAACGCTTTTCAGGATCAGTACTGGGCTCAAAACCTGCAGCCCTGAGGTCTCTCATGATAGCAGGTGGTTAAATAGAAATTCGCTGCTCAGCTGACCCGGCAGGAGCAAACGTATGCTAAAAATGTACTCAGAATGAGCTTTTCAGTGAAGAGAAGCAAGGCACATTTTAGCTAGTTTTACTTGTAAGTGGGGTTGGAAATGCTTTTCAGGCTCAGTACTGGGCTCAAAACATGCAGCCCTGAGGTCTCTCATGAAAGCAGGTGGTTAAATAGAAATTCGCTGCTCAGCTGACCCGGTAGGAGCAAACGTATGCCAAAAATGTACACAGAATGAGCTTTTCAGTGAATAGCAGTCAGGCACATTTTAGCTAGTTTTATTTGTAAGTGGGGTTGGAAATGCTTTTCAGGCTCAGTACTGGGCTCAAAACATGCAGCCCTGAGTTCTCCCGTGACAGCAGGTGGTTAAATAGAAATTCGCTGCTCAGCTGACCCGGTAGGAGCAAACGTATGCCAAAAATGTACACAGAATGAGCTTTTCAGTGAATAGCAGCCAGGCACATTTTAGCTAGTTTTACTTGTAAGTGGGGTTGGAAACGCTTTTCAGGATCAGTACTGGGCTCAAAATATGCAGCCCTGGGGTCTCTCATGATAGAAGGTGGTTAAATAGAAATTCGCTGCTTAGGTGACCCGGCAGGAGCAAACGTATGCTAAAAATGTACTCAGAATGAGCTTTTCAGTGAAGAGAAGCCAGGCACATTTTAGCTAGTTTTACTTGTAAGTGGGGTTGGAAATGCTTTTCAGGCTCAGTACTGGGCTCAAAACATGCAGCTCTGAGGTCTCTCATGATAGCAGGTGGTTAAATAGAAATTCGCTGCTCAGCTGACCCGGTAGGAGCAAACGTATGCCAAAAATGTACACAGAATGAGCTTTTCAGTGAACAGCAGTCAGGCACATTTTAGCTAGTTTTACTTGTAAGTGGGGTTGGAAACGCTTTTCAGGCTCAGTACTGGGCTCAAAACATGCAGCCCTGAGGTCTCCCATGACAGCAGGTGGTTAAATAGAAATTCGCTGCTCAGCTGACCCGGCAGGAGCAAACTTATGCCAAAAATGAACACAGAATGAGCTTTTCAGTGAATAGCAGCCAGGCACATTTTAGCTAGTTTTACTTGTAAGTGGGGTTGGAAACGCTTTTCAGGATCAGTACTGGGCTCAAAACATGCAGCCCTGAGGTCTCTCATGATAGCAGGTGGTTAAATAGAAATTCGCTGCTCAGGTGACCCGGCAGGAGCAAACGTATGCTAAAAATGTACTCAGAATGAGCTTTTCAGTGAAGAGAAGTCAGGCACATTTTAGCTAGTTTTACTTTTAAGTGGGGTTGGAAATGCTTTTCAGGCTCAGTACTGGGCTCAAAACATGCAGCCCTGAGGTCTCTCATGAAAGCAGGTGGTTAAATAGAAATTCGCTGCTCAGCTGACCCGGTAGGAGCAAACGTATGCCAAAAATGTACACAGAATGAGCTTTTCAGTGAATAGCAGCCAGGCACATTTTAGCTAGTTTTACTTGTAAGTGGGGTTGGAAACGCTTTTCAGGATCAGTACTGGGCTCAAAACATGCAGCCCTGAGGTCTCTCATGATAGCAGGTGGTTAAATAGAAATTCGCTGCTCAGGTGACCCGGCAGGAGCAAACGTATGCTAAAAATGTACTCAGAATGAGTTTTTCAGTGAAGAGAAGCCAGGCACATTTTAGCTAGTTTTACTTGTAAGTGGGGTTGGAAATGCTTTTCAGGCTCAGTACTGGGCTCAAAACATGCAGCCCTGAGGTCTCTCATGAAATCAGGTGGTTAAATAGAAATTCGCTGCTCAGCTGACCCGGTAGGAGCAAACGTATGCCAAAAATGTACACAGAATGAGCTTTTCAGTGAATAGCAGCCAGGCACATTTTAGCTAGTTTTACTTGTAAGTGGGGTTGGAAATGCTTTTCAGGCTCAGTACTGGGCTCAAAACATGCAGCCCTGAGGTCTCCCATGAAAGCAGGTGGTTAAATAGAAATTCGCTGCTCAGCTGACCCGGTAGGAGCAAACGTATGCAAAAAATGTACACAGAATGAGCTTTTCAGTGAATAGCAGCCAGGCACATTTTAGCTAGTTTTACTTGTAGTGGGGTTGGAAACGCTTTTCAGGATCAGTACTGGGCTCAAAACATGCAGCCCTGATGTCTCTCATGATAGCAGGTGGTTAAATAGAAATTCGCTGCTCAGCTGACCCGGCAGGAGCAAACATATGCTAAAAATGTACTCAGAATGAGCTTTTCAGTGAAGAGAAGCCAGGCACATTTTAGCTAGTTTCACTTGTAAGTGGGGTTGGAAATGCTTTTCAGGCTCAGTACTGGGCTCAAAACATGCAGCCCTGAGGTCTCCCATGACAGCAGGTGGTTAAATAGAAATTCGCTGCTCAGGTGACCCGGCAGGAGCAAACGTATGCTAAAAATGTACTCAGAATGAGCTTTTCAGTGAAGAGAAGCCAGGCACATTTTAGCTAGTTTTACTTGTAAGTGGGGTTGGAAATGCTTTTCAGGCTCAGTACTGGGCTCAAAACATGCAGCCCTGAGGTCTCTCATGAAAGCAGGTGGTTAAATAGAAATTCGCTGCTCAGCTGACCCGGTAGGAGCAAAAGTATGCCAAAAATGTACACAGAATGAGCTTTTCAGTGAATAGCAGCCAGGCACATTTTAGCTAGTTTTACTTGTAAGTGGGGTTGGAAATGCTTTTCAGGCTCAGTACTGGGCTCAAAACATGCAGCCCTGAGGTCTCCCATGAAAGCAGGTGGTTAAATAGAAATTCGCTGCTCAGCTGACCCGGTAGGAGCAAACGTATGCCAAAAATGTACACAGAATGAGCTTTTCAGTGAATAGCAGCCAGGCACATTTTAGCTAGTTTTACTTGTAAGTGGGGTTGGAAACGCTTTTCAGGATCAGTACTGGGCTCAAAACATGCAGCCCTGAGGTCTCTCATGATAGCAGGTGGTTAAATAGAAATTCGCTGCTCAGGTGACCCGGCAGGAGCAAACGTATGCTAAAAATGTACTCAGAATGAGCTTTTCAGTGAAGAGAAGCCAGGCACATTTTAGCTAGTTTTACTTGTAAGTGGGGTTGGAAATGCTTTTCAGGCTCAGTACTGGGCTCAAAACATGCAGCCCTGAGGTCTCCCATGAAAGCAGGTGGTTAAATAGAAATTCGCTGCTCAGCTGACCCGGTAGGAGCAAACGTATGCCAAAAATGTACACAGAATGAGCTTTTCAGTGAATAGCAGCCAGGCACATTTTAGCTAGTTTTACTTGTAGTGGGGTTGGAAACGCTTTTCAGGATCAGTACTGGGCTCAAAACATGCAGCCCTGATGTCTCTCATGATAGCAGGTGGTTAAATAGAAATTCGCTGCTCAGCTGACCCGGCAGGAGCAAACGTATGCTAAAAATGTACTCAGAATGAGCTTTTCAGTGAAGAGAAGCCAGGCACATTTTAGCTAGTTTCACTTGTAAGTGGGGTTGGAAATGCTTTTCAGGCTCAGTACTGGGCTCAAAACATGCAGCCCTGAGGTCTCCCATGACAGCAGGTGGTTAAATAGAAATTCGCTGCTCAGGTGACCCGGCAGGAGCAAACGTATGCTAAAAATGTACTCAGAATGAGCTTTTCAGTGAAGAGAAGCCAGGCACATTTTAGCTAGTTTTACTTGTAAGTGGGGTTGGAAATGATTTTCAGGCTCAGTACTGGGCTCAAAACATGCAGCCCTGAGGTCTCTCATGAAAGCAGGTGGTTAAATAGAAATTTGCTGCTCAGCTGACCCGGTAGGAGCAAACGTATGCCAAAAATGTACACAGAATGAGCTTTTCAGTGAATAGCAGCCAGGCACATTTTAGCTAGTTTTACCTGTAAGTGGGGTTGGAAATGCTTTTCAGGCTCAGTACTGGGCTCAAAACATGCAGCCCTGAGGTCTCCCATGAAAGCAGGTGGTTAAATAGAAATTCGCTGCTCAGCTGACCCGGTAGGAGCAAACGTATGCCAAAAATGTACACAGAATGAGCTTTTCAGTGAATAGCAGCCAGGCTCATTTTAGCTAGTTTTACTTGTAAGTGGGGTTGGAAACGCTTTTCAGGATCAGTACTGGGCTCAAAACATGCAGCCCTGATGTCTCATGATAGCAGGTGGTTAAATAGAAATTCGCTGCTCAGCTGACCCGGCAGGAGCAAACCTATGCTAAAAATGTACTCAGAATGAGCTTTTCAGTGAAGAGAAGCCAGGCACATTTTAGCTAGTTTCACTTGTAAGTGGGGTTGGAAATGCTTTTCAGGCTCAGTACTGGGCTCAAAATATGCAGCCCTGAGGTCTCTCATGAAAGCAGGTGGTTAAATAAAAATTCGCTGCTCAGCTAACCCGGTAGGAGCAAACGTATGCCAAAAATGTACACAGAATGAGCTTTTCAGTGACTAGCAGCCAGGCACATTTTAGCTAGTTTTACTTGTAAGTGGGGTTGGAAATGCTTTTCAGGCTCAGTACTGGGCTCAAAACATGCAGCCCTGAGGTCTCCCATGACAGCAGGTGGTTAAATAGAAATTCGCTGCTCAGCTGACCCGGTAGGAGCAAACGTATGCCAAAAATGTACACAGAATGAGCTTTTCAGTGAATAGCAGCCAGGCACATTTTAGCTAGTTTTACTTGTAAGTGGGGTTGGAAATGCTTTTCAGGCTCAGTACTGGGCTCAAAACATGCAGCCATGAGGTCTCCCATGAAAGCAGGTGGTTAAATAGAAATTCGCTGCTCAGCTGACCCGGTAGGAGCAAACGTATGCCAAAAATGTACACAGAATGAGCTTTTCAGTGAATAGCAGCCAGGCACATTTTAGCTAGTTTTACTTGTAAGTGGGGTTGGAAATGCTTTTCAGGCTCAGTACTGGGCTCAAAACATGCAGCCCTGAGGTCTCTCATGATAGCAGGTGGTTAAATAGAAATTCGCTGCTCAGCTGACCCGGCAGGAGCAAACGTATGCTAAAAATGTACTCAGAATGAGCTTTTCAGTGAAGAGAAGCAAGGCACATTTTAGCTAGTTTTACTTGTAAGTGGGGTTGGAAATGCTTTTCAGGCTCAGTACTGGGCTCAAAACATGCAGCCCTGAGGTCTCTCATGAAAGCAGGTGGTTAAATAGAAATTCGCTGCTCAGCTGACCCGGTAGGAGCAAACGTATGCCAAAAATGTACACAGAATGAGCTTTTCAGTGAATAGCAGTCAGGCACATTTTAGCTAGTTTTACTTGTAAGTGGGGTTGGAAATGCTTTTCAGGCTCAGTACTGGGCTCAAAACATGCAGCCCTGAGGTCTCCCATGACAGCAGGTGGTTAAATAGAAATTCGCTGCTCAGCTGACCCGGTAGGAGCAAACGTATGCCAAAAATGTACACAGAATGAGCTTTTCAGTGAATAGCAGCCAGGCACATTTTAGCTAGTTTTACTTGTAAGTGGGGTTGGAAACGCTTTTCAGGATCAGTACTGGGCTCAAAACATGCAGCCCTGGGGTCTCTCATGATAGAAGGTGGTTAAATAGAAATTTGCTGCTCAGGTGACCCGGCAGGAGCAAACGTATGCTAAAAATGTACTCAGAATGAGCTTTTCAGTGAAGAGAAGCCAGGCACATTTTAGCTAGTTTTACTTGTAAGTGGGGTTGGAAATGCTTTTCAGGCTCAGTACTGGGCTCAAAACATGCAGCTCTGAGGTCTCTCATGATAGCAGGTGGTTAAATAGAAATTCGCTGCTCAGCTGACCCGGTAGGAGCAAACGTATGCCAAAAATGTACACAGAATGAGCTTTTCAGTGAACAGCAGTCAGGCACATTTTAGCTAGTTTTACTTGTAAGTGGGGTTGGAAACGCTTTTCAGGCTCAGTACTGGGCTCAAAACATGCAGCCCTGAGGTCTCCCATGACAGCAGGTGGTTAAATAGAAATTCGCTGCTCAGCTGACCCGGCAGGAGCAAACGTATGCCAAAAATGAACACAGAATGAGCTTTTCAGTGAATAGCAGCCAGGCACATTTTAGCTAGTTTTACTTGTAAGTGGGGTTGGAAACGCTTTTCAGGATCAGTACTGGGCTCAAAACATGCAGCCCTGAGGTCTCTCATGATAGCAGGTGGTTAAATAGAAATTCGCTGCTCAGGTGACCCGGCAGGAGCAAACGTATGCTAAAAATGTACTCAGAATGAGCTTTTCAGTGAAGAGAAGTCAGGCACATTTTAGCTAGTTTTACTTTTAAGTGGGGTTGGAAATGCTTTTCAGGCTCAGTACTGGGCTCAAAACATGCAGCCCTGAGGTCTCTCATGAAAGCAGGTGGTTAAATAGAAATTCGCTGCTCAGCTGACCCGGTAGGAGCAAACGTATGCCAAAAATGTACACAGAATGAGCTTTTCAGTGAATAGCAGCCAGGCACATTTTAGCTAGTTTTACTTGTAAGTGGGGTTGGAAACGCTTTTCAGGATCAGTACTGGGCTCAAAACATGCAGCCCTGAGGTCTCTCATGATAGCAGGTGGTTAAATAGAAATTCGCTGCTCAGGTGACCCGGCAGGAGCAAACGTATGCTAAAAATGTACTCAGAATGAGCTTTTCAGTGAAGAGAAGCCAGGCACATTTTAGCTAGTTTTACTTGTAAGTGGGGTTGGAAATGCTTTTCAGGCTCAGTACTGGGCTCAAAACATGCAGCCCTGAGGTCTCTCATGAAAGCAGGTGGTTAAATAGAAATTCGCTGCTCAGCTGACCCGGTAGGAGCAAACGTATGCCAAAAATGTACACAGAATGAGCTTTTCAGTTAATAGCAGCCAGGCACATTTTAGCTAGTTTTACTTGTAAGTGGGGTTGGAAATGCTTTTCAGGCTCAGTACTGGGCTCAAAACATGCAGCCCTGAGGTCTCCCATGAAAGCAGGTGGTTAAATAGAAATTCGCTGCTCAGCTGACCCGGTAGGAGCAAACGTATGCCAAAAATGTACACAGAATGAGCTTTTCAGTGAATAGCAGCCAGGCACGTTTTAGCTAGTTTTACTTGTAGTGGGGTTGGAAACGCTTTTCAGGATCAGTACTGGGCTCAAAACATGCAGCCCTGATGTCTCTCATGATAGCAGGTGGTTAAATAGAAATTCGCTGCTCAGCTGACCCGGCAGGAGCAAACGTATGCTAAAAATGTACTCAGAATGAGCTTTTCAGTGAAGAGAAGCCAGGCACATTTTAGCTAGTTTCACTTGTAAGTGGGGTTGGAAATGATTTTCAGGCTCAGTACTGGGCTCAAAACATGCAGCCCTGAGGTCTCCCATGACAGCAGGTGGTTAAATAGAAATTCGCTGCTCAGGTGACCCGGCAGGAGCAAACGTATGCTAAAAATGTACTCAGAATGAGCTTTTCAGTGAAGAGAAGCCAGGCACATTTTAGCTAGTTTTACTTGTAAGTGGGGTTGGAAATGCTTTTCAGGCTCAGTACTGGGCTCAAAACATGCAGCCCTGAGGTCTCTCATGAAAGCAGGTGGTTAAATAGAAATTCGCTGCTCAGCTGACCCGGTAGGAGCAAAAGTATGCCAAAAATGTACACAGAATGAGCTTTTCAGTGAATAGCAGCCAGGCACATTTTAGCTAGTTTTACTTGTAAGTGGGGTTGGAAATGCTTTTCAGGCTCAGTACTGGGCTCAAAACATGCAGCCCTGAGGTCTCCCATGAAAGCAGGTGGTTAAATAGAAATTCGCTGCTCAGCTGACCCGGTAGGAGCAAACGTATGCCAAAAATGTACACAGAATGAGCTTTTCAGTGAATAGCAGCCAGGCACATTTTAGCTAGTTTTACTTGTAAGTGGGGTTGGAAACGCTTTTCAGGATCAGTACTGGGCTCAAAACATGCAGCCCTGAGGTCTCTCATGATAGCAGGTGGTTAAATAGAAATTCGCTGCTCAGGTGACCCGGCAGGAGCAAACGTATGCTAAAAATGTACTCAGAATGAGCTTTTCAGTGAAGAGAAGCCAGGCACATTTTAGCTAGTTTTACTTGTAAGTGGGGTTGGAAATGCTTTTCAGGCTCAGTACTGGGCTCAAAACATGCAGCCCTGAGGTCTCCCATGAAAGCAGGTGGTTAAATAGAAATTCGCTGCTCAGCTGACCCGGTAGGAGCAAACGTATGCCAAAAATGTACACAGAATGAGCTTTTCAGTGAATAGCAGCCAGGCACATTTTAGCTAGTTTTACTTGTAGTGGGGTTGGAAACGCTTTTCAGGATCAGTACTGGGCTCAAAACATGCAGCCCTGATGTCTCTCATGATAGCAGGTGGTTAAATAGAAATTCGCTGCTCAGCTGACCCGGCAGGAGCAAACGTATGCTAAAAATGTACTCAGAATGAGCTTTTCAGTGAAGAGAAGCCAGGCACATTTTAGCTAGTTTCACTTGTAAGTGGGGTTGGAAATGCTTTTCAGGCTCAGTACTGGGCTCAAAACATGCAGCCCTGAGGTCTCCCATGACAGCAGGTGGTTAAATAGAAATTCGCTGCTCAGGTGACCCGGCAGGAGCAAACGTATGCTAAAAATGTACTCAGAATGAGCTTTTCAGTGAAGAGAAGCCAGGCACATTTTAGCTAGTTTTACTTGTAAGTGGGGTTGGAAATGATTTTCAGGCTCAGTACTGGGCTCAAAACATGCAGCCCTGAGGTCTCTCATGAAAGCAGGTGGTTAAATAGAAATTCGCTGCTCAGCTGACCCGGTAGGAGCAAACGTATGCCAAAAATGTACACAGAATGAGCTTTTCAGTGAATAGCAGCCAGGCACATTTTAGCTAGTTTTACCTGTAAGTGGGGTTGGAAATGCTTTTCAGGCTCAGTACTGGGCTCAAAACATGCAGCCCTGAGGTCTCCCATGAAAGCAGGTGGTTAAATAGAAATTCGCTGCTCAGCTGACCCGGTAGGAGCAAACGTATGCCAAAAATGTACACAGAATGAGCTTTTCAGTGAATAGCAGCCAGGCTCATTTTAGCTAGTTTTACTTGTAAGTGGGGTTGGAAACGCTTTTCAGGATCAGTACTGGGCTCAAAACATGCAGCCCTGATGTCTCATGATAGCAGGTGGTTAAATAGAAATTCGCTGCTCAGCTGACCCGGCAGGAGCAAACCTATGCTAAAAATGTACTCAGAATGAGCTTTTCAGTGAAGAGAAGCCAGGCACATTTTAGCTAGTTTCACTTGTAAGTGGGGTTGGAAATGCTTTTCAGGCTCAGTACTGGGCTCAAAATATGCAGCCCTGAGGTCTCTCATGAAAGCAGGTGGTTAAATAAAAATTCGCTGCTCAGCTGACCCGGTAGGAGCAAACGTATGCCAAAAATGTACACAGAATGAGCTTTTCAGTGACTAGCAGCCAGGCACATTTTAGCTAGTTTTACTTGTAAGTGGGGTTGGAAATGCTTTTCAGGCTCAGTACTGGGCTCAAAACATGCAGCCCTGAGGTCTCCCATGACAGCAGGTGGTTAAATAGAAATTCGCTGCTCAGCTGACCCGGTAGGAGCAAACGTATGCCAAAAATGTACACAGAATGAGCTTTTCAGTGAATAGCAGCCAGGCACATTTTAGCTAGTTTTACTTGTAAGTGGGGTTGGAAATGCTTTTCAGGCTCAGTACTGGGCTCAAAACATGCAGCCATGAGGTCTCCCATGAAAGCAGGTGGTTAAATAGAAATTCGCTGCTCAGCTGACCCGGTAGGAGCAAACGTATGCCAAAAATGTACACAGAATGAGCTTTTCAGTGAATAGCAGCCAGGCACATTTTAGCTAGTTTTACTTGTAAGTGGGGTTGGAAATGCTTTTCAGGCTCAGTACTGGGCTCAAAACATGCAGCCCTGAGGTCTCTCATGACAGCAGGTGGTTAAATAGAAATTCGCTGCTCAGCTGACCCGGTAGGAGCAAACGTATGCCAAAAATGTACACAGAATGAGCTTTTCAGTGAATAGCAGCCAGGCACATTTTAGCTAGTTTTACTTGTAAGTGGGGTTGGAAACGCTTTTCAGGATCAGTACTGGGCTCAAAACATGCAGCCCTGAGGTCTCTCATGATAGCAGGTGGTTAAATAGAAATTCGCTGCTCAGCTGACCCGGCAGGAGCAAACGTATGCTAAAAATGTACTCAGAATGAGCTTTTCAGTGAAGAGAAGCAAGGCACATTTTAGCTAGTTTTACTTGTAAGTGGGGTTGGAAATGCTTTTCAGGCTCAGTACTGGGCTCAAAACATGCAGCCCTGAGGTCTCTCATGAAAGCAGGTGGTTAAATAGAAATTCGCTGCTCAGCTGACCCGGTAGGAGCAAACGTATGCCAAAAATGTACACAGAATGAGCTTTTCAGTGAATAGCAGTCAGGCACATTTTAGCTAGTTTTACTTGTAAGTGGGGTTGGAAATGCTTTTCAGGCTCAGTACTGGGCTCAAAACATGCAGCCCTGAGGTCTCCCATGACAGCAGGTGGTTAAATAGAAATTCGCTGCTCAGCTGACCCGGTAGGAGCAAACGTATGCCAAAAATGTACACAGAATGAGCTTTTCAGTGAATAGCAGCCAGGCACATTTTAGCTAGTTTTACTTGTAAGTGGGGTTGGAAACGCTTTTCAGGATCAGTACTGGGCTCAAAACATGCAGCCCTGGGGTCTCTCATGATAGAAGGTGGTTAAATAGAAATTTGCTGCTCAGGTGACCCGGCAGGAGCAAACGTATGCTAAAAATGTACTCAGAATGAGCTTTTCAGTGAAGAGAAGCCAGGCACATTTTAGCTAGTTTTACTTGTAAGTGGGGTTGGAAATGCTTTTCAGGCTCAGTACTGGGCTCAAAACATGCAGCTCTGAGGTCTCTCATGATAGCAGGTGGTTAAATAGAAATTCGCTGCTCAGCTGACCCGGTAGGAGCAAACGTATGCCAAAAATGTACACAGAATGAGCTTTTCAGTGAACAGCAGTCAGGCACATTTTAGCTAGTTTTACTTGTAAGTGGGGTTGGAAACGCTTTTCAGGCTCAGTACTGGGCTCAAAACATGCAGCCCTGAGGTCTCCCATGACAGCAGGTGGTTAAATAGAAATTCGCTGCTCAGCTGACCCGGCAGGAGCAAACGTATGCCAAAAATGAACACAGAATAAGCTTTTCAGTGAATAGCAGCCAGGCACATTTCAGCTAGTTTTACTTGTAAGTGGGGTTGGAAACGCTTTTCAGGATCAGTACTGGGCTCAAAACATGCAGCCCTGATGTCTCTCATGATAGCAGGTGGTTAAATAGAAATTCGCTGCTCAGCTGACCCGGCAGGAGCAAACGTATGCTAAAAATGTACTCAGAATGAGCTTTTCAGTGAAGAGAAGCCAGGCACATTTTAGCTAGTTTCACTTGTAAGTGGGGTTGGAAATGATTTTCAGGCTCAGTACTGGGCTCAAAACATGCAGCCCTGAGGTCTCCCATGACAGCAGGTGGTTAAATAGAAATTCGCTGCTCAGGTGACCCGGCAGGAGCAAACGTATGCTAAAAATGTACTCAGAATGAGCTTTTCAGTGAAGAGAAGCCAGGCACATTTTAGCTAGTTTTACTTGTAAGTGGGGTTGGAAATGCTTTTCAGGCTCAGTACTGGGCTCAAAACATGCAGCCCTGAGGTCTCTCATGAAAGCAGGTGGTTAAATAGAAATTCGCTGCTCAGCTGACCCGGTAGGAGCAAAAGTATGCCAAAAATGTACACAGAATGAGCTTTTCAGTGAATAGCAGCCAGGCACATTTTAGCTAGTTTTACTTGTAAGTGGGGTTGGAAATGCTTTTCAGGCTCAGTACTGGGCTCAAAACATGCAGCCCTGAGGTCTCCCATGAAAGCAGGTGGTTAAATAGAAATTCGCTGCTCAGCTGACCCGGTAGGAGCAAACGTATGCCAAAAATGTACACAGAATGAGCTTTTCAGTGAATAGCAGCCAGGCACATTTTAGCTAGTTTTACTTGTAAGTGGGGTTGGAAACGCTTTTCAGGATCAGTACTGGGCTCAAAACATGCAGCCCTGAGGTCTCTCATGATAGCAGGTGGTTAAATAGAAATTCGCTGCTCAGGTGACCCGGCAGGAGCAAACGTATGCTAAAAATGTACTCAGAATGAGCTTTTCAGTGAAGAGAAGCCAGGCACATTTTAGCTAGTTTTACTTGTAAGTGGGGTTGGAAATGCTTTTCAGGCTCAGTACTGGGCTCAAAACATGCAGCCCTGAGGTCTCCCATGAAAGCAGGTGGTTAAATAGAAATTCGCTGCTCAGCTGACCCGGTAGGAGCAAACGTATGCCAAAAATGTACACAGAATGAGCTTTTCAGTGAATAGCAGCCAGGCACATTTTAGCTAGTTTTACTTGTAGTGGGGTTGGAAACGCTTTTCAGGATCAGTACTGGGCTCAAAACATGCAGCCCTGATGTCTCTCATGATAGCAGGTGGTTAAATAGAAATTCGCTGCTCAGCTGACCCGGCAGGAGCAAACGTATGCTAAAAATGTACTCAGAATGAGCTTTTCAGTGAAGAGAAGCCAGGCACATTTTAGCTAGTTTCACTTGTAAGTGGGGTTGGAAATGCTTTTCAGGCTCAGTACTGGGCTCAAAACATGCAGCCCTGAGGTCTCCCATGACAGCAGGTGGTTAAATAGAAATTCGCTGCTCAGGTGACCCGGCAGGAGCAAACGTATGCTAAAAATGTACTCAGAATGAGCTTTTCAGTGAAGAGAAGCCAGGCACATTTTAGCTAGTTTTACTTGTAAGTGGGGTTGGAAATGATTTTCAGGCTCAGTACTGGGCTCAAAACATGCAGCCCTGAGGTCTCTCATGAAAGCAGGTGGTTAAATAGAAATTCGCTGCTCAGCTGACCCGGTAGGAGCAAACGTATGCCAAAAATGTACACAGAATGAGCTTTTCAGTGAATAGCAGCCAGGCACATTTTAGCTAGTTTTACCTGTAAGTGGGGTTGGAAATGCTTTTCAGGCTCAGTACTGGGCTCAAAACATGCAGCCCTGAGGTCTCCCATGAAAGCAGGTGGTTAAATAGAAATTCGCTGCTCAGCTGACCCGGTAGGAGCAAACGTATGCCAAAAATGTACACAGAATGAGCTTTTCAGTGAATAGCAGCCAGGCTCATTTTAGCTAGTTTTACTTGTAAGTGGGGTTGGAAACGCTTTTCAGGATCAGTACTGGGCTCAAAACATGCAGCCCTGATGTCTCATGATAGCAGGTGGTTAAATAGAAATTCGCTGCTCAGCTGACCCGGCAGGAGCAAACCTATGCTAAAAATGTACTCAGAATGAGCTTTTCAGTGAAGAGAAGCCAGGCACATTTTAGCTAGTTTCACTTGTAAGTGGGGTTGGAAATGCTTTTCAGGCTCAGTACTGGGCTCAAAATATGCAGCCCTGAGGTCTCTCATGAAAGCAGGTGGTTAAATAAAAATTCGCTGCTCAGCTGACCCGGTAGGAGCAAACGTATGCCAAAAATGTACACAGAATGAGCTTTTCAGTGACTAGCAGCCAGGCACATTTTAGCTAGTTTTACTTGTAAGTGGGGTTGGAAATGCTTTTCAGGCTCAGTACTGGGCTCAAAACATGCAGCCCTGAGGTCTCCCATGACAGCAGGTGGTTAAATAGAAATTCGCTGCTCAGCTGACCCGGTAGGAGCAAACGTATGCCAAAAATGTACACAGAATGAGCTTTTCAGTGAATAGCAGCCAGGCACATTTTAGCTAGTTTTACTTGTAAGTGGGGTTGGAAATGCTTTTCAGGCTCAGTACTGGGCTCAAAACATGCAGCCATGAGGTCTCCCATGAAAGCAGGTGGTTAAATAGAAATTCGCTGCTCAGCTGACCCGGTAGGAGCAAACGTATGCCAAAAATGTACACAGAATGAGCTTTTCAGTGAATAGCAGCCAGGCACATTTTAGCTAGTTTTACTTGTAAGTGGGGTTGGAAATGCTTTTCAGGCTCAGTACTGGGCTCAAAACATGCAGCCCTGAGGTCTCTCATGACAGCAGGTGGTTAAATAGAAATTCGCTGCTCAGCTGACCCGGTAGGAGCAAACGTATGCCAAAAATGTACACAGAATGAGCTTTTCAGTGAATAGCAGCCAGGCACATTTTAGCTAGTTTTACTTGTAAGTGGGGTTGGAAACGCTTTTCAGGATCAGTACTGGGCTCAAAACATGCAGCCCTGAGGTCTCTCATGATAGCAGGTGGTTAAATAGAAATTCGCTGCTCAGCTGACCCGGCAGGAGCAAACGTATGCTAAAAATGTACTCAGAATGAGCTTTTCAGTGAAGAGAAGCAAGGCACATTTTAGCTAGTTTTACTTGTAAGTGGGGTTGGAAATGCTTTTCAGGCTCAGTACTGGGCTCAAAACATGCAGCCCTGAGGTCTCTCATGAAAGCAGGTGGTTAAATAGAAATTCGCTGCTCAGCTGACCCGGTAGGAGCAAACGTATGCCAAAAATGTACACAGAATGAGCTTTTCAGTGAATAGCAGTCAGGCACATTTTAGCTAGTTTTACTTGTAAGTGGGGTTGGAAATGCTTTTCAGGCTCAGTACTGGGCTCAAAACATGCAGCCCTGAGGTCTCCCATGACAGCAGGTGGTTAAATAGAAATTCGCTGCTCAGCTGACCCGGTAGGAGCAAACGTATGCCAAAAATGTACACAGAATGAGCTTTTCAGTGAATAGCAGCCAGGCACATTTTAGCTAGTTTTACTTGTAAGTGGGGTTGGAAACGCTTTTCAGGATCAGTACTGGGCTCAAAACATGCAGCCCTGGGGTCTCTCATGATAGAAGGTGGTTAAATAGAAATTTGCTGCTCAGGTGACCCGGCAGGAGCAAACGTATGCTAAAAATGTACTCAGAATGAGCTTTTCAGTGAAGAGAAGCCAGGCACATTTTAGCTAGTTTTACTTGTAAGTGGGGTTGGAAATGCTTTTCAGGCTCAGTACTGGGCTCAAAACATGCAGCTCTGAGGTCTCTCATGATAGCAGGTGGTTAAATAGAAATTCGCTGCTCAGCTGACCCGGTAGGAGCAAACGTATGCCAAAAATGTACACAGAATGAGCTTTTCAGTGAACAGCAGTCAGGCACATTTTAGCTAGTTTTACTTGTAAGTGGGGTTGGAAACGCTTTTCAGGCTCAGTACTGGGCTCAAAACATGCAGCCCTGAGGTCTCCCATGACAGCAGGTGGTTAAATAGAAATTCGCTGCTCAGCTGACCCGGCAGGAGCAAACGTATGCCAAAAATGAACACAGAATAAGCTTTTCAGTGAATAGCAGCCAGGCACATTTCAGCTAGTTTTACTTGTAAGTGGGGTTGGAAACGCTTTTCAGGATCAGTACTGGGCTCAAAACATGCAGCCCTGAGGTCTCTCATGATAGCAGGTGGTTAAATAGAAATTCGCTGCTCAGGTGACCCGGCAGGAGCAAACGTATGCTAAAAATGTACTCAGAATGAGCTTTTCAGTGAAGAGAAGTCAGGCACATTTTAGCTAGTTTTACTTTTAAGTGGGGTTGGAAATGCTTTTCAGGCTCAGTACTGGGCTCAAAACATGCAGCCCTGAGGTCTCTCATGAAAGCAGGTGGTTAAATAGAAATTCGCTGCTCAGCTGACCCGGTAGGAGCAAACGTATGCCAAAAATGTACTCAGAATGAGCTTTTCAGTGAATAGCAGCCAGGCACATTTTAGCTAGTTTTACTTGTAAGTGGGGTTGGAAACGCTTTTCAGGATCAGTACTGGGCTCAAAACATGCAGCCCTGAGGTCTCTCATGATAGCAGGTGGTTAAATAGAAATTCGCTGCTCAGGTGACCCGGCAGGAGCAAACGTATGCTAAAAATGTACTCAGAATGAGCTTTTCAGTGAAGAGAAGCCAGGCACATTTTAGCTAGTTTTACTTGTAAGTGGGGTTGGAAATGCTTTTCAGGCTCAGTACTGGGCTCAAAACATGCAGCCCTGAGGTCTCTCATGAAAGCAGGTGGTTAAATAGAAATTCGCTGCTCAGCTGACCCGGTAGGAGCAAACGTATGCCAAAAATGTACACAGAATGAGCTTTTCAGTGACTAGTAGCCAGGCACATTTTAGCTAGTTTTACTTGTAAGTGGGGTTGGAAATGCTTTTCAGGCTCAGTACTGGGCTCAAAACATGCAGCCCTGAGGTCTCCCATGACAGCAGGTGGTTAAATAGAAATTCGCTGCTCAGCTGACCCGGTAGGAGCAAACGTATGCCAAAAATGTACCCAGAATGAGCTTTTCAGTGAATAGCAGCCAGGCACATTTTAGCTAGTTTTACTTGTAAGTGGGGTTGGAAATGCTTTTCAGGATCAGTACTGGGCTCAAAACATGCAGCCCTGAGGTCTCTCATGATAGCAGGTGGTTAAATAGAAATTCGCTGCTCAGCTGACCCGGCAGGAGCAAACGTATGCTAAAAATGTACTCAGAATGAGCTTTTCAGTGAAGAGAAGCAAGGCACATTTTAGCTAGTTTTACTTGTAAGTGGGGTTGGAAATGCTTTTCAGGCTCAGTACTGGGCTCAAAACATGCAGCCCTGAGGTCTCTCATGAAAGCAGGTGGTTAAATAGAAATTCGCTGCTCAGCTGACCCGGTAGGAGCAAACGTATGCCAAAAATGTACACAGAATGAGCTTTTCAGTGAATAGCAGTCAGGCACATTTTAGCTAGTTTTACTTGTAAGTGGGGTTGGAAATGCTTTTCAGGCTCAGTACTGGGCTCAAAACATGCAGCCCTGAGGTCTCCCATGACAGCAGGTGGTTAAATAGAAATTCGCTGCTCAGCTGACCCGGTAGGAGCAAACGTATGCCAAAAATGTACACAGAATGAGCTTTTCAGTGAATAGCAGCCAGGCACATTTTAGCTAGTTTTACTTGTAAGTGGGGTTGGAAACGCTTTTCAGGATCAGTACTGGGCTCAAAACATGCAGCCCTGGGGTCTCTCATGATAGAAGGTGGTTAAATAGAAATTTGCTGCTCAGGTGACCCGGCAGGAGCAAACGTATGCTAAAAATGTACTCAGAATGAGCTTTTCAGTGAAGAGAAGCCAGGCACATTTTAGCTAGTTTTACTTGTAAGTGGGGTTGGAAATGCTTTTCAGGCTCAGTACTGGGCTCAAAACATGCAGCTCTGAGGTCTCTCATGATAGCAGGTGGTTAAATAGAAATTCGCTGCTCAGCTGACCCGGTAGGAGCAAACGTATGCCAAAAATGTACACAGAATGAGCTTTTCAGTGAACAGCAGTCAGGCACATTTTAGCTAGTTTTACTTGTAAGTGGGGTTGGAAACGCTTTTCAGGCTCAGTACTGGGCTCAAAACATGCAGCCCTGAGGTCTCCCATGACAGCAGGTGGTTAAATAGAAATTCGCTGCTCAGCTGACCCGGCAGGAGCAAACGTATGCCAAAAATGAACACAGAATAAGCTTTTCAGTGAATAGCAGCCAGGCACATTTCAGCTAGTTTTACTTGTAAGTGGGGTTGGAAACGCTTTTCAGGATCAGTACTGGGCTCAAAACATGCAGCCCTGAGGTCTCTCATGATAGCAGGTGGTTAAATAGAAATTCGCTGCTCAGGTGACCCGGCAGGAGCAAACGTATGCTAAAAATGTACTCAGAATGAGCTTTTCAGTGAAGAGAAGTCAGGCACATTTTAGCTAGTTTTACTTTTAAGTGGGGTTGGAAATGCTTTTCAGGCTCAGTACTGGGCTCAAAACATGCAGCCCTGAGGTCTCTCATGAAAGCAGGTGGTTAAATAGAAATTCGCTGCTCAGCTGACCCGGTAGGAGCAAACGTATGCCAAAAATGTACTCAGAATGAGCTTTTCAGTGAATAGCAGCCAGGCACATTTTAGCTAGTTTTACTTGTAAGTGGGGTTGGAAACGCTTTTCAGGGTCAGTACTGGGCTCAAAACATGCAGCCCTGAGGTCTCTCATGATAGCAGGTGGTTAAATAGAAATTCGCTGCTCAGGTGACCCGGCAGGAGCAAACGTATGCTAAAAATGTACTCAGAATGAGCTTTTCAGTGAAGAGAAGCCAGGCACATTTTAGCTAGTTTTACTTGTAAGTGGGGTTGGAAATGCTTTTCAGGCTCAGTACTGGGCTCAAAACATGCAGCCCTGAGGTCTCTCATGAAAGCAGGTGGTTAAATAGAAATTCGCTGCTCAGCTGACCCGGTAGGAGCAAACGTATGCCAAAAATGTACACAGAATGAGCTTTTCAGTGACTAGCAGCCAGGCACATTTTAGCTAGTTTTACTTGTAAGTGGGGTTGGAAATGCTTTTCAGGCTCAGTACTGGGCTCAAAACATGCAGCCCTGAGGTCTCCCATGACAGCAGGTGGTTAAATAGAAATTCGCTGCTCAGCTGACCCGGTAGGAGCAAACGTATGCCAAAAATGTACCCAGAATGAGCTTTTCAGTGAATAGCAGCCAGGCACGTTTTAGCTAGTTTTACTTGTAAGTGGGGTTGGAAATGCTTTTCAGGCTCAGTACTGGGCTCAAAACATGCAGCCATGAGGTCTCCCATGAAAGCAGGTGGTTAAATAGAAATTTGCTGCTCAGCTGACCCGGTAGGAGCAAACGTATGCCAAAAATGTACACAGAATGAGCTTTTCAGTGAATAGCAGCCAGGCACATTTTAGCTAGTTTTACTTGTAAGTGGGGTTGGAAACGCTTTTCAGGATCAGTACTGGGCTCAAAACATGCAGCCCTGATGTCTCTCATGATAGCAGGTGGTTAAATAGAAATTCGCTGCTCAGCTGACCCGGCAGGAGCAAACGTATGCTAAAAATGTACTCAGAATGAGCTTTTCAGTGAAGAGAAGCCAGGCACATTTTAGCTAGTTTTACTTGTAAGTGGGGTTGGAAATGCTTTTCAGGCTCAGTACTGGGCTCAAAACATGCAGTCCTGAGGTCTCTCATGAAAGCAGGTGGTTAAATAGAAATTCGCTGCCCAGCTGACCCGGTAGGAGCAAACGTATGCCAAAAATGTACACAGAATGAGCTTTTCAGTGAATAGCAGCCAGGCACATTTTAGCTAGTTTTACTTGTAAGTGGGGTTGGAAATGCTTTTCAGGCTCAGTACTGGGCTCAAAACATGCAGCCCTGAGGTCTCCCATGAAAGGAGGTGGTTAAATAGAAATTCGCTGCTCAGCTGACCCGGTAGGAGCAAACGTATGCCAAAAATTTACACAGAATGAGCTTTTCAGTGAATAGCAGCCAGGCTCATTTTAGCTAGTTTTACTTGTAAGTGGGGTTGGAAACGCTTTTCAGGATCAGTACTGGGCTCAAAACATGCAGCCCTGATGTCTCTCATGATAGCAGGTGGTTAAATAGAAATTCGCTGCTCAACTGACCCGGTAGGAGCAAACGTATGCCAAAAATGTACACAGAATGAGCTTTTCAGTGACTAGCAGCCAGGCACATTTTAGCTAGTTTTACTTGTAAGTGGGGTTGGAAATGCTTTTCAGGCTCAGTACGGGGCTCAAAACATGCAGCCCTGAGGTCTCCCATGACAGCAGGTGGTTAAATAGAAATTCGCTGCTCAGCTGACCCGGTAGGAGCAAACGTATGCCAAAAATGTACACAGAATGAGCTTTTCAGTGAATAGCAGCCAGGCACATTTTAGCTAGTTTTACTTGTAAGTGGGGTTGGAAACGCTTTTCAGGATCAGTAATGGGCTCAAAACATGCAGCCCTGAGGTCTCTCATGATAGCAGTTGGTTAAATAGAAATTCGCTGCTCAGCTGACCCGGCAGGAGCAAACGTATGCTAAAAATGTACACAGAATGAGCTTTTCAGTGAAGAGAAGCAAGGCACATTTTAGCTAGTTTTACTTGTAAGTGGGGTTGGAAATGCTTTTCAGGCTCAGTACTGGGCTCAAAACATGCAGCCCTGAGGTCTCTCATGATAGCAGGTGGTTAAATAGAAATTCGCTGCTCAGCTGACCCGGCAGGAGCAAACGTATGCTAAAAATGTACTCAGAATGAGCTTTTCAGTGAAGAGAAGCAAGGCACATTTTAGCTAGTTTTACTTGTAAGTGGGGTTGGAAATGCTTTTCAGGCTCAGTACTGGGCTCAAAACATGCAGCCCTGAGGTCTCTCATGAAAGCAGGTGGTTAAATAGAAATTCGCTGCTCAGCTGACCCGGTAGGAGCAAACGTATGCCAAAAATGTACACAGAATGAGCTTTTCAGTGAATAGCAGTCAGGCACATTTTAGCTAGTTTTACTTGTAAGTGGGGTTGGAAATGCTTTTCAGGCTCAGTACTGGGCTCAAAACATGCAGCCCTGCGGTCTCCCATGACAGCAGGTGGTTAAATAGAAATTCGCTGCTCAGCTGACCCGGTAGGAGCAAACGTATGCCAAAAATGTACACAGAATGAGCTTTTCAGTGAATAGCAGCCAGGCACATTTTAGCTAGTTTTACTTGTAAGTGGGGTTGGAAACGCTTTTCAGGATCAGTACTGGGCTCAAAACATGCAGCCCTGGGGTCTCTCATGATAGAAGGTGGTTAAATAGAAATTCGCTGCTCAGGTGACCCGGCAGGAGCAAACGTATGCTAAAAATGTACTCAGAATGAGCTTTTCAGTGAAGAGAAGCCAGGCACATTTTAGCTAGTTTTACTTGTAAGTGGGGTTGGAAATGCTTTTCAGGCTCAGTACTGGGCTCAAAACATGCAGCCCTGCGGTCTCCCATGACAGCAGGTGGTTAAATAGAAATTCCCTGCTCAGCTGACCCGGTAGGAGCAAACGTATGCCAAAAATGTACACAGAATGAGCTTTTCAGTGAACAGCAGTCAGGCACATTTTAGCTAGTTTTACTTGTAAGTGGGGTTGGAAACGCTTTTCAGGCTCAGTACTGGGCTCAAAACATGCAGCCCTGAGGTCTCCCATGACAGCAGGTGGTTAAATAGAAATTCGCTGCTCAGCTGACCCGGCAGGAGCAAACGTATGCCAAAAATGAACACAGAATGAGCTTTTCAGTGAATAGCAGCCAGGCACATTTTAGCTAGTTTTACTTGTAAGTGGGGTTGGAAACGCTTTTCAGGATCAGTACTGGGCTCAAAACATGCAGCCCTGAGGTCTCTCATGATAGCAGGTGGTTAAATAGAAATTCGCTGCTCAGGTGACCCGGCAGGAGCAAACGTATGCTAAAAATGTACTCAGAATGAGCTTTTCAGTGAAGAGAAGTCAGGCACATTTTAGCTAGTTTTACTTTTAAGTGGGGTTGGAAATGCTTTTCAGGCTCATTACTGGGCTCAAAACATGCAGCCCTGAGGTCTCTCATGAAAGCAGGTGGTTAAATAGAAATTCGCTGCTCAGCTGACCCGGTAGGAGCAAACGTATGCCAAAAATGTACACAGAATGAGCTTTTCAGTGAATAGCAGCCAGGCACATTTTAGCTAGTTTTACTTGTAAGTGGGGTTGGAAACGCTTTTCAGGATCAGTACTGGGCTCAAAACATGCAGCCCTGAGGTCTCTCATGATAGCAGGTGGTTAAATAGAAATTCGCTGCTCAGGTGACCCGGCAGGAGCAAACGTATGCTAAAAATGTACTCAGAATGAGCTTTTCAGTGAAGAGAAGCCAGGCACATTTTAGCTAGTTTTACTTGTAAGTGGGGTTGGAAATGCTTTTCAGGCTCAGTACTGGGCTCAAAACATGCAGCCCTGAGGTCTCTCATGAAAGCAGGTGGTTAAATAGAAATTCGCTGCTCAGCTGACCCGGTAGGAGCAAACGTATGCCAAAAATGTACACAGAATGAGCTTTTCAGTGAATAGCAGCCAGGCACATTTTAGCTAGTTTTACTTGTAAGTGGGGTTGGAAATGCTTTTCAGGCTCAGTACTGGGCTCAAAACATGCAGCCCTGAGGTCTCCCATGAAAGCAGGTGGTTAAATAGAAATTCGCTGCTCAGCTGACCCGGTAGGAGCAAACGTATGCCAAAAATGTACACAGAATGAGCTTTTCAGTGAATAGCAGCCAGGCACATTTTAGCTAGTTTTACTTGTAGTGGGGTTGGAAACGCTTTTCAGGATCAGTACTGGGCTCAAAACATGCAGCCCTGATGTCTCTCATGATAGCAGGTGGTTAAATAGAAATTCGCTGCTCAGCTGACCCGGCAGGAGCAAACGTATGCTAAAAATGTACTCAGAATGAGCTTTTCAGTGAAGAGAAGCCAGGCACATTTTAGCTAGTTTCACTTGTAAGTTGGGTTGGAAATGCTTTTCAGGCTCAGTACTGGGCTCAAAACATGCAGCCCTGAGGTCTCCCATGACAGCAGGTGGTTAAATAGAAATTCGCTGCTCAGGTGACCCGGCAGGAGCAAACGTATGCTAAAAATGTACTCAGAATGAGCTTTTCAGTGAAGAGAAGCCAGGCACATTTTAGCTAGTTTTACTTGTAAGTGGGGTTGGAAATGATTTTCAGGCTCAGTACTGGGCTCAAAACATGCAGCCCTGAGGTCTCTCATGAAAGCAGGTGGTTAAATAGAAATTCGCTGCTCAGCTGACCCGGTAGGAGCAAACGTATGCCAAAAATGTACACAGAATGAGCTTTTCAGTGAATAGCAGCCAGGCACATTTTAGCTAGTTTTACCTGTAAGTGGGGTTGGAAATGCTTTTCAGGCTCAGTACTGGGCTCAAAACATGCAGCCCTGAGGTCTCCCATGAAAGCAGGTGGTTAAATAGAAATTCGCTGCTCAGCTGACCCGGTAGGAGCAAACGTATGCCAAAAATGTACACAGAATGAGCTTTTCAGTGAATAGCAGCCAGGCTCATTTTAGCTAGTTTTACTTGTAAGTGGGGCTGGAAACGCTTTTCAGGATCAGTACTGGGCTCAAAACATGCAGCCCTGATGTCTCATGATAGCAGGTGGTTAAATAGAAATTCGCTGCTCAGCTGACCCGGCAGGAGCAAACCTATGCTAAAAATGTACTCAGAATGAGCTTTTCAGTGAAGAGAAGCCAGGCACATTTTAGCTAGTTTCACTTGTAAGTGGGGTTGGAAATGCTTTTCAGGCTCAGTACTGGGCTCAAAATATGCAGCCCTGAGGTCTCTCATGAAAGCAGGTGGTTAAATAGAAATTCGCTGCTCAGCTGACCCGGTAGGAGCAAACGTATGCCAAAAATGTACACAGAATGAGCTTTTCAGTGACTAGCAGCCAGGCACATTTTAGCTAGTTTTACTTGTAAGTGGGGTTGGAAATGCTTTTCAGGCTCAGTACTGGGCTCAACACATGCAGCCCTGAGGTCTCCCATGACAGCAGGTGGTTAAATAGAAATTCGCTGCTCAGCTGACCCGGTAGGAGCAAATGTATGCCAAAAATGTACACAGAATGAGCTTTTCAGTGAATAGCAGCCAGGCACATTTTAGCTAGTTTTACTTGTAAGTGGGGTTGGAAATGCTTTTCAGGCTCAGTACTGGGCTCAAAACATGCAGCCATGAGGTCTCCCATGAAAGCAGGTGGTTAAATAGAAATTCGCTGCTCAGCTGACCCGGTAGGAGCAAACGTATGCCAAAAATGTACACAGAATGAGCTTTTAAGTGAATAGCAGCCAGGCACATTTTAGCTAGTTTTACTTGTAAGTGGGGTTGGAAAAGCTTTTCAGGATCAGTACTGGGCTTAAAACATGCAGCCCTGATGTCTCTCATGATAGCAGGTGGTTAAATAGAAATTCGCTGCTCAGCTGACCCGGCAGGAGCAAACGTATGCTAAAAATGTACTCAGAATGAGCTTTTCAGTGAAGAGAAGCCAGGCACATTTTAGCTAGTTTCACTTGTAAGTGGGGTTGGAAATGCTTTTCAGGCTCAGTACTGGGCTCAAAACATGCAGCCCTGAGGTCTCTCATGATAGCAGGTGGTTAAATAGAAATTCGCTGCTCAGCTGACCCGGCAGGAGCAAACGTATGCTAAAAATGTACTCAGAATGAGCTTTTCAGTGAAGAGAAGCAAGGCACATTTTAGCTAGTTTTACTTGTAAGTGGGGTTGGAAATGCTTTTCAGGCTCAGTACTGGGCTCAAAACATGCAGCCCTGAGGTCTCTCATGAAAGCAGGTGGTTAAATAGAAATTCGCTGCTCAGCTGACCCGGTAGGAGCAAACGTATGCCAAAAATGTACACAGAATGAGCTTTTCAGTGAATAGCAGTCAGGCACATTTTAGCTAGTTTTACTTGTAAGTGGGGTTGGAAATGCTTTTCAGGCTCAGTACTGGGCTCAAAACATGCAGCCCTGCGGTCTCCCATGACAGCAGGTGGTTAAATAGAAATTTGCTGCTCAGCTGACCCGGTAGGAGCAAACGTATGCCAAAAATGTACACAGAATGAGCTTTTCAGTGAATAGCAGCCAGGCACATTTTAGCTAGTTTTACTTGTAAGTGGGGTTGGAAACGCTTTTCAGGATCAGTACTGGGCTCAAAACATGCAGCCATAGGGTCTCTCATGATAGAAGGTGGTTAAATAGAAATTCGCTGCTCAGGTGACCCGGCAGGAGCAAACGTATGCTAAAAATGTACTCAGAATGAGCTTTTCAGTGAAGAGAAGCCAGGCACATTTTAGCTAGTTTTACTTGTAAGTGGGGTTGGAAATGCTTTTCAGGCTCAGTACTGGGCTCAAAACATGCAGCCCTGCGGTCTCCCATGACAGCAGGTGGTTAAATAGAAATTCCCTGCTCAGCTGACCCGGTAGGAGCAAACGTATGCCAAAAATGTACACAGAATGAGCTTTTCAGTGAACAGCAGTCAGGCACATTTTAGCTAGTTTTACTTGTAAGTGGGGTTGGAAACGCTTTTCAGGCTCAGTACTGGGCTCAAAACATGCAGCCCTGAGGTCTCCCATGACAGCAGGTGGTTAAATAGAAATTCGCTGCTCAGCTGACCCGGCAGGAGCAAACGTATGCCAAAAATGAACACAGAATGAGCTTTTCAGTGAATAGCAGCCAGGCACATTTTAGCTAGTTTTACTTGTAAGTGGGGTTGGAAACGCTTTTCAGGATCAGTACTGGGCTCAAAACATGCAGCCCTGAGGTCTCTCATGATAGCAGGTGGTTAAATAGAAATTCGCTGCTCAGGTGACCCGGCAGGAGCAAACGTATGCTAAAAATGTACTCAGAATGAGCTTTTCAGTGAAGAGAAGTCAGGCACATTTTAGCTAGTTTTACTTTTAAGTGGGGTTGGAAATGCTTTTCAGGCTCAGTACTGGGCTCAAAACATGCAGCCCTGAGGTCTCTCATGAAAGCAGGTGGTTAAATAGAAATTCGCTGCTCAGCTGACCCGGTAGGAGCAAACGTATGCCAAAAATGTACACAGAATGAGCTTTTCAGTGAATAGCAGCCAGGCACATTTTAGCTAGTTTTACTTGTAAGTGGGGTTGGAAACGCTTTTCAGGATCAGTACTGGGCTCAAAACATGCAGCCCTGAGGTCTCTCATGATAGCAGGTGGTTAAATAGAAATTCGCTGCTCAGGTGACCCGGCAGGAGCAAACGTATGCTAAAAATGTACTCAGAATGAGCTTTTCAGTGAAGAGAAGCCAGGCACATTTTAGCTAGTTTTACTTGTAAGTGGGGTTGGAAATGCTTTTCAGGCTCAGTACTGGGCTCAAAACATGCAGCCCTGAGGTCTCTCATGAAAGCAGGTGGTTAAATAGAAATTCGCTGCTCAGCTGACCCGGTAGGAGCAAACGTATGCCAAAAATGTACACAGAATGAGCTTTTCAGTGAATAGCAGCCAGGCACATTTTAGCTAGTTTTACTTGTAAGTGGGGTTGGAAATGCTTTTCAGGCTCAGTACTGGGCTCAAAACATGCAGCCCTGAGGTCTCCCATGAAAGCAGGTGGTTAAATAGAATTTCGCTGCTCAGCTGACCCGGTAGGAGCAAACGGATGCCAAAAATGTACACAGAATGAGCTTTTCAGTGAATAGCAGCCAGGCACATTTTAGCTAGTTTTACTTGTAGTGGGGTTGGAAACGCTTTTCAGGATCAGTACTGGGCTCAAAACATGCAGCCCTGATGTCTCTCATGATAGCAGGTGGTTAAATAGAAATTCGCTGCTCAGCTGACCCGGCAAGAGCAAACGTATGCTAAAAATGTACTCAGAATGAGCTTTTCAGTGAAGAGAAGCCAGGCACATTTTAGCTAGTTTCACTTGTAAGTTGGGTTGGAAATGCTTTTCAGGCTCAGTACTGGGCTCAAAACATGCAGCCCTGAGGTCTCCCATGACAGCAGGTGGTTAAATAGAAATTCGCTGCTCAGGTGACCCGGCAGGAGCAAACGTATGCTAAAAATGTACTCAGAATGAGCTTTTCAGTGAAGAGAAGCCAGGCACATTTTAGCTAGTTTTACTTGTAAGTGGGGTTGGAAATGATTTTCAGGCTCAGTACTGGGCTCAAAACATGCAGCCCTGAGGTCTCTCATGAAAGCAGGTGGTTAAATAGAAATTCGCTGCTCAGCTGACCCGGTAGGAGCAAAAGTATGCCAAAAATGTACACAGAATGAGCTTTTCAGTGAATAGCAGCCAGGCACATTTTAGCTAGTTTTACCTGTAAGTGGGGTTGGAAATGCTTTTCAGGCTCAGTACTGGGCTCAAAACATGCAGCCCTGAGGTCTCCCATGAAAGCAGGTGGTTAAATAGAAATTCGCTGCTCAGCTGACCCGGTAGGAGCAAACGTATGCCAAAAATGTAGACAGAATGAGCTTTTCAGTGAATAGCAGCCAGGCTCATTTTAGCTAGTTTTACTTGTAAGTGGGGTTGGAAACGCTTTTCAGGATCAGTACTGGGCTCAAAACATGCAGCCCTGATGTCTCATGATAGCAGGTGGTTAAATAGAAATTTGCTGCTCAGCTGACCCGGCAGGAGCAAACCTATGCTAAAAATGTACTCAGAATGAGCTTTTCAGTGAAGAGAAGCCAGGCACATTTTAGGTAGTTTCACTTGTAAGTGGGGTTGGAAATGCTTTTCAGGCTCAGTACTGGGCTCAAAATATGCAGCCCTGAGGTCTCTCATGAAAGCAGGTGGTTAAATAGAAATTCGCTGCTCAGCTGACCCGGTAGGAGCAAACGTATGCCAAAAATGTACACAGAATGAGCTTTTCAGTGACTAGCAGCCAGGCACATTTTAGCTAGTTTTACTTGTAAGTGGGGTTGGAAATGCTTTTCAGGCTCAGTACTGGGCTCAAAACATGCAGCCCTGAGGTCTCCCATGACAGCAGGTGGTTAAATAGAAATTTGCTGCTCAGCTGACCCGGTAGGAGCAAATGTATGCCAAAAATGTACACAGAATGAGCTTTTCAGTGAATAGCAGCCAGGCACATTTTAGCTAGTTTTACTTGTAAGTGGGGTTGGAAATGCTTTTCAGGCTCAGTACTGGGCTCAAAACATGCAGCCATGAGGTCTCCCATGAAAGCAGGTGGTTAAATAGAAATTCGCTGCTCAGCTGACCCGGTAGGAGCAAACGTATGCCAAAAATGTACACAGAATGAGCTTTTAAGTGAATAGCAGCCAGGCACATTTTAGCTAGTTTTACTTGTAAGTGGGGTTGGAAACGCTTTTCAGGATCAGTACTGGGCTTAAAACATGCAGCCCTGATGTCTCTCATGATAGCAGGTGGTTAAATAGAAATTCGCTGCTCAGCTGACCCGGAAGGAGCAAACGTATGCTAAAAATGTACTCAGAATGAGCTTTTCAGTGAAGAGAAGCCAGGCACATTTTAGCTAGTTTCACTTGTAAGTGGGGTTGAAATGCTTTTCAGGCTCAGTACTGGGCTCAAAACATGCAGCCCTGAGGTCTCCCATGACAGCAGGTGGTTAAATAGAAATTCGCTGCTCATGTGACCCGGCAGGAGCAAACGTATGCTAAAAATGTACTCAGAATGAGCTTTTCAGTGAAGAGAAGCCAGGCACATTTTAGCTAGTTTTACTTGTAAGTGGGGTTGGAAATGCTTTTCAGGCTCAGTACTGGGCTCAAAAAATGCAGTCCTGAGGTCTCTCATGAAAGCAGGTGGTTAAATAGAAATTCGCTGCCCAGCTGACCCGGTAGGAGCAAACGTATGCCAAAAATGTACACAGAATGAGCTTTTCAGTGAATAGCAGCCAGGCACATTTTAGCTAGTTTTACTTGTAAGTGGGGTTGGAAATGCTTTTCAGGCTCAGTACTGGGCTCAAAACATGCAGCCCTGAGGTCTCCCATGAAAGCAGGTGGTTAAATAGAAAATCGCTGCTCAGCTGACCCGGTAGGAGCAAACGTATGCCAAAAATGTACACAGAATGAGCTTTTCAGTGAATAGCAGCCAGGCTCATTTTAGCTAGTTTTACTTGTAAGTGGGGTTGGAAACGCTTTTCAGGATCAGTACTGGGCTCAAAACATGCAGCCCTGATGTCTCTCATGATAGCAGGTGGTTAAATAGAAATTCGCTGCTCAACTGACCCGGTAGGAGCAAACGTATGCCAAAAATGTACACAGAATGAGCTTTTCAGTGACTAGCAGCCAGGCACATTTTAGCTAGTTTTACTTGTAAGTGGGGTTGGAAATGCTTTTCAGGCTCAGTACGGGGCTCAAAACATGCAGCCCTGAGGTCTCCCATGACAGCAGGTGGTTAAATAGAAATTCGCTGCTCAGCTGACCCGGTAGGAGCAAACGTATGCCAAAAATGTACACAGAATGAGCTTTTCAGTGAATAGCAGCCAGGCACATTTTTGGCTAGTTTTACTTGTAAGTGGGGTTGGAAACGCTTTTCAGGATCAGTACTGGGCTCAAAACATGCAGCCCTGAGGTCTCTCATGATAGCAGGTGGTTAAATAGAAATTCGCTGCTCAGCTGACCCGGCAGGAGCAAACGTATGCTAAAAATGTACACAGAATGAGCTTTTCAGTGAAGAGAAGCAAGGCACATTTTAGCTAGTTTTACTTGTAAGTGGGGTTGGAAATGCTTTTCAGGCTCAGTACTGGGCTCAAAACATGCAGCCCTGAGGTCTCTCATGATAGCAGGTGGTTAAATAGAAATTCGCTGCTCAGCTGACCCGGCAGGAGCAAACGTATGCTAAAAATGTACTCAGAATGAGCTTTTCAGTGAAGAGAAGCAAGGCACATTTTAGCTAGTTTTACTTGTAAGTGGGGTTGGAAATGCTTTTCAGGCTCAGTACTGGGCTCAAAACATGCAGCCCTGAGGTCTCTCATGAAAGCAGGTGGTTAAATAGAAATTCGCTGCTCAGCTGACCCGGTAGGAGCAAACGTATGCCAAAAATGTACACAGAATGAGCTTTTCAGTGAATAGCAGTCAGGCACATTTTAGCTAGTTTTACTTGTAAGTGGGGTTGGAAATGCTTTTCAGGCTCAGTACTGGGCTCAAAACATGCAGCCCTGCGGTCTCCCATGACAGCAGGTGGTTAAATAGAAATTCGCTGCTCAGCTGACCCGGTAGGAGCAAACGTATGCCAAAAATGTACACAGAATGAGCTTTTCAGTGAATAGCAGCCAGGCACATTTTAGCTAGTTTTACTTGTAAGTGGGGTTGGAAACGCTTTTCAGGATCAGTACTGGGCTCAAAACATGCAGCCCTGGGGTCTCTCATGATAGAAGGTGGTTAAATAGAAATTCGCTGCTCAGGTGACCCGGCAGGAGCAAACGTATGCTAAAAATGTACTCAGAATGAGCTTTTCAGTGAAGAGAAGCCAGGCACATTTTAGGTAGTTTTACTTGTAAGTGGGGTTGGAAATGCTTTTCAGGCTCAGTACTGGGCTTAAAACATGCAGCCCTGCGGTCTCCCATGACAGCAGGTGGTTAAATAGAAATTCGCTGCTCAGCTGACCCGGTAGGAGCAAACGTATGCCAAAAATGTACACAGAATGAGCTTTTCAGTGAACAGCAGTCAGGCACATTTTAGCTAGTTTTACTTGTAAGTGGGGTTGGAAATGCTTTTCAGGCTCAGTACTGGGCTCAAAACATGCAGCCCTGAGGTCTCCCATGACAGCAGGTGGTTAAATAGAAATTCGCTGCTCAGCTGACCCGGCAGGAGCAAACGTATGCCAAAAATGAACAAAGAATGAGCTTTTCAGTGAATAGCAGCCAGGCACATTTTAGCTAGCTTTACTTGTAAGTGGGGTTGGAAACGCTTTTCAGGATCAGTACTGGGCTCAAAACATGCAGCCCTGAGGTCTCTCATGATAGCAGGTGGTTAAATAGAAATTCGCTGCTCAGGTGACCCGGCAGGAGCAAACGTATGCTAAAAATGTACTCAGAATGAGCTTTTCAGTGAAGAGAAGCCAGGCACATTTTAGCTAGTTTTACTTTTAAGTGGGGTTGGAAATGCTTTTCAGGCTCAGTACTGGGCTCAAAACATGCAGCCCTGGGGTCTCTCATGAAAGCAGGTGGTTAAATAGAAATTCGCTGCTCAGCTGACCCGGTAGGAGCAAACGTATGCCAAAAATGTACACAGAATGAGCTTTTCAGTGACTAGCAGCCAGGCACATTTTAGCTAGTTTTACTTGTAAGTGGGGTTGGAAATGCTTTTCAGGCTCAAAACATGCAGCCCTGAGGTCTCCCATGACAGCAGGTGGTTAAATAGAAATTCGCTGCTCAGCTGACCCGGTAGGAGCAAACGTATGCCAAAAATGTACACAGAATGAGCTTTTCAGTGAATAGCAGCCAGGCACATTTTAGCTAGTTTTACTTGTAAGTGGGGTTGGAAACGCTTTTCAGGATCAGTACTGGGCTCAAAACATGCAGCCCTGAGGTCTCTCATGATAGCAGGTGGTTATATAGAAATTCGCTGCTCAGCTGACCCGGCAGGAGCAAACGTATGCTAAAAATGTACACAGAATGAGCTTTTCAGTGAAGAGAAGCAAGGCACATTTTAGCTAGTTTTACTTGTAAGTGGGGTTGGAAATGCTTTTCAGGCTCAGTACTGGGCTCAAAACATGCAGCCCTGAGGTCTCTCATGATAGCAGGTGGTTAAATAGAAATTTGCTGCTCAGCTGACCCGGCAGGAGCAAACGTATGCTAAAAATGTACTCAGAATGAGCTTTTCAGTGAAGAGAAGCAAGGCACATTTTAGCTAGTTTTACTTGTAAGTGGGGTTGGAAATGCTTTTCAGGCTCAGTACTGGGCTCAAAACATGCAGCCCTGAGGTCTCTCATGAAAGCAGGTGGTTAAATAGAAATTCGCTGCTCAGCTGACCCGGTAGGAGCAAACGTATGCCAAAAATGTACACAGAATGAGCTTTTCAGTGAATAGCAGTCAGGCACATTTTAGCTAGTTTTACTTGTAAGTGGGGTTGGAAATGCTTTTCAGGCTCAGTACTGGGCTCAAAACATGCAGCCCTGCGGTCTCCCATGACAGCAGGTGGTTAAATAGAAATTCGCTGCTCAGCTGACCCGGTAGGAGCAAACGTATGCCAAAAATGTACACAGAATGAGCTTTTCAGTGAATAGCAGCCAGGCACATTTTAGCTAGTTTTACTTGTAAGTGGGGTTGGAAACGCTTTTCAGGATCAGTACTGGGCTCAAAACATGCAGCCCTGGGGTCTCTCATGATAGAAGGTGGTTAAATAGAAATTCGCTGCTCAGGTGACCCGGCAGGAGCAAACGTATGCTAAAAAAGTACTCAGAATGAGCTTTTCAGTGAAGAGAAGCCAGGCACATTTTAGCTAGTTTTACTTGTAAGTGGGGTTGGAAATGCTTTTCAGGCTCAGTACTGGGCTCAAAACATGCAGCTCTGAGGTCTCTCATGATAGCAGGTGGTTAAATAGAAATTCGCTGCTCAGCTGACCCGGTAGGAGCAAACGTATGCCAAAAATGTACACAGAATGAGCTTTTCAGTGAACAGCAGTCAGGCACATTTTAGCTAGTTTTACTTGTAAGTGGGGTTGGAAACGCTTTTCAGGCTCAGTACTGGGCTCAAAACATGCAGCCCTGAGGTCTCCCATGACAGCAGGTGGTTAAATAGAAATTCGCTGCTCAGCTGACCCGGCAGGAGCAAACGTATGCCAAAAATGAACACAGAATGAGCTTTTCAGTGAATAGCAGCCAGGCACATTTTAGCTAGTTTTACTTGTAAGTGGGGTTGGAAACGCTTTTCAGGATCAGTACTGGGCTCAAAACATGCAGCCCTGAGGTCTCTCATGATAGCAGGTGGTTAAATAGAAATTCGCTGCTCAGGTGACCCGGCAGGAGCAAACGTATGCTAAAAATGTACTCAGAATGAGCTTTTCAGTGAAGAGAAGCCAGGCACATTTTCGCTAGCTTTACTTGTAAGTGGGGTTGGAAATGCTTTTCAGGCTCAGTACTGGGCTCAAAACATGCAGCCCTGAGGTCTCTCATGATAGCAGGTGGTTAAATAGAAATTTGCTGCTCAGCTGACCCGGTAGGAGCAAACGTATGCCAAAAATGTACACAGAATGAGCTTTTCAGTGAATAGCAGCCAGGCACATTTTAGCTAGTTTTACTTGTAAGTGGGGTTGGAAACGCTTTTCAGGATCAGTACTGGGCTCAAAACATGCAGCCCTGAGGTCTCTCATGATAGCAGGTGGTTAAATAGAAATTTGCTGCTCAGGTGACCCGGCAGGAGCAAACGTATGCTAAAAATGTACTCAGAATGAGCTTTTCAGTGAAGAGAAGCCAGGCACATTTTAGCTAGTTTTACTTTTAAGTGGGGTTGGAAATGCTTTTCAGGCTCAGTACTGGGCTCAAAACATGCAGCCCTGAGGTCTCTCATGAAAGCAGGTGGTTAAATAGAAATTCGCTGCTCAGCTGACCCGGTAGGAGCAAACGTATGCCAAAAATGTACACAGAATGAGCTTTTCAGTGAATAGCAGCCAGGCACATTTTAGCTAGTTTTACTTGTAAGTGGGGTTGGAAACGCTTTTCAGGATCAGTACTGGGCTCAAAACATGCAGCCCTGAGGTCTCTCATGATAGCAGGTGGTTAAATAGAAATTTGCTGCTCAGCTGACCCGGCAGGAGCAAACAAATGCTAAAAATGTACTCAGAATGAGCTTTTCAGTGAAGAGAAGCCAGGCACATTTTAGCTAGTTTTACTTGTAAGTGGGGTTGGAAATGCTTTTCAGGCTCAGTCCTGGGCTCTAAACATGCAGCCCTGAGGTCTCTCATGAAAGCAGGTGGTTAAATAGAAATTCACTGCTCAGCTGACCCGGTAGGAGCAAACGTATGCCAAAAATGTACACAGAATGAGCTTTTCAGTGAATAGCAGTCAGGCACATTTTAGCTAGTTTTACTTGTAAGTGGGGTTGGAAATGCTTTTCAGGCTCAGTACTGGGCTCAAAACATGCAGCCCTGAGGTCACCCATGACAGCAGGTGGTTAAATAGAAATTCGCTGCTCAGCTGACCCGGTAGGAGCAAACGTATGCCAAAAATGTACACAGAATGAGCTTTTCAGTGAATAGCAGCCAGGCACATTTTAGCTAGTTTTACTTGTAAGTGGGGTTGGAAACGCTTTTCAGGATCAGTACTGGGCTCAAAACATGCAGCCCTGGGGTCTCTCATGATAGAAGGTGGTTAAATAGAAATTCGCTGCTCAGGTGACCCGGCAGGAGCAAACGTATGCTAAAAATGTACTCAGAATGAGCTTTTCAGTGAAGAGAAGCCAGGCACATTTTAGCTAGTTTTACTTGTAAGTGGGGTTGGAAATGCTTTTCAGGCTCAGTACTGGGCTCAAAACATGCAGCCCTGAGGTCTCTCATGATAGCAGGTGGTTAAATAGAAATTCGCTGCTCAGCTGACCCGGTAGGAGCAAACGTATGCCAAAAATGTACACAGAATGAGCTTTTCAGTGAATAGCAGTCAGGCACATTTTAGCTAGTTTTACTTGTAAGTGGGGTTGGAAACGCTTTTCAGGCTCAGTACTGGGCTCAAAACATGCAGCCCTGAGGTCTCCCATGACAGCAGGTGGTTAAATAGAAATTCGCTGCTCAGCTGACCCGGCAGGAGCAAACGTATGCCAAAAATGAACACAGAATGAGCTTTTCAGTGAATAGCAGCCAGGCACATTTTAGCTAGTTTTACTTGTAAGTGGGGTTGGAAACGCTTTTCAGGATCAGTACTGGGCTCAAAACATGCAGCCCTGAGGTCTCTCATGATAGCAGATGGTTAAATAGAAATTCGCTGCTCAGCTGACCCGGCAGGAGCAAGCGTATGCTAAAAATGTACTCAGAATGAGCTTTTCAGTGAAGAGAAGCCAGGCACATTTTCGCTAGCTTTACTTGTAAGTGGGGTTGGAAATGCTTTTCAGGCTCAGTACTGGGCTCAAAACATGCAGCCCTGAGGTCTCTCATGATAGCAGGTGGTTAAATAGAAATTTGCTGCTCAGCTGACCCGGTAGGAGCAAACGTATGCCAAAAATGTACACAGAATGAGCTTTTCAGTGAATAGCAGCCAGGCACATTTTAGCTAGTTTTACTTGTAAGTGGGGTTGGAAACGCTTTTCAGGATCAGTACTGGGCTCAAAACATGCAGCCCTGAGGTCTCTCATGATAGCAGGTGGTTAAATAGAAATTCGCTGCTCAGGTGACCCGGCAGGAGCAAACGTATGCTAAAAATGTACTCAGAATAAGCTTTTCAGTGAAGAGAAGCCAGGCACATTTTAGCTAGTTTTACTTTTAAGTGGGGTTGGAAATGCTTTTCAGGCTCAGTACTGGGCTCAAAACATGCAGCCCTGAGGTCTCTCATGAAAGCAGGTGGTTAAATAGAAATTCGCTGCTCAGCTGACCCGGTAGGAGCAAACGTATGCCAAAAATGTACACAGAATGAGCTTTTCAGTGAATAGCAGCCAGGCTCATTTTAGCTAGTTTTACTTGTAAGTGGGGTTGGAAACGCTTTTCAGGATCAGTACTGGGCTCAAAACATGCAGCCCTGATGTCTCTCATGATAGCAGGTGGTTAAATAGAAATTCGCTGCTCAGCTGACCCGGCAGGAGCAAACGTATGCTAAAAATGTACTCAGAATGAGCTTTTCAGTGAAGAGAAGCCAGGCACATTTTAGCTAGTTTCACTTGTAAGTGGGGTTGGAAATGCTTTTCAGGCTCAGTACTGGGCTCAAAACATGCAGCCCTGAGGTCTCTCATGAAAGCAGGTGGTTAAATAGAAATTCGCTGCTCAACTGACCCGGTAGGAGCAAACGTATGCCAAAAATGTACACAGAATGAGCTTTTCAGTGACTAGCAGCCAGGCACATTTTAGCTAGTTTTACTTGTAAGTGGGGTTGGAAATGCTTTTCAGGCTCAGTACTGGGCTCAAAACATGCAGCCCTGAGGTCTCCCATGACAGCAGGTGGTTAAATAGAAATTCCCTGCTCAGCTGACCCGGTAGGAGCAAACGTATGCCAAAAATGTACACAGAATGAGCTTTTCAGTGAATAGCAGCCAGGCACATTTTAGCTAGTTTTACTTGTAAGTGGGGTTGGAAACGCTTTTCAGGATCAGTACTGGGCTCAAAACATGCAGCCCTGAGGTCTCTCATGATAGCAGGTGGTTAAATAGAAATTCGCTGCTCAGCTGACCCGGCAGGAGCAAACGTATGCCAAAAATGTACACAGAATGAGCTTTTCAGTGAATAGCAGTCAGGCACATTTTAGCTAGTTTTACTTGTAAGTGGGGTTGGAAATGCTTTTCAGGCTCAGTACTGGGCTCAAAACATGCAGCCCTGGGGTCTCCCATGACAGCAGGTGGTTAAATAGAAATTCGCTGCTCAGCTGACCCGGTAGGAGCAAACGTATGCCAAAAATGTACACAGAATGAGCTTTCCAGTGAATAGCAGCCAGGCACATTTTAGCTAGTTTTACTTGTAAGTGGGGTTGGAAACGCTTTTCAGGATCAGTACTGGGCTCAAAACATGCAGCCCTGGGGTCTCTCATGATAGAAGGTGGTTAAATAGAAATTCGCTGCTCAGGTGACCCGGCAGGAGCAAACGTATGCTAAAAATGTACTCAGAATGAGTTTTTCAGTGAAGAGAAGCCAGGCACATTTTAGCTAGTTTTACTTGTAAGTGGGGTTGGAAATGCTTTTCAGGCTCAGTACTGGGCTCAAAACATGCAGCCCTGAGGTCTCTCGTGAAAGCAGGTGGTTAAATAGAAATTCGCTGCTCAGCTGACCCGGTAGGAGCAAACGTATGCCAAAAATGTACACAGAATGAGCTTTTCAGTGAATAGCAGCCAGGCACATTTTAGCTAGTTTTACTTGTAAGTGGGGTTGGAAATGCTTTTCAGGCTCAGTACTGGGCTCAAAACATGCAGCCCTGAGGTCTCCCATGAAAGCAGGTGGTTAAATAGAAATTCACTGCTCAGCTGACCCGGTAGGAGCAAACGTATGCCAAAAATGTACACAGAATGAGCTTTTCAGTGAATAGCAGCCAGGCACATTTTAGCTAGTTTTACTTGTAGTGGGGTTGGAAACGCTTTTCAGGATCAGTACTGGGCTCAAAACATGCAGCCCTGATGTCTCTCATGATAGCAGGTGGTTAAATAGAAATTCGCTGCTCAGCTGACCCGGCAGGAGCAAACGTATGCTAAAAATGTACTCAGAATGAGCTTTTCAGTGAAGAGAAGCCAGGCACATTTTAGCTAGTTTCACTTGTAAGTGGGGTTGGAAATGCTTTTCAGGCTCAGTACTGGGCTCAAAACATGCAGCCCTGAGGTCTCCCATGACAGCAGGTGGTTAAATAGAAATTCGCTGCTCAGGTGACCCGGCAGGAGCAAACGTATGCTAAAAATGTACTCAGAATGAGCTTTTCAGTGAAGAGAAGCCAGGCACATTTTAGCTAGTTTTACTTGTAAGTGGGGTTGGAAATGCTTTTCAGGCTCAGTACTGGGCTCAAAACATGCAGCCCTGAGGTCTCTCGTGAAAGCAGGTGGTTAAATAGAAATTCGCTGCTCAGCTGACCCGGTAGGAGCAAACGTATGCCAAAAATGTACACAGAATGAGCTTTTCAGTGAATAGCAGCCAGGCACATTTTAGCTAGTTTTACTTGTAAGTGGGGTTGGAAATGCTTTTCAGGCTCAGTACTGGGCTCAAAACATGCAGCCCTGAGGTCTCCCATGAAAGCAGGTGGTTAAATAGAAATTCGCTGCTCAGCTGACCCGGTAGGAGCAAACGTATGCCAAAAATGTAAACAGAATGAGCTTTTCAGTGAATAGCAGCCAGGCACATTTTAGCTAGTTTTACTTGTAAGTGGGGTTGGAAACGCTTTTCAGGATCAGTACTGGGCTCAAAACATGCAGCCCTGAGGTCTCTCATGATAGCAGGTGGTTAAATAGAAATTCGCTGCTCAGGTGACCCGGCAGGAGCAAACGTATGCTAAAAATGTACTCAGAATGAGCTTTTCAGTGAAGAGAAGCCAGGCACATTTTAGCTAGTTTTACTTGTAAGTGGGGTTGGAAATGCTTTTCAGGCTCAGTACTGGGCTCAAAACATGCAGCCCTGAGGTCTCCCATGACAGCAGGTGGTTAAATAGAAATTCGCTGCTCAGGTGACCCGGCAGGAGCAAACGTATGCTAAAAATGTACTCAGAATGAGCTTTTCAGTGAAGAGAAGCCAGGCACATTTTAGCTAGTTTTACTTGTAAGTGGGGTTGGAAATGATTTTCAGGCTCAGTACTGGGCTCAAAACATGCAGCCCTGAGGTCTCTCATGAAAGCAGGTGGTTAAATAGAAATTCGCTGCTCAGCTGACCCGGTAGGAGCAAACGTATGCCAAAAATGTACACAGAATGAGCTTTTCAGTGAATAGCAGCCAGGCACATTTTAGCTAGTTTTACCTGTAAGTGGGGTTGGAAATGCTTTTCAGGCTCAGTACTGGGCTCAAAACATGCAGCCCTGAGGTCTCCCATGAAAGCAGGTGGTTAAATAGAAATTCGCTGCTCAGCTGACCCGGTAGGAGCAAACGTATGCCAAAAATGTACACAGAATGAGCTTTTCAGTGAATAGCAGCCAGGCTCATTTTAGCTAGTTTTACTTGTAAGTGGGGTTGGAAACGCTTTTCAGGATCAGTACTGGGCTCAAAACATGCAGCCCTGATGTCTCATGATAGCAGGTGGTTAAATAGAAATTCGCTGCTCAGCTGACCCGGCAGGAGCAAACCTATGCTAAAAATGTACTCAGAATGAGCTTTTCAGTGAAGAGAAGCCAGGCACATTTTAGCTAGTTTCACTTGTAAGTGGGGTTGGAAATGCTTTTCAGGCTCAGTACTGGGCTCAAAACATGCAGCCCTGAGGTCTCCCATGACAGCAGGTGGTTAAATAGAAATTCGCTGCTCAGCTGACCCGGTAGGAGCAAACGTATGCCAAAAATGTACACAGAATGAGCTTTTCAGTGAATAGCAGCCAGGCACATTTTAGCTAGTTTTACTTGTAAGTGGGGTTGGAAACGCTTTTCAGGATCAGTACTGGGCTCAAAACATGCAGCCCTGAGGTCTCTCATGATAGCAGGTGGTTAAATAGAAATTCGCTGCTCAGCTGACCCGGCAGGAGCAAACGTATGCTAAAAATGTACTCAGAATGAGCTTTTCAGTGAAGAGAAGCAAGGCACATTTTAGCTAGTTTTACTTGTAAGTGGGGTTGGAAATGCTTTTCAGGCTCAGTACTGGGCTCAAAACATGCAGCCCTGAGGTCTCTCATGAAAGCAGGTGGTTAAATAGAAATTCGCTGCTCAGCTGACCCGGTAGGAGCAAACGTATGCCAAAAATGTACACAGAATGAGCTTTTCAGTGAATAGCAGTCAGGCACATTTTAGCTAGTTTTACTTGTAAGTGGGGTTGGAAATGCTTTTCAGGCTCAGTACTGGGCTCAAAACATGCAGCCCTGAGGTCTCCCATGACAGCAGGTGGTTAAATAGAAATTCGCTGCTCAGCTGACCCGGTAGGAGCAAACGTATGCCAAAAATGTACACAGAATGAGCTTTTCAGTGAATAGCAGCCAGGCACATTTTAGCTAGTTTTACTTGTAAGTGGGGTTGGAAACGCTTTTCAGGGTCAGTACTGGGCTCAAAACATGCAGCCCTGGGGTCTCTCATGATAGAAGGTGGTTAAATAGAAATTCGCTGCTCAGGTGACTCGGCAGGAGCAAACGTATGCTAAAAATGTACTCAGAATGAGCTTTTCAGTGAAGAGAAGCCAGGCACATTTTAGCTAGTTTTACTTGTAAGTGGGGTTGGAAATGCTTTTCAGGCTCAGTACTGGGCTCAAAACATGCAGCTCTGAGGTCTCTCATGATAGCAGGTGGTTAAATAGAAATTCGCTGCTCAGCTGACCCGGTAGGAGCAAACGTATGCCAAAAATGTACACAGAATGAGCTTTTCAGTGAACAGCAGTCAGACACATTTTAGCTAGTTTTACTTGTAAGTGGGGTTGGAAACGCTTTTCAGGCTCAGTACTGGGCTCAAAACATGCAGCCCTGAGGTCTCCCATGACAGCAGGTGGTTAAATAGAAATTCGCTGCTCAGCTGACCCGGCAGGAGCAAACGTATGCCAAAAATGAACACAGAATGAGCTTTTCAGTGAATAGCAGCCAGGCACATTTTAGCTAGTTTTACTTGTAAGTGGGGTTGGAAACGCTTTTCAGGATCAGTACTGGGCTCAAAACATGCAGCCCTGAGGTCTCTCATGATAGCAGGTGGTTAAATAGAAATTCGCTGCTCAGGTGACCCGGCAGGAGCAAACGTATGCTAAAAATGTACTCAGAATGAGCTTTTCAGTGAAGAGAAGTCAGGCACATTTTAGCTAGTTTTACTTTTAAGTGGGGTTGGAAATGCTTTTCAGGCTCAGTACTGGCCTCAAAACATGCAGCCCTGAGGTCTCTCATGAAAGCAGGTGGTTAAATAGAAATTCGCTGCTCAGCTGACCCGGTAGGAGCAAACGTATGCCAAAAATGTACACAGAATGAGCTTTTCAGTGAATAGCAGCCAGGCACATTTTAGCTAGTTTTACTTGTAAGTGGGGTTGGAAACGCTTTTCAGGATCAGTACTGGGCTCAAAAAATGCAGCCCTGAGGTCTCTCATGATAGCAGGTGGTTAAATAGAAATTCGCTGCTCAGGTGACCCGGCAGGAGCAAACGTATGCTAAAAATGTACTCAGAATGAGTTTTTCAGTGAAGAGAAGCCAGGCACATTTTAGCTAGTTTTACTTGTAAGTGGGGTTGGAAATGCTTTTCAGGCTCAGTACTGGGCTCAAAACATGCAGCCCTGAGGTCTCTCATGAAAGCAGGTGGTTAAATAGAAATTCGCTGCTCAGCTGACCCGGTAGGAGCAAACGTATGCCAAAAATGTACACAGAATGAGCTTTTCAGTGAATAGCAGCCAGGCACATTTTAGCTAGTTTTACTTGTAAGTGGGGTTGGAAATGCTTTTCAGGCTCAGTACTGGGCTCAAAACATGCAGCCCTGAGGTCTCCCATGAAAGCAGGTGGTTAAATAGAAATTCGCTGCTCAGCTGACCCGGTAGGAGCAAACGTATGCAAAAAATGTACACAGAATGAGCTTTTCAGTGAATAGCAGCCAGGCACATTTTAGCTAGTTTTACTTGTAGTGGGGTTGGAAACGCTTTTCAGGATCAGTACTGGGCTCAAAACATGCAGCCCTGATGTCTCTCATGATAGCAGGTGGTTAAATAGAAATTCGCTGCTCAGCTGACCCGGCAGGAGCAAACGTATGCTAAAAATGTACTCAGAATGAGCTTTTCAGTGAAGAGAAGCCAGGCACATTTTAGCTAGTTTCACTTGTAAGTGGGGTTGGAAATGCTTTTCAGGCTCAGTACTGGGCTCAAAACATGCAGCCCTGAGGTCTCCCATGACAGCAGGTGGTTAAATAGAAATTCGCTGCTCAGGTGACCCGGCAGGAGCAAACGTATGCTAAAAATGTACTCAGAATGAGCTTTTCAGTGAAGAGAAGCCAGGCACATTTTAGCTAGTTTTACTTGTAAGTGGGGTTGGAAATGCTTTTCAGGCTCAGTACTGGGCTCAAAACATGCAGCCCTGAGGTCTCTCATGAAAGCAGGTGGTTAAATAGAAATTCGCTGCTCAGCTGACCCGGTAGGAGCAAACGTATGCCAAAAATGTACACAGAATGAGCTTTTCAGTGAATAGCAGCCAGGCACATTTTAGCTAGTTTTACTTGTAAGTGGGGTTGGAAATGCTTTTCAGGCTCAGTACTGGGCTCAAAACATGCAGCCCTGAGGTCTCCCATGAAAGCAGGTGGTTAAATAGAAATTCGCTGCTCAGCTGACCCGGTAGGAGCAAACGTATGCCAAAAATGTACACAGAATGAGCTTTTCAGTGAATAGCAGCCAGGCACATTTTAGCTAGTTTTACTTGTAAGTGGGATTGGAAACGCTTTTCAGGATCAGTACTGGGCTCAAAAAATGCAGCCCTGAGGTCTCTCATGATAGCAGGTGGTTAAATAGAAATTCGCTGCTCAGGTGACCCGGCAGGAGCAAACGTATGCTAAAAATGTACTCAGAATGAGTTTTTCAGTGAAGAGAAGCCAGGCACATTTTAGCTAGTTTTACTTGTAAGTGGGGTTGGAAATGCTTTTCAGGCTCAGTACTGGGCTCAAAACATGCAGCCCTGAGGTCTCTCATGAAAGCAGGTGGTTAAATAGAAATTCGCTGCTCAGCTGACCCGGTAGGAGCAAACGTATGCCAAAAATGTACACAGAATGAGCTTTTCAGTGAATAGCAGCCAGGCACATTTTAGCTAGTTTTACTTGTAAGTGGGGTTGGAAATGCTTTTCAGGCTCAGTACTGGGCTCAAAACATGCAGCCCTGAGGTCTCCCATGAAAGCAGGTGGTTAAATAGAAATTCGCTGCTCAGCTGACCCGGTAGGAGCAAACGTATGCAAAAAATGTACACAGAATGAGCTTTTCAGTGAATAGCAGCCAGGCACATTTTAGCTAGTTTTACTTGTAGTGGGGTTGGAAACGCTTTTCAGGATCAGTACTGGGCTCAAAACATGCAGCCCTGATGTCTCTCATGATAGCAGGTGGTTAAATAGAAATTCGCTGCTCAGCTGACCCGGCAGGAGCAAACGTATGCTAAAAATGTACTCAGAATGAGCTTTTCAGTGAAGAGAAGCCAGGCACATTTTAGCTAGTTTCACTTGTAAGTGGGGTTGGAAATGCTTTTCAGGCTCAGTACTGGGCTCAAAACATGCAGCCCTGAGGTCTCCCATGACAGCAGGTGGTTAAATAGAAATTCGCTGCTCAGGTGACCCGGCAGGAGCAAACGTATGCTAAAAATGTACTCAGAATGAGCTTTTCAGTGAAGAGAAGCCAGGCACATTTTAGCTAGTTTTACTTGTAAGTGGGGTTGGAAATGCTTTTCAGGCTCAGTACTGGGCTCAAAACATGCAGCCCTGAGGTCTCTCATGAAAGCAGGTGGTTAAATAGAAATTCGCTGCTAAGCTGACCCGGTAGGAGCAAACGTATGCCAAAAATGTACACAGAATGAGCTTTTCAGTGAATAGCAGCCAGGCACATTTTAGCTAGTTTTACTTGTAAGTGGGGTTGGAAATGCTTTTCAGGCTCAGTACTGGGCTCAAAACATGCAGCCCTGAGGTCTCCCATGAAAGCAGGTGGTTAAATAGAAATTCGCTGCTCAGCTGACCCGGTAGGAGCAAACGTATGCCAAAAATGTACACAGAATGAGCTTTTCAGTGAATAGCAGCCAGGCACATTTTAGCTAGTTTTACTTGTAAGTGGGGTTGGAAACGCTTTTCAGGATCAGTACTGGGCTCAAAACATGCAGCCCTGAGGTCTCTCATGATAGCAGGTGGTTAAATAGAAATTCGCTGCTCAGGTGACCCGGCAGGAGCAAACGTATGCTAAAAATGTACTCAGAATGAGCTTTTCAGTGAAGAGAAGCCAGGCACATTTTAGCTAGTTTTACTTGTAAGTGGGGTTGGAAATGCTTTTCAGGCTCAGTACTGGGCTCAAAACATGCAGCCCTGAGGTCTCCCATGAAAGCAGGTGGTTAAATAGAAATTCGCTGCTCAGCTGACCCGGTAGGAGCAAACGTATGCCAAAAATGTACACAGAATGAGCTTTTCAGTGAATAGCAGCCAGGCACATTTTAGCTAGTTTTACTTGTAGTGGGGTTGGAAACGCTTTTCAGGATCAGTACTGGGCTCAAAACATGCAGCCCTGAGGTCTCTCATGAAAGCAGGTGGTTAAATAGAAATTCGCTGCTCAGCTGACCCGGTAGGAGCAAACGTATGCCAAAAATGTACACAGAATGAGCTTTTCAGTGAATAGCAGCCAGGCACATTTTAGCTAGTTTTACCTGTAAGTGGGGTTGGAAATGCTTTTCAGGCTCAGTACTGGGCTCAAAACATGCAGCCCTGAGGTCTCCCATTAAAGCAGGTGGTTAAATAGAAATTCGCTGCTCAGCTGACCCGGTAGGAGCAAACGTATGCCAAAAATGTACACAGAATGAGCTTTTCAGTGAATAGCAGCCAGGCTCATTTTAGCTAGTTTTACTTGTAAGTGGGGTTGGAAACGCTTTTCAGGATCAGTACTGGGCTCAAAACATGCAGCCCTGATGTCTCATGATAGCAGGTGGTTAAATAGAAATTCGCTGCTCAGCTGACCCGGCAGGAGCAAACCTATGCTAAAAATGTACTCAGAATGAGCTTTTCAGTGAAGAGAAGCCAGGCACATTTTATTTATTTATTTATTTATTTATGATATTTGTAGAGCGCATACAATGGCCCAAGGGCTAGTTTCACTTGTAAGTGGGGTTGGAAATGCTTTTCAGGCTCAGTACTGGGCTCAAAATATGCAGCCCTGAGGTCTCTCATGAAAGCAGGTGGTTAAATAAAAATTCGCTGCTCAGCTGACCCGGTAGGAGCAAACGTATGCCAAAAATGTACACAGAATGAGCTTTTCAGTGACTAGCAGCCAGGCACATTTTAGCTAGTTTTACTTGTAAGTGGGGTTGGAAATGCTTTTCAGGCTCAGTACTGGGCTCAAAACATGCAGCCCTGAGGTCTCCCATGACAGCAGGTGGTTAAATAGAAATTCGCTGCTCAGCTGACCCGGTAGGAGCAAACGTATGCCAAAAATGTACACAGAATGAGCTTTTAAGTGAATAGCAGCCAGGCACATTTTAGCTAGTTTTACTTGTAAGTGGGGTTGGAAATGCTTTTCAGGCTCAGTACTGGGCTCAAAACATGCAGCCATGAGGTCTCCCATGAAAGCAGGTGGTTAAATAGAAATTCGCTGCTCAGCTGACCCGGTAGGAGCAAACGTATGCCAAAAATGTACACAGAATGAGCTTTTCAGTGAATAGCAGCCAGGCACATTTTAGCTAGTTTTACTTGTAAGTGGGGTTGGAAATGCTTTTCAGGCTCAGTACTGGGCTCAAGACATGCAGCCCTGAGGTCTCTCATGACAGCAGGTGGTTAAATAGAAATTCGCTGCTCAGCTGACCCGGTAGGAGCAAACGTATGCCAAAAATGTACACAGAATGAGCTTTTCAGTGAATAGCAGCCAGGCACATTTTAGCTAGTTTTACTTGTAAGTGGGGTTGGAAACGCTTTTCAGGATCAGTACTGGGCTCAAAACATGCAGCCCTGAGGTCTCTCATGATAGCAGGTGGTTAAATAGAAATTCGCTGCTCAGCTGACCCGGCAGGAGCAAACGTATGCTAAAAATGTACTCAGAATGAGCTTTTCAGTGAAGAGAAGCAAGGCACATTTTAGCTAGTTTTACTTGTAAGTGGGGTTGGAAATGCTTTTCAGGCTCAGTGCTGGGCTCAAAACATGCAGCCCTGAGGTCTCTCATGAAAGCAGGTGGTTAAATAGAAATTCGCTGCTCAGCTGACCCGGTAGGAGCAAACGTATGCCAAAAATGTACACAGAATGAGCTTTTCAGTGAATAGCAGTCAGGCACATTTTAGCTAGTTTTACTTGTAAGTGGGGTTGGAAATCTTTTCAGGCTCAGTACTGGGCTCAAAACATGCAGCCCTGAGGTCTCCCATGACAGCAGGTGGTTAAATAGAAATTCGCTGCTCAGCTGACCCGGTAGGAGCAAACGTATGCCAAAAATGTACACAGAATGAGCTTTTCAGTGAATAGCAGCCAGGCACATTTTAGCTAGTTTTACTTGTAAGTGGGGTTGGAAACGCTTTTCAGGATCAGTACTGGGCTCAAAAAATGCAGCCCTGAGGTCTCTCATGATAGCAGGTGGTTAAATAGAAATTCGCTGCTCAGGTGACCCGGCAGGAGCAAACGTATGCTAAAAATGTACTCAGAATGAGTTTTTCAGTGAAGAGAAGCCAGGCACATTTTAGCTAGTTTTACTTGTAAGTGGGGTTGGAAATGCTTTTCAGGCTCAGTACTGGGCTCAAAACATGCAGCCCTGAGGTCTCTCATGAAAGCAGGTGGTTAAATAGAAATTCGCTGCTCAGCTGACCCGGTAGGAGCAAACGTATGCCAAAAATGTACACAGAATGAGCTTTTCAGTGAATAGCAGCCAGGCACATTTTAGCTAGTTTTACTTGTAAGTGGGGTTGGAAATGCTTTTCAGGCTCAGTACTGGGCTCAAAACATGCAGCCCTGAGGTCTCCCATGAAAGCAGGTGGTTAAATAGAAATTCGCTGCTCAGCTGACCCGGTAGGAGCAAACGTATGCAAAAAATGTACACAGAATGAGCTTTTCAGTGAATAGCAGCCAGGCACATTTTAGCTAGTTTTACTTGTAGTGGGGTTGGAAACGCTTTTCAGGATCAGTACTGGGCTCAAAACATGCAGCCCTGATGTCTCTCATGATAGCAGGTGGTTAAATAGAAATTCGCTGCTCAGCTGACCCGGCAGGAGCAAACGTATGCTAAAAATGTACTCAGAATGAGCTTTTCAGTGAAGAGAAGCCAGGCACATTTTAGCTAGTTTCACTTGTAAGTGGGGTTGGAAATGCTTTTCAGGCTCAGTACTGGGCTCAAAACATGCAGCCCTGAGGTCTCCCATGACAGCAGGTGGTTAAATAGAAATTCGCTGCTCAGGTGACCCGGCAGGAGCAAACGTATGCTAAAAATGTACTCAGAATGAGCTTTTCAGTGAAGAGAAGCCAGGCACATTTTAGCTAGTTTTACTTGTAAGTGGGGTTGGAAATGCTTTTCAGGCTCAGTACTGGGCTCAAAACATGCAGCCCTGAGGTCTCTCATGAAAGCAGGTGGTTAAATAGAAATTCGCTGCTCAGCTGACCCGGTAGGAGCAAACGTATGCCAAAAATGTACACAGAATGAGCTTTTCAGTGAATAGCAGCCAGGCACATTTTAGCTAGTTTTACTTGTAAGTGGGGTTGGAAATGCTTTTCAGGCTCAGTACTGGGCTCAAAACATGCAGCCCTGAGGTCTCCCATGAAAGCAGGTGGTTAAATAGAAATTCGCTGCTCAGCTGACCCGGTAGGAGCAAACGTATGCCAAAAATGTACACAGAATGAGCTTTTCAGTGAATAGCAGCCAGGCACATTTTAGCTAGTTTTACTTGTAAGTGGGATTGGAAACGCTTTTCAGGATCAGTACTGGGCTCAAAAAATGCAGCCCTGAGGTCTCTCATGATAGCAGGTGGTTAAATAGAAATTCGCTGCTCAGGTGACCCGGCAGGAGCAAACGTATGCTAAAAATGTACTCAGAATGAGTTTTTCAGTGAAGAGAAGCCAGGCACATTTTAGCTAGTTTTACTTGTAAGTGGGGTTGGAAATGCTTTTCAGGCTCAGTACTGGGCTCAAAACATGCAGCCCTGAGGTCTCTCATGAAAGCAGGTGGTTAAATAGAAATTCGCTGCTCAGCTGACCCGGTAGGAGCAAACGTATGCCAAAAATGTACACAGAATGAGCTTTTCAGTGAATAGCAGCCAGGCACATTTTAGCTAGTTTTACTTGTAAGTGGGGTTGGAAATGCTTTTCAGGCTCAGTACTGGGCTCAAAACATGCAGCCCTGAGGTCTCCCATGAAAGCAGGTGGTTAAATAGAAATTCGCTGCTCAGCTGACCCGGTAGGAGCAAACGTATGCAAAAAATGTACACAGAATGAGCTTTTCAGTGAATAGCAGCCAGGCACATTTTAGCTAGTTTTACTTGTAGTGGGGTTGGAAACGCTTTTCAGGATCAGTACTGGGCTCAAAACATGCAGCCCTGATGTCTCTCATGATAGCAGGTGGTTAAATAGAAATTCGCTGCTCAGCTGACCCGGCAGGAGCAAACGTATGCTAAAAATGTACTCAGAATGAGCTTTTCAGTGAAGAGAAGCCAGGCACATTTTAGCTAGTTTCACTTGTAAGTGGGGTTGGAAATGCTTTTCAGGCTCAGTACTGGGCTCAAAACATGCAGCCCTGAGGTCTCCCATGACAGCAGGTGGTTAAATAGAAATTCGCTGCTCAGGTGACCCGGCAGGAGCAAACGTATGCTAAAAATGTACTCAGAATGAGCTTTTCAGTGAAGAGAAGCCAGGCACATTTTAGCTAGTTTTACTTGTAAGTGGGGTTGGAAATGCTTTTCAGGCTCAGTACTGGGCTCAAAACATGCAGCCCTGAGGTCTCTCATGAAAGCAGGTGGTTAAATAGAAATTCGCTGCTAAGCTGACCCGGTAGGAGCAAACGTATGCCAAAAATGTACACAGAATGAGCTTTTCAGTGAATAGCAGCCAGGCACATTTTAGCTAGTTTTACTTGTAAGTGGGGTTGGAAATGCTTTTCAGGCTCAGTACTGGGCTCAAAACATGCAGCCCTGAGGTCTCCCATGAAAGCAGGTGGTTAAATAGAAATTCGCTGCTCAGCTGACCCGGTAGGAGCAAACGTATGCCAAAAATGTACACAGAATGAGCTTTTCAGTGAATAGCAGCCAGGCACATTTTAGCTAGTTTTACTTGTAAGTGGGGTTGGAAACGCTTTTCAGGATCAGTACTGGGCTCAAAACATGCAGCCCTGAGGTCTCTCATGATAGCAGGTGGTTAAATAGAAATTCGCTGCTCAGGTGACCCGGCAGGAGCAAACGTATGCTAAAAATGTACTCAGAATGAGCTTTTCAGTGAAGAGAAGCCAGGCACATTTTAGCTAGTTTTACTTGTAAGTGGGGTTGGAAATGCTTTTCAGGCTCAGTACTGGGCTCAAAACATGCAGCCCTGAGGTCTCCCATGAAAGCAGGTGGTTAAATAGAAATTCGCTGCTCAGCTGACCCGGTAGGAGCAAACGTATGCCAAAAATGTACACAGAATGAGCTTTTCAGTGAATAGCAGCCAGGCACATTTTAGCTAGTTTTACTTGTAGTGGGGTTGGAAACGCTTTTCAGGATCAGTACTGGGCTCAAAACATGCAGCCCTGAGGTCTCTCATGAAAGCAGGTGGTTAAATAGAAATTCGCTGCTCAGCTGACCCGGTAGGAGCAAACGTATGCCAAAAATGTACACAGAATGAGCTTTTCAGTGAATAGCAGCCAGGCACATTTTAGCTAGTTTTACCTGTAAGTGGGGTTGGAAATGCTTTTCAGGCTCAGTACTGGGCTCAAAACATGCAGCCCTGAGGTCTCCCATTAAAGCAGGTGGTTAAATAGAAATTCGCTGCTCAGCTGACCCGGTAGGAGCAAACGTATGCCAAAAATGTACACAGAATGAGCTTTTCAGTGAATAGCAGCCAGGCTCATTTTAGCTAGTTTTACTTGTAAGTGGGGTTGGAAACGCTTTTCAGGATCAGTACTGGGCTCAAAACATGCAGCCCTGATGTCTCATGATAGCAGGTGGTTAAATAGAAATTCGCTGCTCAGCTGACCCGGCAGGAGCAAACCTATGCTAAAAATGTACTCAGAATGAGCTTTTCAGTGAAGAGAAGCCAGGCACATTTTATTTATTTATTTATTTATTTATGATATTTGTAGAGCGCATACAATGGCCCAAGGGCTAGTTTCACTTGTAAGTGGGGTTGGAAATGCTTTTCAGGCTCAGTACTGGGCTCAAAATATGCAGCCCTGAGGTCTCTCATGAAAGCAGGTGGTTAAATAAAAATTCGCTGCTCAGCTGACCCGGTAGGAGCAAACGTATGCCAAAAATGTACACAGAATGAGCTTTTCAGTGACTAGCAGCCAGGCACATTTTAGCTAGTTTTACTTGTAAGTGGGGTTGGAAATGCTTTTCAGGCTCAGTACTGGGCTCAAAACATGCAGCCCTGAGGTCTCCCATGACAGCAGGTGGTTAAATAGAAATTCGCTGCTCAGCTGACCCGGTAGGAGCAAACGTATGCCAAAAATGTACACAGAATGAGCTTTTAAGTGAATAGCAGCCAGGCACATTTTAGCTAGTTTTACTTGTAAGTGGGGTTGGAAATGCTTTTCAGGCTCAGTACTGGGCTCAAAACATGCAGCCATGAGGTCTCCCATGAAAGCAGGTGGTTAAATAGAAATTCGCTGCTCAGCTGACCCGGTAGGAGCAAACGTATGCCAAAAATGTACACAGAATGAGCTTTTCAGTGAATAGCAGCCAGGCACATTTTAGCTAGTTTTACTTGTAAGTGGGGTTGGAAATGCTTTTCAGGCTCAGTACTGGGCTCAAGACATGCAGCCCTGAGGTCTCTCATGACAGCAGGTGGTTAAATAGAAATTCGCTGCTCAGCTGACCCGGTAGGAGCAAACGTATGCCAAAAATGTACACAGAATGAGCTTTTCAGTGAATAGCAGCCAGGCACATTTTAGCTAGTTTTACTTGTAAGTGGGGTTGGAAACGCTTTTCAGGATCAGTACTGGGCTCAAAACATGCAGCCCTGAGGTCTCTCATGATAGCAGGTGGTTAAATAGAAATTCGCTGCTCAGCTGACCCGGCAGGAGCAAACGTATGCTAAAAATGTACTCAGAATGAGCTTTTCAGTGAAGAGAAGCAAGGCACATTTTAGCTAGTTTTACTTGTAAGTGGGGTTGGAAATGCTTTTCAGGCTCAGTGCTGGGCTCAAAACATGCAGCCCTGAGGTCTCTCATGAAAGCAGGTGGTTAAATAGAAATTCGCTGCTCAGCTGACCCGGTAGGAGCAAACGTATGCCAAAAATGTACACAGAATGAGCTTTTCAGTGAATAGCAGTCAGGCACATTTTAGCTAGTTTTACTTGTAAGTGGGGTTGGAAATCTTTTCAGGCTCAGTACTGGGCTCAAAACATGCAGCCCTGAGGTCTCCCATGACAGCAGGTGGTTAAATAGAAATTCGCTGCTCAGCTGACCCGGTAGGAGCAAACGTATGCCAAAAATGTACACAGAATGAGCTTTTCAGTGAATAGCAGCCAGGCACATTTTAGCTAGTTTTACTTGTAAGTGGGGTTGGAAACACTTTTCAGGATCAGTACTGGGCTCAAAACATGCAGCCCTGGGGTCTCTCATGATAGAAGGTGGTTAAATAGAAATTCGCTGCTCAGGTGACCCGGCAGGAGCAAACGTATGCTAAAAATGTACTCAGAATGAGCTTTTCAGTGAAGAGAAGCCAGGCACATTTTAGCTAGTTTCACTTGTAAGTGGGGTTGGAAATGCTTTTCAGGCTCAGTACTGGGCTCAAAACATGCAGCCCTGAGGTCTCCCATGACAGCAGGTGGTTAAATAGAAATTCGCTGCTCAGGTGACCCGGCAGGAGCAAACGTATGCTAAAAATGTACTCAGAATGAGCTTTTCAGTGAAGAGAAGCCAGGCACATTTTAGCTAGTTTTACTTGTAAGTGGGGTTGGAAATGCTTTTCAGGCTCAGTACTGGGCTCAAAACATGCAGCCCTGAGGTCTCTCATGAAAGCAGGTGGTTAAATAGAAATTCGCTGCTCAGCTGACCCGGTAGGAGCAAACGTATGCCAAAAATGTACACAGAATGAGCTTTTCAGTGAATAGCAGCCAGGCACATTTTAGCTAGTTTTACCTGTAAGTGGGGTTGGAAATGCTTTTCAGGCTCAGTACTGGGCTCAAAACATGCAGCCCTGAGGTCTCCCATTAAAGCAGGTGGTTAAATAGAAATTCGCTGCTCAGCTGACCCGGTAGGAGCAAACGTATGCCAAAAATGTACACAGAATGAGCTTTTCAGTGAATAGCAGCCAGGCTCATTTTAGCTAGTTTTACTTGTAAGTGGGGTTGGAAACGCTTTTCAGGATCAGTACTGGGCTCAAAACATGCAGCCCTGATGTCTCATGATAGCAGGTGGTTAAATAGAAATTCGCTGCTCAGCTGACCCGGCAGGAGCAAACCTATGCTAAAAATGTACTCAGAATGAGCTTTTCAGTGAAGAGAAGCCAGGCACATTTTAGCTAGTTTCACTTGTAAGTGGGGTTGGAAATGCTTTTCAGGCTCAGTACTGGGCTCAAAATATGCAGCCCTGAGGTCTCTCATGAAAGCAGGTGGTTAAATAAAAATTCGCTGCTCAGCTGACCCGGTAGGAGCAAACGTATGCCAAAAATGTACACAGAATGAGCTTTTCAGTGACTAGCAGCCAGGCACATTTTAGCTAGTTTTACTTGTAAGTGGGGTTGGAAATGCTTTTCAGGCTCAGTACTGGGCTCAAAACATGCAGCCCTGAGGTCTCCCATGACAGCAGGTGGTTAAATAGAAATTCGCTGCTCAGCTGACCCGGTAGGAGCAAACGTATGCCAAAAATGTACACAGAATGAGCTTTTAAGTGAATAGCAGCCAGGCACATTTTAGCTAGTTTTACTTGTAAGTGGGGTTGGAAATGCTTTTCAGGCTCAGTACTGGGCTCAAAACATGCAGCCATGAGGTCTCCCATGAAAGCAGGTGGTTAAATAGAAATTCGCTGCTCAGCTGACCCGGTAGGAGCAAACGTATGCCAAAAATGTACACAGAATGAGCTTTTCAGTGAATAGCAGCCAGGCACATTTTAGCTAGTTTTACTTGTAAGTGGGGTTGGAAATGCTTTTCAGGCTCAGTACTGGGCTCAAGACATGCAGCCCTGAGGTCTCTCATGACAGCAGGTGGTTAAATAGAAATTCGCTGCTCAGCTGACCCGGTAGGAGCAAACGTATGCCAAAAATGTACACAGAATGAGCTTTTCAGTGAATAGCAGCCAGGCACATTTTAGCTAGTTTTACTTGTAAGTGGGGTTGGAAACGCTTTTCAGGATCAGTACTGGGCTCAAAACATGCAGCCCTGAGGTCTCTCATGATAGCAGGTGGTTAAATAGAAATTCGCTGCTCAGCTGACCCGGCAGGAGCAAACGTATGCTAAAAATGTACTCAGAATGAGCTTTTCAGTGAAGAGAAGCAAGGCACATTTTAGCTAGTTTTACTTGTAAGTGGGGTTGGAAATGCTTTTCAGGCTCAGTGCTGGGCTCAAAACATGCAGCCCTGAGGTCTCTCATGAAAGCAGGTGGTTAAATAGAAATTCGCTGCTCAGCTGACCCGGTAGGAGCAAACGTATGCCAAAAATGTACACAGAATGAGCTTTTCAGTGAACAGCAGTCAGGCACATTTTAGCTAGTTTTACTTGTAAGTGGGGTTGGAAACGCTTTTCAGGCCCAGTACTGGGCTCAAAACATGCAGCCCTGAGGTCTCCCATGACACCAGGTGGTTAAATAGAAATTCGCTGCTCAGCTGACCCGGCAGGAGCAAACGTATGCCAAAAATGAACACAGAATGAGCTTTTCAGTGAATAGCAGCCAGGCACATTTTAGCTAGTTTTACTTGTAAGTGGGGTTGGAACCGCTTTTCAGGATCAGTACTGGGCTCAAAACATGCAGCCCTGAGGTCTCTCATGATAGCAGGTGGTTAAATAGAAATTCGCTGCTCAGGTGACCCGGCAGGAGCAAACGTATGCTAAAAATGTACTCAGAATGAGCTTTTCAGTGAAGAGAAGTCAGGCACATTTTAGCTAGTTTTACTTTTAAGTGGGGTTGGAAATGCTTTTCAGGCTCAGTACTGGGCTCAAAACATGCAGCCCTGAGGTCTCTCATGAAAGCAGGTGGTTAAATAGAAATTCGCTGCTCAGCTGACCCGGTAGGAGCAAACGTATGCCAAAAATGTACACAGAATGAGCTTTTCAGTGAATAGCAGCCAGGCACATTTTAGCTAGTTTTACTTGTAAGTGGGGTTGGAAACGCTTTTCAGGATCAGTACTGGGCTCAAAACATGCAGCCCTGAGGTCTCTCATGATAGCAGGTGGTTAAATAGAAATCGCTGCTCAGGTGACCCGGCAGGAGCAAACGTATGCTAAAAATGTACTCAGAATGAGCTTTTCAGTGAAGAGAAGCCAGGCACATTTTAGCTAGTTTTACTTGTAAGTGGGGTTGGAAATGCTTTTCAGGCTCAGTACTGGGCTCAAAACATGCAGCCCTGAGGTCTCTCATGAAAGCAGGTGGTTAAATAGAAATTCGCTGCTCAGCTGACCCGGTAGGAGCAAACGTATGCCAAAAATGTACACAGAATGAGCTTTTCAGTGAATAGCAGCCAGGCACATTTTAGCTAGTTTTACTTGTAAGTGGGGTTGGAAATGCTTTTCAGGCTCAGTACTGGGCTCAAAACATGCAGCCCTGAGGTCACCCATGACAGCAGGTGGTTAAATAGAAATTCGCTGCTCAGCTGACCCGGCAGGAGCAAACGTATGCCAAAAATGAACACAGAATGAGCTTTTCAGTGAATAGCAGCCAGGCACATTTTAGCTAGTTTTACTTGTAAGTGGGGTTGGAAACGCTTTTCAGGCTCAGTACTGGGCTCAAAACATGCAGCCCTGAGGTCTCCCATGACAGCAGGTGGTTAAATAGAAATTCGCTGCTCAGCTGACCCGGTAGGAGCAAACGTATGCCAAAAATGTACACAGAATGAGCTTTTCAGTGAATAGCAGCCAGGCACATTTTAGCTAGTTTTACTTGTAAGTGGGGTTGGAAACGCTTTTCAGGATCAGTACTGGGCTCAAAACATGCAGCCCTGGGGTCTCTCATGATAGAAGGTGGTTAAATAGAAATTCGCTGCTCAGGTGACCCGGCAGGAGCAAACGTATGCTAAAAATGTACTCAGAATGAGCTTTTCAGTGAAGAGAAGCCAGGCACATTTTAGCTAGTTTTACTTGTAAGTGGGGTTGGAAATGCTTTTCAGGCTCAGTACTGGGCTCAAAACATGCAGCTCTGAGGTCTCTCATGATAGCAGGTGGTTAAATAGAAATTCGCTGCTCAGCTGACCCGGTAGGCGCAAACGTATGCCAAAAATGTACACAGAATGAGCTTTTCAGTGAACAGCAGTCAGGCACATTTTAGCTAGTTTTACTTGTAAGTGGGGTTGGAAACGCTTTTCAGGCTCAGTACTGGGCTCAAAACATGCAGCCCTGAGGTCTCCCATGACAGCAGGTGGTTAAATAGAAATTCGCTGCTCAGCTGACCCGGCAGGAGCAAACGTATGCCAAAAATGAACACAGAATGAGCTTTTCAGTGAATAGCAGCCAGGCACATTTTAGCTAGTTTTACTTGTAAGTGGGGTTGGAAACGCTTTTCAGGATCAGTACTGGGCTCAAAACATGCAGCCCTGAGGTCTCTCATGATAGCAGGTGGTTAAATAGAAATTCGCTGCTCAGGTGACCCGGCAGGAGCAAACGTATGCTAAAAATGTACTCAGAATGAGCTTTTCAGTGAAGAGAAGTCAGGCACATTTTAGCTAGTTTTACTTTTAAGTGGGGTTGGAAATGCTTTTCAGGCTCAGTACTGGGCTCAAAACATGCAGCCCTGAGGTCTCTCATGAAAGCAGGTGGTTAAATAGAAATTCGCTGCTCAGCTGACCCGGTAGGAGCAAACGTATGCCAAAAATGTACACAGAATGAGCTTTTCAGTGAATAGCAGCCAGGCACATTTTAGCTAGTTTTACTTGTAAGTGGGGTTGGAAACGCTTTTCAGGATCAGTACTGGGCTCAAAACATGCAGCCCTGAGGTCTCTCATGATAGCAGGTGGTTAAATAGAAATTCGCTGCTCAGGTGACCCGGCAGGAGCAAACGTATGCTAAAAATGTACTCAGAATGAGTTTTTCAGTGAAGAGAAGCCAGGCACATTTTAGCTAGTTTTACTTGTAAGTGGGGTTGGAAATGCTTTTCAGGCTCAGTACTGGGCTCAAAACATGCAGCCCTGAGGTCTCTCGTGAAAGCAGGTGGTTAAATAGAAATTCGCTGCTCAGCTGACCCGGTAGGAGCAAACGTATGCCAAAAATGTACACAGAATGAGCTTTTCAGTGAATAGCAGCCAGGCACATTTTAGCTAGTTTTACTTGTAAGTGGGGTTGGAAATGCTTTTCAGGCTCAGTACTGGGCTCAAAACATGCAGCCCTGAGGTCTCCCATGAAAGCAGGTGGTTAAATAGAAATTCGCTGCTCAGCTGACCCGGTAGGAGCAAACGTATGCCAAAAATGTACACAGAATGAGCTTTTCAGTGAATAGCAGCCAGGCACATTTTAGCTAGTTTTACTTGTAGTGGGGTTGGAAACGCTTTTCAGGATCAGTACTGGGCTCAAAACATGCAGCCCTGATGTCTCTCATGATAGCAGGTGGTTAAATAGAAATTCGCTGCTCAGCTGACCCGGCAGGAGCAAACGTATGCTAAAAATGTACTCAGAATGAGCTTTTCAGTGAAGAGAAGCCAGGCACATTTTAGCTAGTTTTACTTGTAAGTGGGGTTGGAAATGCTTTTCAGGCTCAGTACTGGGCTCAAAACATGCAGCCCTGAGGTCTCTCATGAAAGCAGGTGGTTAAATAGAAATTCGCTGCTCAGCTGACCCGGTAGGAGCAAACGTATGCCAAAAATGTACACAGAATGAGCTTTTCAGTGAATAGCAGCCAGGCACATTTTAGCTAGTTTTACTTGTAAGTGGGGTTGGAAATGCTTTTCAGGCTCAGTACTGGGCTCAAAACATGCAGCCCTGAGGTCTCCCATGAAAGCAGGTGGTTAAATAGAAATTCGCTGCTCAGCTGACCCGGTAGGAGCAAACGTATGCCAAAAATGTACTCAGAATGAGCTTTTCAGTGAAGAGAAGCCAGGCACATTTTAGCTAGTTTCACTTGTAAGTGGGGTTGGAAATGCTTTTCAGGCTCAGTACTGGGCTCAAAACATGCAGCCCTGAGGTCTCTCATGATAGCGGGTGGTTAAATAGAAATTCGCTGCTCAGGTGACCCGGCAGGAGCAAACGTATGCTAAAAATGTACTCAGAATGAGCTTTTCAGTGAAGAGAAGCCAGGCACATTTTAGCTAGTTTTACTTGTAAGTGGGGTTGGAAATGCTTTTCAGGCTCAGTACTGGGCTCAAAACATGCAGCCCTGAGGTCTCTCATGATAGCAGGTGGTTAAATAGAAATTTGCTGCTCAGCTGACCCGGTAGGACCAAACGTATGCCAAAAATGTACACAGAATGAGCTTTTCAGTGAATAGCAGCCAGGCACATTTTAGCTAGTTTTACTTGTAAGTGGGGTTGGAAACGCTTTTCAGGCTCAGTACTGGGCTCAAAACATGCAGCCCTGAGGTCTCTCATGAAAGCAGGTGGTTAAATAGAAATTCGCTGCTCAGCTGACCCGGTAGGAGCAAACGTATGCCAAAAATGTACACAGAATGAGCTTTTCAGTGAATAGCAGCCAGGCTCATTTTAGCTAGTTTTACTTGTAAGTGGGGTTGGAAACGCTTTTCAGGATCAGTACTGGGCTCAAAACATGCAGCCCTGATGTCTCTCATGATAGCAGGTGGTTAAATAGAAATTCGCTGCTCAGCTGACCCGGCAGGAGCAAACGTATGCTAAAAATGTACTCAGAATGAGCTTTTCAGTGAAGAGAAGCCAGGCACATTTTAGCTAGTTTTACTTGTAAGTGGGGTTGGAAATGCTTTTCAGGCTCAGTACTGGGCTCAAAACATGCAGCCCTGAGGTCTCTCGTGAAAGCAGGTGGTTAAATAGAAATTCGCTGCTCAGCTGACCCGGTAGGAGCAAACGTATGCCAAAAATGTACACAGAATGAGCTTTTCAGTGAATAGCAGCCAGGCACATTTTAGCTAGTTTTACTTGTAAGTGGGGTTGGAAATGCTTTTCAGGCTCAGTACTGGGCTCAAAACATGCAGCCCTGAGGTCTCCCATGAAAGCAGGTGGTTAAATAGAAATTCGCTGCTCAGCTGACCCGGTAGGAGCAAACGTATGCCAAAAATGTACACAGAATGAGCTTTTCAGTGAATAGCAGCCAGGCACATTTTAGCTAGTTTTACTTGTAGTGGGGTTGGAAACGCTTTTCAGGATCAGTACTGGGCTCAAAACATGCAGCCCTGATGTCTCTCATGATAGCAGGTGGTTAAATAGAAATTCGCTGCTCAGCTGACCCGGCAGGAGCAAACGTATGCTAAAAATGTACTCAGAATGAGCTTTTCAGTGAAGAGAAGCCAGGCACATTTTAGCTAGTTTTACTTGTAAGTGGGGTTGGAAATGCTTTTCAGGCTCAGTACTGGGCTCAAAACATGCAGCCCTGAGGTCTCTCATGAAAGCAGGTGGTTAAATAGAAATTCGCTGCTCAGCTGACCCGGTAGGAGCAAACGTATGCCAAAAATGTACACAGAATGAGCTTTTCAGTGAATAGCAGCCAGGCACATTTTAGCTAGTTTTACTTGTAAGTGGGGTTGGAAATGCTTTTCAGGCTCAGTACTGGGCTCAAAACATGCAGCCCTGAGGTCTCCCATGAAAGCAGGTGGTTAAATAGAAATTCGCTGCTCAGCTGACCCGGTAGGAGCAAACGTATGCCAAAAATGTACACAGAATGAGCTTTTCAGTGAATAGCAGCCAGGCACATTTTAGCTAGTTTTACTTGTAAGTGGGGTTGGAAACGCTTTTCAGGATCAGTACTGGGCTCAAAACATGCAGCCCTGAGGTCTCTCATGATAGCGGGTGGTTAAATAGAAATTCGCTGCTCAGGTGACCCGGCAGGAGCAAACGTATGCTAAAAATGTACTCAGAATGAGCTTTTCAGTGAAGAGAAGCCAGGCACATTTTAGCTAGTTTTACTTGTAAGTGGGGTTGGAAATGCTTTTCAGGCTCAGTACTGGGCTCAAAACATGCAGCCCTGAGGTCTCTCATGATAGCAGGTGGTTAAATAGAAATTTGCTGCTCAGCTGACCCGGTAGGAGCAAACGTATGCCAAAAATGTACACAGAATGAGCTTTTCAGTGAATAGCAGCCAGGCACATTTTAGCTAGTTTTACTTGTAAGTGGGGTTGGAAACGCTTTTCAGGCTCAGTACTGGGCTCAAAACATGCAGCCCTGAGGTCTCTCATGAAAGCAGGTGGTTAAATAGAAATTCGCTGCTCAGCTGACCCGGTAGGAGCAAACGTATGCCAAAAATGTACACAGAATGAGCTTTTCAGTGAATAGCAGCCAGGCTCATTTTAGCTAGTTTTACTTGTAAGTGGGGTTGGAAACGCTTTTCAGGATCAGTACTGGGCTCAAAACATGCAGCCCTGATGTCTCTCATGATAGCAGGTGGTTAAATAGAAATTCGCTGCTCAGCTGACCCGGCAGGAGCAAACGTATGCTAAAAATGTACTCAGAATGAGCTTTTCAGTGAAGAGAAGCCAGGCACATTTTAGCTAGTTTCACTTGTAAGGGGGGTTGGAAATGCTTTTCAGGCTCAGTACTGGGCTCAAAACATGCAGCCCTGAGGTCTCTCATGAAAGCAGGTGGTTAAATAGAAATTCGCTGCTCAACTGACCCGGTAGGAGCAAACGTATGCCAAAAATGTACACAGAATGAGCTTTTCAGTGACTAGCAGCCAGGCACATTTTAGCTAGTTTTACTTGTAAGTGGGGTTGGAAATGCTTTTCAGGCTCAGTACTGGGCTCAAAACATGCAGCCCTGAGGTCTCCCATGACAGCAGGTGGTTAAATAGAAATTCCCTGCTCAGCTGACCCGGTAGGAGCAAACGTATGCCAAAAATGTACACAGAATGAGCTTTTCAGTGAATAGCAGCCAGGCACATTTTAGCTAGTTTTACTTGTAAGTGGGGTTGGAAACGCTTTTCAGGATCAGTACTGGGCTCAAAACATGCAGCCCTGAGGTCTCTCATGATAGCAGGTGGTTAAATAGAAATTCGCTGCTCAGCTGACCCGGCAGGAGCAAACGTATGCTAAAAATGTACTCAGAATGAGCTTTTCAGTGAAGAGAAGCAAGGCACATTTTAGCTAGTTTTACTTGTAAGTGGGGTTGGAAATGCTTTTCAGGCTCAGTACTGGGCTCAAAACATGCAGCCCTGAGGTCTCTCATGAAAGCAGGTGGTTAAATAGAAATTCGCTGCTCAGCTGACCCGGTAGGAGCAAACGTATGCCAAAAATGTACACAGAATGAGCTTTTCAGTGAATAGCAGTCAGGCACATTTTAGCTAGTTTTACTTGTAAGTGGGGTTGGAAATGCTTTTCAGGCTCAGTACTGGGCTCAAAACATGCAGCCCTGAGGTCTCCCATGACAGCAGGTGGTTAAATAGAAATTCGCTGCTCAGCTGACCCGGTAGGAGCAAACGTATGCCAAAAATGTACACAGAATGAGCTTTTCAGTGAATAGCAGCCAGGCACATTTTAGCTAGTTTTACTTGTAAGTGGGGTTGGAAACGCTTTTCAGGATCAGTACTGGGCTCAAAACATGCAGCCCTGGGGTCTCTCATGATAGAAGGTGGTTAAATAGAAATTCGCTGCTCAGGTGACCCGGCAGGAGCAAACGTATGCTAAAAATGTACTCAGAATGAGCTTTTCAGTGAAGAGAAGCCAGGCACATTTTAGCTAGTTTTACTTGTAAGTGGGGTTGGAAATGCTTTTCAGGCTCAGTACTGGGCTCAAAACATGCAGCTCTGAGGTCTCTCATGATAGCAGGTGGTTAAATAGAAATTCGCTGCTCAGCTGACCCGGTAGGCGCAAACGTATGCCAAAAATGTACACAGAATGAGCTTTTCAGTGAACAGCAGTCAGGCACATTTTAGCTAGTTTTACTTGTAAGTGGGGTTGGAAACGCTTTTCAGGCTCAGTACTGGGCTCAAAACATGCAGCCCTGAGGTCTCCCATGACAGCAGGTGGTTAAATAGAAATTCGCTGCTCAGCTGACCCGGCAGGAGCAAACGTATGCCAAAAATGAACACAGAATGAGCTTTTCAGTGAATAGCAGCCAGGCACATTTTAGCTAGTTTCACTTGTAAGTGGGGTTGGAAACGCTTTTCAGGATCAGTACTGGGCTCAAAACATGCAGCCCTGATGTCTCTCATGATAGCAGGTGGTTAAATAGAAATTCGCTGCTCAGCTGACCCGGCAGGAGCAAACGTATGCTAAAAATGTACTCAGAATGAGCTTTTCAGTGAAGAGAAGCCAGGCACATTTTAGCTAGTTTTACTTGTAAGTGGGGTTGGAAATGCTTTTCAGGCTCAGTACTGGGCTCAAAACATGCAGCCCTGAGGTCTCCCATGAAAGCAGGTGGTTAAATAGAAATTCGCTGCTCAGCTGACCCGGTAGGAGCAAACGTATGCCAAAAATGTACACAGAATGAGCTTTTCAGTGAATAGCAGCCAGGCACATTTTAGCTAGTTTTACTTGTAAGTGGGGTTGGAAACGCTTTTCAGGATCAGTACTGGGCTCAAAACATGCAGCCCTGAGGTCTCTCATGATAGCGGGTGGTTAAATAGAAATTCGCTGCTCAGGTGACCCGGCAGGAGCAAACGTATGCTAAAAATGTACTCAGAATGAGCTTTTCAGTGAAGAGAAGCCAGGCACATTTTAGCTAGTTTTACTTGTAAGTGGGGTTGGAAATGCTTTTCAGGCTCAGTACTGGGCTCAAAACATGCAGCCCTGATGTCTCATGACAGCAGGTGGTTAAATAGAAATTCGCTGCTCAGGTGACCCGGCAGGAGCAAACGTATGCTAAAAATGTACTCAGAATGAGCTTTTCAGTGAAGAGAAGCCAGGCACATTTTAGCTAGTTTTACTTGTAAGTGGGGTTGGAAATGATTTTCAGGCTCAGTACTGGGCTCAAAACATGCAGCCCTGAGGTCTCTCATGAAAGCAGGTGGTTAAATAGAAATTCGCTGCTCAGCTGACCCGGTAGGAGCAAACGTATGCCAAAAATGTACACAGAATGAGCTTTTCAGTGAATAGCAGCCAGGCACATTTTAGCTAGTTTTACCTGTAAGTGGGGTTGGAAATGCTTTTCAGGCTCAGTACTGGGCTCAAAACATGCAGCCCTGAGGTCTCCCATGAAAGCAGGTGGTTAAATAGAAATTCGCTGCTCAGCTGACTCGGTAGGAGCAAACGTATGCCAAAAATGTACACAGAATGAGCTTTTCAGTGAATAGCAGCCAGGCTCATTTTAGCTAGTTTTACTTGTAAGTGGGGTTGGAAACGCTTTTCAGGATCAGTACTGGGCTCAAAACATGCAGCCCTGATGTCTCATGATAGCAGGTGGTTAAATAGAAATTCGCTGCTCAGCTGACCCGGCAGGAGCAAACCTATGCTAAAAATGTACTCAGAATGAGCTTTTCAGTGAAGAGAAGCCAGGCACATTTTAGCTAGTTTCACTTGTAAGTGGGGTTGGAAATGCTTTTCAGGCTCAGTACTGGGCTCAAAACATGCAGCCCTGAGGTCTCCCATGACAGCAGGTGGTTAAATAGAAATTCGCTGCTCAGCTGACCCGGTAGGAGCAAACGTATGCCAAAAATGTACACAGAATGAGCTTTTCAGTGAATAGCAGCCAGGCACATTTTAGCTAGTTTTACTTGTAAGTGGGGTTGGAAACGCTTTTCAGGATCAGTACTGGGCTCAAAACATGCAGCCCTGAGGTCTCTCATGATAGCAGGTGGTTAAATAGAAATTCGCTGCTCAGCTGACCCGGCAGGAGCAAACGTATGCTAAAAATTTACTCAGAATGAGCTTTTCAGTGAAGAGAAGCAAGGCACATTTTAGCTAGTTTTACTTGTAAGTGGGGTTGGAAATGCTTTTCAGGCTCAGTACTGGGCTCAAAACATGCAGCCCTGAGGTCTCTCATGAAAGCAGGTGGTTAAATAGAAATTTGCTGCTCAGCTGACCCGGTAGGAGCAAACGTATGCCAAAAATGTACACAGAATGAGCTTTTCAGTGAATAGCAGTCAGGCACATTTTAGCTAGTTTTACTTGTAAGTGGGGTTGGAAATGCTTTTCAGGCTCAGTACTGGGCTCAAAACATGCAGCCCTGAGGTCTCCCATGACAGCAGGTGGTTAAATAGAAATTCGCTGCTCAGCTGACCCGGTAGGAGCAAACGTATGCCAAAAATGTACACAGAATGAGCTTTTCAGTGAATAGCAGCCAGGCACATTTTAGCTAGTTTTACTTGTAAGTGGGGTTGGAAACGCTTTTCAGGATCAGTACTGGGCTCAAAACATGCAGCCCTGGGGTCTCTCATGATAGAAGGTGGTTAAATAGAAATTCGCTGCTCAGGTGACCCGGCAGGAGCAAACGTATGCCAAAAATGTACTCAGAATGAGCTTTTCAGTGAAGAGAAGCCAGGCACATTTTAGCTAGTTTTACTTGTAAGTGGGGTTGGAAATGCTTTTCAGGCTCAGTACTGGGCTCAAAACATGCAGCCCTGAGGTCTCCCATGAAAGCAGGTGGTTAAATAGAAATTCGCTGCTCAGCTGACCCGGTAGGAGCAAACGTATGCCAAAAATGTACACAGAATGAGCTTTTCAGTGAATAGCAGCCAGGCACATTTTAGCTAGTTTTACTTGTAGTGGGGTTGGAAACGCTTTTCAGGATCAGTACTGGGCTCAAAACATGCAGCCCTGATGTCTCTCATGATAGCAGGTGGTTAAATAGAAATTCGCTGCTCAGCTGACCCGGCAGGAACAAACGTATGCTAAAAATGTACTCAGAATGAGCTTTTCAGTGAAGAGAAGCCATACACATTTTAGCTAGTTTTACTTGTAAGTGGGGTTGGAAATGCTTTTCAGGCTCAGTACTGGGCTCAAAACATACAGCCCTGAGGTCTCTCATGAAAGCAGGTGGTTAAATAGAAATTCGCTGCTCAGCTGACCCGGTAGGAGCAAACGTATGCCAAAAATGTACACAGAATGAGCTTTTCAGTGAATAGCAGCCAGGCACATTTTAGCTAGTTTTACTTGTAAGTGGGGTTGGAAATGCTTTTCAGGCTCAGTACTGGGCTCAAAACATGCAGCCCTGAGGTCTCCCATGAAAGCAGGTGGTTAAATAGAAATTCGCTGCTCAGCTGACCCGGTAGGAGCAAACGTATGCCAAAAATGTACACAGAATGAGCTTTTCAGTGAATAGCAGCCAGGCACATTTTAGCTAGTTTTACTTGTAAGTGGGGTTGGAAACGCTTTTCAGGATCAGTACTGGGCTCAAAACATGCAGCCCTGAGGTCTCTCATGATAGCGGGTGGTTAAATAGAAATTCGCTGCTCAGGTGACCCGGCAGGAGCAAACGTATGCTAAAAATGTACTCAGAATGAGCTTTTCAGTGAAGAGAAGCCAGGCACATTTTAGCTAGTTTTACTTGTAAGTGGGGTTGGAAATGCTTTTCAGGCTCAGTACTGGGCTCAAAACATGCAGCCCTGAGGTCTCCCATGAAAGCAGGTGGTTAAATAGAAATTCGCTGCTCAGCTGACCCGGTAGGAGCAAACGTATGCCAAAAATGTACACAGAATGAGCTTTTCAGTGAATAGCAGCCAGGCACATTTTAGCTAGTTTTACTTGTAGTGGGGTTGGAAACGCTTTTCAGGATCAGTACTGGGCTCAAAACATGCAGCCCTGATGTCTCTCATGATAGCAGGTGGTTAAATAGAAATTTGCTGCTCAGCTGACCCGGCAGGAGCAAACGTATGCTAAAAATGTACTCAGAATGAGCTTTTCAGTGAAGAGAAGCCAGGCACATTTTAGCTAGTTTCACTTGTAAGTGGGGTTGGAAATGCTTTTCAGGCTCAGTACTGGGCTCAAAACATGCAGCCCTGAGGTCTCCCATGACAGCAGGTGGTTAAATAGAAATTCGCTGCTCAGGTGACCCGGCAGGAGCAAACGTATGCTAAAAATGTACTCAGAATGAGCTTTTCAGTGAAGAGAAGCCATGCACATTTTAGCTAGTTTTACTTGTAAGTGGGGTTGGAAATGATTTTCAGGCTCAGTACTGGGCTCAAAACATGCAGCCCTGAGGTCTCTCATGAAAGCAGGTGGTTAAATAGAAATTCGCTGCTCAGCTGACCCGGTAGGAGCAAACGTATGCCAAAAATGTACACAGAATGAGCTTTTCAGTGAATAGCAGCCAGGCACATTTTAGCTAGTTTTACTTGTAAGTGGGGTTGGAAATGCTTTTCAGGCTCAGTACTGGGCTCAAAACATGCAGCCCTGAGGTCTCCCACGAAAGCAGGTGGTTAAATAGAAATTCGCTGCTCAGCTGACCCGGTAGGAGCAAACGTATGCCAAAAATGTACACAGAATGAGCTTTTCAGTGAATAGCAGGCAGGCACATTTTAGCTAGTTTTACTTGTAAGTGGGGTTGGAAACGCTTTTCAGGATCAGTACTGGGCTCAAAACATGCAGCCCTGAGGTCTCTCATGATAGCGGGTGGTTAAATAGAAATTCGCTGCTCAGGTGACCCGGCAGGAGCAAACGTATGCTAAAAATGTACTCAGAATGAGCTTTTCAGTGAGGAGAAGCCAGGCACATTTTAGCTAGTTTTACTTGTAAGTGGGGTTGGAAATGCTTTTCAGGCTCAGTACTGGGCTCAAAACATGCAGCCCTGAGGTCTCCCATGAAAGCAGGTGGTTAAATAGAAATTCGCTGCTCAGCTGACCCGGTAGGAGCAAACGTATGCCAAAAATGTACACAGAATGAGCTTTTCAGTGAATAGCAGCCAGGCACATTTTAGCTAGTTTTACTTGTAGTGGGGTTGGAAACGCTTTTCAGGATCAGTACTGGGCTCAAAACATGCAGCCCTGATGTCTCTCATGATAGCAGTTGGTTAAATAGAAATTTGCTGCTCAGCTGACCCGGCAGGAGCAAACGTATGCTAAAAATGTACTCAGAATGAGCTTTTCAGTGAAGAGAAGCCAGGCACATTTTAGCTAGTTTCACTTGTAAGTGGGGTTGGAAATGCTTTTCAGGCTCAGTACTGGGCTCAAAACATGCAGCCCTGAGGTCTCCCATGACAGCAGGTGGTTAAATAGAAATTCGCTGCTCAGGTGACCCGGCAGGAGCAAACGTATGCTAAAAATGTACTCAGAATGAGCTTTTCAGTGAAGAGAAGCCATGCACATTTTAGCTAGTTTTACTTGTAAGTGGGGTTGGAAATGATGTTCAGGCTCAGTACTGGGCTCAAAACATGCAGCCCTGAGGTCTCTCATGAAAGCAGGTGGTTAAATAGAAATTCGCTGCTCAGCTGACCCGGTAGGAGCAAACGTATGCCAAAAATGTACACAGAATGAGCTTTTCAGTGAATAGCAGCCAGGCACATTTTAGCTAGTTTTACTTGTAAGTGGGGTTGGAAATGCTTTTCAGGCTCAGTACTGGGCTCAAAACATGCAGCCCTGAGGTCTCCCATGAAAGCAGGTGGTTAAATAGAAATTCGCTGCTCAGCTGACCCGGTAGGAGCAAACGTATGCCAAAAATGTACACAGAATGAGCTTTTCAGTGAATAGCAGCCAGGCACATTTTAGCTAGTTTTACTTGTAAGTGGGGTTGGAAACGCTTTTCAGGATCAGTACTGGGCTCAAAACATGCAGCCCTGAGGTCTCTCATGATAGCGGGTGGTTAAATAGAAATTCGCTGCTCAGGTGACCCGGCAGGAGCAAACGTATGCTAAAAATGTACTCAGAATGAGCTTTTCAGTGAAGAGAAGCCAGGCACATTTTAGCTAGTTTTACTTGTAAGTGGGGTTGGAAATGCTTTTCAGGCTCAGTACTGGGCTCAAAACATGCAGCCCTGAGGTCTCCCATGAAAGCAGGTGGTTAAATAGAAATTCGTTGCTCAGCTGACCCGGTAGGAGCAAACGTATGCCAAAAATGTACACAGAATGAGCTTTTCAGTGAATAGCAGCCAGGCACATTTTAGCTAGTTTTACTTGTAGTGGGGTTGGAAACGCTTTTCAGGATCAGTACTGGGCTCAAAACATGCAGCCCTGATGTCTCTCATGATAGCAGGTGGTTAAATAGAAATTTGCTGCTCAGCTGACCCGGCAGGAGCAAACGTATGCTAAAAATGTACTCAGAATGAGCTTTTCAGTGAAGAGAAGCCAGGCACATTTTAGCTAGTTTCACTTGTAAGTGGGATTGGAAATGCTTTTCAGGCTCAGTACTGGGCTCAAAACATGCAGCCCTGAGGTCTCCCATGACAGCAGGTGGTTAAATAGAAATTCGCTGCTCAGGTGACCCGGCAGGAGCAAACGTATGCTAAAAATGTACTCAGAATGAGCTTTTCAGTGAAGAGAAGCCAGGCACATTTTAGCTAGTTTTACTTGTAAGTGGGGTTGGAAATGATTTTCAGGCTCAGTACTGGGCTCAAAACATGCAGCCCTGAGGTCTCTCATGAAAGCAGGTGGTTAAATAGAAATTCGCTGCTCAGCTGACCCGGTAGGAGCAAACGTATGCCAAAAATGTACACAGAATGAGCTTTTCAGTGAATAGCAGCCAGGCACATTTTAGCTAGTTTTACCTGTAAGTGGGGTTGGAAATGCTTTTCAGGCTCAGTACTGGGCTCAAAACATGCAGCCCTGAGGTCTCCCATGAAAGCAGGTGGTTAAATAGAAATTCGCTGCTCAGCTGACCCGGTAGGAGCAAACGTATGCCAAAAATGTACACAGAATGAGCTTTTCAGTGAATAGCAGCCAGGCTCATTTTAGCTAGTTTTACTTGTAAGTGGGGTTGGAAACGCTTTTCAGGATCAGTACTGGGCTCAAAACATGCAGCCCTGATGTCTCATGATAGCAGGTGGTTAAATAGAAATTCGCTGCTCAGCTGACCCGGCAGGAGCAAACCTATGCTAAAAATGTACTCAGAATGAGCTTTTCAGTGAAGAGAAGCCAGGCACATTTTAGCTAGTTTCACTTGTAAGTGGGGTTGGAAATGCTTTTCAGGCTCAGTACTGGGCTCAAAACATGCAGCCCTGAGGTCTCCCATGACAGCAGGTGGTTAAATAGAAATTCGCTGCTCAGCTGACCCGGTAGGAGCAAACGTATGCCAAAAATGTACACAGAATGAGCTTTTCAGTGAATAGCAGTCAGGCACATTTTAGCTAGTTTTACTTGTAAGTGGGGTTGGAAATGCTTTTCAGGCTCAGTACTGGGCTCAAAACATGCAGCCCTGAGGTCTCCCATGACAGCAGGTGGTTAAATAGAAATTCGCTGCTCAGCTGACCCGGTAGGAGCAAACGTATGCCAAAAATGTACACAGAATGAGCTTTTCAGTGAATAGCAGCCAGGCACATTTTAGCTAGTTTTACTTGTAAGTGGGGTTGGAAACGCTTTTCAGGATCAGTACTGGGCTCAAAACATGCAGCCCTGGGGTCTCTCATGATAGAAGGTGGTTAAATAGAAATTCGCTGCTCAGGTGACCCGGCAGGAGCAAACGTATGCCAAAAATGTACTCAGAATGAGCTTTTCAGTGAAGAGAAGCCAGGCACATTTTAGCTAGTTTTACTTGTAAGTGGGGTTGGAAATGCTTTTCAGGCTCAGTACTGGGCTCAAAACATGCAGCCCTGAGGTCTCCCATGAAAGCAGGTGGTTAAATAGAAATTCGCTGCTCAGCTGACCCGGTAGGAGCAAACGTATGCCAAAAATGTACACAGAATGAGCTTTTCAGTGAATAGCAGCCAGGCACATTTTAGCTAGTTTTACTTGTAGTGGGGTTGGAAACGCTTTTCAGGATCAGTACTGGGCTCAAAACATGCAGCCCTGATGTCTCTCATGATAGCAGGTGGTTAAATAGAAATTCGCTGCTCAGCTGACCCGGCAGGAACAAACGTATGCTAAAAATGTACTCAGAATGAGCTTTTCAGTGAAGAGAAGCCAGGCACATTTTAGCTAGTTTTACTTGTAAGTGGGGTTGGAAATGCTTTTCAGGCTCAGTACTGGGCTCAAAACATGCAGCCCTGAGGTCTCTCATGAAAGCAGGTGGTTAAATAGAAATTCGCTGCTCAGCTGACCCGGTAGGAGCAAACGTATGCCAAAAATGTACACAGAATGAGCTTTTCAGTGAATAGCAGCCAGGCACATTTTAGCTAGTTTTACTTGTAAGTGGGGTTGGAAATGCTTTTCAGGCTCAGTACTGGGCTCAAAACATGCAGCCCTGAGGTCTCCCATGAAAGCAGGTGGTTAAATAGAAATTCGCTGCTCAGCTGACCCGGTAGGAGCAAACGTATGCCAAAAATGTACACAGAATGAGCTTTTCAGTGAATAGCAGCCAGGCACATTTTAGCTAGTTTTACTTGTAAGTGGGGTTGGAAACGCTTTTCAGGATCAGTACTGGGCTCAAAACATGCAGCCCTGAGGTCTCTCATGATAGCGGGTGGTTAAATAGAAATTCGCTGCTCAGGTGACCCGGCAGGAGCAAACGTATGCTAAAAATGTACTCAGAATGAGCTTTTCAGTGAAGAGAAGCCAGGCACATTTTAGCTAGTTTTACTTGTAAGTGGGGTTGGAAATGCTTTTCAGGCTCAGTACTGGGCTCAAAACATGCAGCCCTGAGGTCTCCCATGAAAGCAGGTGGTTAAATAGAAATTCGCTGCTCAGCTGACCCGGTAGGAGCAAACGTATGCCAAAAATGTACACAGAATGAGCTTTTCAGTGAATAGCAGCCAGGCACATTTTAGCTAGTTTTACTTGTAGTGGGGTTGGAAACGCTTTTCAGGATCAGTACTGGGCTCAAAACATGCAGCCCTGATGTCTCTCATGATAGCAGTTGGTTAAATAGAAATTTGCTGCTCAGCTGACCCGGCAGGAGCAAACGTATGCTAAAAATGTACTCAGAATGAGCTTTTCAGTGAAGAGAAGCCAGGCACATTTTAGCTAGTTTCACTTGTAAGTGGGGTTGGAAATGCTTTTCAGGCTCAGTACTGGGCTCAAAACATGCAGCCCTGAGGTCTCCCATGACAGCAGGTGGTTAAATAGAAATTCGCTGCTCAGGTGACCCGGCAGGAGCAAACGTATGCTAAAAATGTACTCAGAATGAGCTTTTCAGTGAAGAGAAGCCATGCACATTTTAGCTAGTTTTACTTGTAAGTGGGGTTGGAAATGATGTTCAGGCTCAGTACTGGGCTCAAAACATGCAGCCCTGAGGTCTCTCATGAAAGCAGGTGGTTAAATAGAAATTCGCTGCTCAGCTGACCCGGTAGGAGCAAACGTATGCCAAAAATGTACACAGAATGAGCTTTTCAGTGAATAGCAGCCAGGCACATTTTAGCTAGTTTTACTTGTAAGTGGGGTTGGAAATGCTTTTCAGGCTCAGTACTGGGCTCAAAACATGCAGCCCTGAGGTCTCCCATGAAAGCAGGTGGTTAAATAGAAATTCGCTGCTCAGCTGACCCGGTAGGAGCAAACGTATGCCAAAAATGTACACAGAATGAGCTTTTCAGTGAATAGCAGCCAGGCACATTTTAGCTAGTTTTACTTGTAAGTGGGGTTGGAAACGCTTTTCAGGATCAGTACTGGGCTCAAAACATGCAGCCCTGAGGTCTCTCATGATAGCGGGTGGTTAAATAGAAATTCGCTGCTCAGGTGACCCGGCAGGAGCAAACGTATGCTAAAAATGTACTCAGAATGAGCTTTTCAGTGAAGAGAAGCCAGGCACATTTTAGCTAGTTTTACTTGTAAGTGGGGTTGGAAATGCTTTTCAGGCTCAGTACTGGGCTCAAAACATGCAGCCCTGAGGTCTCCCATGAAAGCAGGTGGTTAAATAGAAATTCGTTGCTCAGCTGACCCGGTAGGAGCAAACGTATGCCAAAAATGTACACAGAATGAGCTTTTCAGTGAATAGCAGCCAGGCACATTTTAGCTAGTTTTACTTGTAGTGGGGTTGGAAACGCTTTTCAGGATCAGTACTGGGCTCAAAACATGCAGCCCTGATGTCTCTCATGATAGCAGGTGGTTAAATAGAAATTTGCTGCTCAGCTGACCCGGCAGGAGCAAACGTATGCTAAAAATGTACTCAGAATGAGCTTTTCAGTGAAGAGAAGCCAGGCACATTTTAGCTAGTTTCACTTGTAAGTGGGATTGGAAATGCTTTTCAGGCTCAGTACTGGGCTCAAAACATGCAGCCCTGAGGTCTCCCATGACAGCAGGTGGTTAAATAGAAATTCGCTGCTCAGGTGACCCGGCAGGAGCAAACGTATGCTAAAAATGTACTCAGAATGAGCTTTTCAGTGAAGAGAAGCCAGGCACATTTTAGCTAGTTTTACTTGTAAGTGGGGTTGGAAATGATTTTCAGGCTCAGTACTGGGCTCAAAACATGCAGCCCTGAGGTCTCTCATGAAAGCAGGTGGTTAAATAGAAATTCGCTGCTCAGCTGACCCGGTAGGAGCAAACGTATGCCAAAAATGTACACAGAATGAGCTTTTCAGTGAATAGCAGCCAGGCACATTTTAGCTAGTTTTACCTGTAAGTGGGGTTGGAAATGCTTTTCAGGCTCAGTACTGGGCTCAAAACATGCAGCCCTGAGGTCTCCCATGAAAGCAGGTGGTTAAATAGAAATTCGCTGCTCAGCTGACCCGGTAGGAGCAAACGTATGCCAAAAATGTACACAGAATGAGCTTTTCAGTGAATAGCAGCCAGGCTCATTTTAGCTAGTTTTACTTGTAAGTGGGGTTGGAAACGCTTTTCAGGATCAGTACTGGGCTCAAAACATGCAGCCCTGATGTCTCATGATAGCAGGTGGTTAAATAGAAATTCGCTGCTCAGCTGACCCGGCAGGAGCAAACCTATGCTAAAAATGTACTCAGAATGAGCTTTTCAGTGAAGAGAAGCCAGGCACATTTTAGCTAGTTTCACTTGTAAGTGAGGTTGGAAATGCTTTTCAGGCTCAGTACTGGGCTCAAAACATGCAGCCCTGAGGTCTCCCATGACAGCAGGTGGTTAAATAGAAATTCGCTGCTCAGCTGACCCGGTAGGAGCAAACGTATGCCAAAAATGTACACAGAATGAGCTTTTCAGTGAATAGCAGTCAGGCACATTTTAGCTAGTTTTACTTGTAAGTGGGGTTGGAAATGCTTTTCAGGCTCAGTACTGGGCTCAAAACATGCAGCCCTGAGGTCTCCCATGACAGCAGGTGGTTAAATAGAAATTCGCTGCTCAGCTGACCCGGTAGGAGCAAACGTATGCCAAAAATGTACACAGAATGAGCTTTTCAGTGAATAGCAGCCAGGCACATTTTAGCTAGTTTTACTTGTAAGTGGGGTTGGAAACGCTTTTCAGGATCAGTACTGGGCTCAAAACATGCAGCCCTGGGGTCTCTCATGATAGAAGGTGGTTAAATAGAAATTCGCTGCTCAGGTGACCCGGCAGGAGCAAACGTATGCCAAAAATGTACTCAGAATGAGCTTTTCAGTGAAGAGAAGCCAGGCACATTTTAGCTAGTTTTACTTGTAAGTGGGGTTGGAAATGCTTTTCAGGCTCAGTACTGGGCTCAAAACATGCAGCCCTGAGGTCTCCCATGAAAGCAGGTGGTTAAATAGAAATTCGCTGCTCAGCTGACCCGGTAGGAGCAAACGTATGCCAAAAATGTACACAGAATGAGCTTTTCAGTGAATAGCAGCCAGGCACATTTTAGCTAGTTTTACTTGTAGTGGGGTTGGAAACGCTTTTCAGGATCAGTACTGGGCTCAAAACATGCAGCCCTGATGTCTCTCATGATAGCAGGTGGTTAAATAGAAATTCGCTGCTCAGCTGACCCGGCAGGAACAAACGTATGCTAAAAATGTACTCAGAATGAGCTTTTCAGTGAAGAGAAGCCAGGCACATTTTAGCTAGTTTTACTTGTAAGTGGGGTTGGAAATGCTTTTCAGGCTCAGTACTGGGCTCAAAACATGCAGCCCTGAGGTCTCTCATGAAAGCAGGTGGTTAAATAGAAATTCGCTGCTCAGCTGACCCGGTAGGAGCAAACGTATGCCAAAAATGTACACAGAATGAGCTTTTCAGTGAATAGCAGCCAGGCACATTTTAGCTAGTTTTACTTGTAAGTGGGGTTGGAAATGCTTTTCAGGCTCAGTACTGGGCTCAAAACATGCAGCCCTGAGGTCTCCCATGAAAGCAGGTGGTTAAATAGAAATTCGCTGCTCAGCTGACCCGGTAGGAGCAAACGTATGCCAAAAATGTACACAGAATGAGCTTTTCAGTGAATAGCAGCCAGGCACATTTTAGCTAGTTTTACTTGTAAGTGGGGTTGGAAACGCTTTTCAGGATCAGTACTGGGCTCAAAACATGCAGCCCTGAGGTCTCTCATGATAGCGGGTGGTTAAATAGAAATTCGCTGCTCAGGTGACCCGGCAGGAGCAAACGTATGCTAAAAATGTACTCAGAATGAGCTTTTCAGTGAAGAGAAGCCAGGCACATTTTAGCTAGTTTTACTTGTAAGTGGGGTTGGAAATGCTTTTCAGGCTCAGTACTGGGCTCAAAACATGCAGCCCTGAGGTCTCCCATGAAAGCAGGTGGTTAAATAGAAATTCGCTGCTCAGCTGACCCGGTAGGAGCAAACGTATGCCAAAAATGTACACAGAATGAGCTTTTCAGTGAATAGCAGCCAGGCACATTTTAGCTAGTTTTACTTGTAGTGGGGTTGGAAACGCTTTTCAGGATCAGTACTGGGCTCAAAACATGCAGCCCTGATGTCTCTCATGATAGCAGGTGGTTAAATAGAAATTTGCTGCTCAGCTGACCCGGCAGGAGCAAACGTATGCTAAAAATGTACTCAGAATGAGCTTTTCAGTGAAGAGAAGCCAGGCACATTTTAGCTAGTTTCACTTGTAAGTGGGGTTGGAAATGCTTTTCAGGCTCAGTACTGGGCTCAAAACATGCAGCCCTGAGGTCTCCCATGACAGCAGGTGGTTAAATAGAAATTCGCTGCTCAGGTGACCCGGCAGGAGCAAACGTATGCTAAAAATGTACTCAGAATGAGCTTTTCAGTGAAGAGAAGCCAGGCACATTTTAGCTAGTTTTACTTGTAAGTGGGGTTGGAAATGATTTTCAGGCTCAGTACTGGGCTCAAAACATGCAGCCCTGAGGTCTCTCATGAAAGCAGGTGGTTAAATAGAAATTCGCTGCTCAGCTGACCCGGTAGGAGCAAACGTATGCCAAAAATGTACACAGAATGAGCTTTTCAGTGAATAGCAGCCAGGCACATTTTAGCTAGTTTTACCTGTAAGTGGGGTTGGAAATGCTTTTCAGGCTCAGTACTGGGCTCAAAACATGCAGCCCTGAGGTCTCCCATGAAAGCAGGTGGTTAAATAGAAATTCGCTGCTCAGCTGACCCGGTAGGAGCAAACGTATGCCAAAAATGTACACAGAATGAGCTTTTCAGTGAATAGCAGCCAGGCTCATTTTAGCTAGTTTTACTTGTAAGTGGGGTTGGAAACGCTTTTCAGGATCAGTACTGGGCTCAAAACATGCAGCCCTGATGTCTCATGATAGCAGGTGGTTAAATAGAAATTCGCTGCTCAGCTGACCCGGCAGGAGCAAACCTATGCTAAAAATGTACTCAGAATGAGCTTTTCAGTGAATAGAAGCCAGGCACATTTTAGCTAGTTTCACTTGTAAGTGGGGTTGGAAATGCTTTTCAGGCTCAGTACTGGGCTCAAAACATGCAGCCCTGAGGTCTCCCATGACAGCAGGTGGTTAAATAGAAATTCGCTGCTCAGCTGACCCGGTAGGAGCAAACGTATGCCAAAAATGTACACAGAATGAGCTTTTCAGTGAATAGCAGCCAGGCACAATTCAGCTAGTTTTACTTGTAAGTGGGGTTGGAAACGCTTTTCAGGATCAGTACTGGGCTCAAAACATGCAGCCCTGAGGTCTCTCATGATAGCAGGTGGTTAAATAGAAATTCGCTGCTCAGCTGACCCGGCAGGAGCAAACGTATGCTAAAAATGTACTCAGAATGAGCTTTTCAGTGAAGAGAAGCAAGGCACATTTTAGCTAGTTTTACTTGTAAGTGGGGTTGGAAATGCTTTTCAGGCTCAGTACTGGGCTCAAAACATGCAGCCCTGAGGTCTCTCATGAAAGCAGGTGGTTAAATAGAAATTCGCTGCTCAGCTGACCCGGTAGGAGCAAACGTATGCCAAAAATGTACACAGAATGAGCTTTTCAGTGAATAGCAGTCAGGCACATTTTAGCTAGTTTTACTTGTAAGTGGGGTTGGAAATGCTTTTCAGGCTCAGTACTGGGCTCAAAACATGCAGCCCTGAGGTCTCCCATGACAGCAGGTGGTTAAATAGAAATTCGCTGCTCAGCTGACCCGGTAGGAGCAAACGTATGCCAAAAATGTACACAGAATGAGCTTTTCAGTGAATAGCAGCCAGGCACATTTTAGCTAGTTTTACTTGTAAGTGGGGTTGGAAACGCTTTTCAGGATCAGTACTGGGCTCAAAACATGCAGCCCTGGGGTCTCTCATGATAGAAGGTGGTTAAATAGAAATTCGCTGCTCAGGTGACCCGGCAGGAGCAAACGTATGCCAAAAATGTACACAGAATGAGCTTTTCAGTGAATAGCAGCCAGGCACATTTTAGCTAGTTTTACTTGTAAGTGGGGTTGGAAACGCTTTTCAGGATCAGTACTGGGCTCAAAACATGCAGCCCTGGGGTCTCTCATGATAGAAGGTGGTTAAATAGAAATTCGCTGCTCAGGTGACCCGGCAGGAGCAAACGTATGCCAAAAATGTACTCAGAATGAGCTTTTCAGTGAAGAGAAGCCAGGCACATTTTAGCTAGTTTTACTTGTAAGTGGGGTTGGAAATGCTTTTCAGGCTCAGTACTGGGCTCAAAACATGCAGCCCTGAGGTCTCCCATGAAAGCAGGTGGTTAAATAGAAATTCGCTGCTCAGCTGACCCGGTAGGAGCAAACGTATGCCAAAAATGTACACAGAATGAGCTTTTCAGTGAATAGCAGCCAGGCACATTTTAGCTAGTTTTACTTGTAGTGGGGTTGGAAACGCTTTTCAGGATCAGTACTGGGCTCAAAACATGCAGCCCTGATGTCTCTCATGATAGCAGGTGGTTAAATAGAAATTCGCTGCTCAGCTGACCCGGCAGGAACAAACGTATGCTAAAAATGTACTCAGAATGAGCTTTTCAGTGAAGAGAAGCCAGGCACATTTTAGCTAGTTTTACTTGTAAGTGGGGTTGGAAATGCTTTTCAGGCTCAGTACTGGGCTCAAAACATGCAGCCCTGAGGTCTCTCATGAAAGCAGGTGGTTAAATAGAAATTCGCTGCTCAGCTGACCCGGTAGGAGCAAACGTATGCCAAAAATGTACACAGAATGAGCTTTTCAGTGAATAGCAGCCAGGCACATTTTAGCTAGTTTTACTTGTAAGTGGGGTTGGAAATGCTTTTCAGGCTCAGTACTGGGCTCAAAACATGCAGCCCTGAGGTCTCCCATGAAAGCAGGTGGTTAAATAGAAATTCGCTGCTCAGCTGACCCGGTAGGAGCAAACGTATGCCAAAAATGTACACAGAATGAGCTTTTCAGTGAATAGCAGCCAGGCACATTTTAGCTAGTTTTACTTGTAAGTGGGGTTGGAAACGCTTTTCAGGATCAGTACTGGGCTCAAAACATGCAGCCCTGAGGTCTCTCATGATAGCGGGTGGTTAAATAGAAATTCGCTGCTCAGGTGACCCGGCAGGAGCAAACGTATGCTAAAAATGTACTCAGAATGAGCTTTTCAGTGAAGAGAAGCCAGGCACATTTTAGCTAGTTTTACTTGTAAGTGGGGTTGGAAATGCTTTTCAGGCTCAGTACTGGGCTCAAAACATGCAGCCCTGAGGTCTCCCATGAAAGCAGGTGGTTAAATAGAAATTCGCTGCTCAGCTGACCCGGTAGGAGCAAACGTATGCCAAAAATGTACACAGAATGAGCTTTTCAGTGAATAGCAGCCAGGCACATTTTAGCTAGTTTTACTTGTAGTGGGGTTGGAAACGCTTTTCAGGATCAGTACTGGGCTCAAAACATGCAGCCCTGATGTCTCTCATGATAGCAGGTGGTTAAATAGAAATTTGCTGCTCAGCTGACCCGGCAGGAGCAAACGTATGCTAAAAATGTACTCAGAATGAGCTTTTCAGTGAAGAGAAGCCAGGCACATTTTAGCTAGTTTCACTTGTAAGTGGGGTTGGAAATGCTTTTCAGGCTCAGTACTGGGCTCAAAACATGCAGCCCTGAGGTCTCCCATGACAGCAGGTGGTTAAATAGAAATTCGCTGCTCAGGTGACCCGGCAGGAGCAAACGTATGCTAAAAATGTACTCAGAATGAGCTTTTCAGTGAAGAGAAGCCAGGCACATTTTAGCTAGTTTTACTTGTAAGTGGGGTTGGAAATGATTTTCAGGCTCAGTACTGGGCTCAAAACATGCAGCCCTGAGGTCTCTCATGAAAGCAGGTGGTTAAATAGAAATTCGCTGCTCAGCTGACCCGGTAGGAGCAAACGTATGCCAAAAATGTACACAGAATGAGCTTTTCAGTGAATAGCAGCCAGGCACATTTTAGCTAGTTTTACCTGTAAGTGGGGTTGGAAATGCTTTTCAGGCTCAGTACTGGGCTCAAAACATGCAGCCCTGAGGTCTCCCATGAAAGCAGGTGGTTAAATAGAAATTCGCTGCTCAGCTGACCCGGTAGGAGCAAACGTATGCCAAAAATGTACACAGAATGAGCTTTTCAGTGAATAGCAGCCAGGCTCATTTTAGCTAGTTTTACTTGTAAGTGGGGTTGGAAACGCTTTTCAGGATCAGTACTGGGCTCAAAACATGCAGCCCTGATGTCTCATGATAGCAGGTGGTTAAATAGAAATTCGCTGCTCAGCTGACCCGGCAGGAGCAAACCTATGCTAAAAATGTACTCAGAATGAGCTTTTCAGTGAATAGAAGCCAGGCACATTTTAGCTAGTTTCACTTGTAAGTGGGGTTGGAAATGCTTTTCAGGCTCAGTACTGGGCTCAAAACATGCAGCCCTGAGGTCTCCCATGACAGCAGGTGGTTAAATAGAAATTCGCTGCTCAGCTGACCCGGTAGGAGCAAACGTATGCCAAAAATGTACACAGAATGAGCTTTTCAGTGAATAGCAGCCAGGCACAATTCAGCTAGTTTTACTTGTAAGTGGGGTTGGAAACGCTTTTCAGGATCAGTACTGGGCTCAAAACATGCAGCCCTGAGGTCTCTCATGATAGCAGGTGGTTAAATAGAAATTCGCTGCTCAGCTGACCCGGCAGGAGCAAACGTATGCTAAAAATGTACTCAGAATGAGCTTTTCAGTGAAGAGAAGCAAGGCACATTTTAGCTAGTTTTACTTGTAAGTGGGGTTGGAAATGCTTTTCAGGCTCAGTACTGGGCTCAAAACATGCAGCCCTGAGGTCTCTCATGAAAGCAGGTGGTTAAATAGAAATTCGCTGCTCAGCTGACCCGGTAGGAGCAAACGTATGCCAAAAATGTACACAGAATGAGCTTTTCAGTGAATAGCAGTCAGGCACATTTTAGCTAGTTTTACTTGTAAGTGGGGTTGGAAATGCTTTTCAGGCTCAGTACTGGGCTCAAAACATGCAGCCCTGAGGTCTCCCATGACAGCAGGTGGTTAAATAGAAATTCGCTGCTCAGCTGACCCGGTAGGAGCAAACGTATGCCAAAAATGTACACAGAATGAGCTTTTCAGTGAATAGCAGCCAGGCACATTTTAGCTAGTTTTACTTGTAAGTGGGGTTGGAAACGCTTTTCAGGATCAGTACTGGGCTCAAAACATGCAGCCCTGGGGTCTCTCATGATAGAAGGTGGTTAAATAGAAATTCGCTGCTCAGGTGACCCGGCAGGAGCAAACGTATGCTAAAAATGTACTCAGAATGAGCTTTTCAGTGAAGAGAAGCCAGGCACATTGTAGCTAGTTTTACTTGTAAGTGGGGTTGGAAATGCTTTTCAGGCTCAGTACTGGGCTCAAAACATGCAGCTCTGAGGTCTCTCATGATAGCAGGTGGTTAAATAGAAATTCGCTGCTCAGCTGACCCGGTAGGAGCAAACGTATGCCAAAAATGTACACAGAATGAGCTTTTCAGTGAACAGCAGTCAGGCACATTTTAGCTAGTTTTACTTGTAAGTGGGGTTGGAAACGCTTTTCAGGCTCAGTACTGGGCTCAAAACATGCAGCCCTGAGGTCTCCCATGACAGCAGGTGGTTAAATAGAAATTCGCTGCTCAGCTGACCCGGCAGGAGCAAACGTATGCCAAAAATGAACACAGAATGAGCTTTTCAGTGAATAGCAGCCAGGCACATTTTAGCTAGTTTTACTTGTAAGTGGAGTTGGAAACGCTTTTCAGGATCAGTACTGGGCTCAAAACATGCAGCCCTGAGGTCTCTCATGATAGCAGGTGGTTAAATAGAAATTCGCTGCTCAGGTGACCCGGCAGGAGCAAACGTATGCTAAAAATGTACTCAGAATGAGCTTTTCAGTGAAGAGAAGTCAGGCACATTTTAGCTAGTTTTACTTTTAAGTGGGGTTGGAAATGCTTTTCAGGCTCAGTACTGGGCTCAAAACATGCAGCCCTGAGGTCTCTCATGAAAGCAGGTGGTTAAATAGAAATTTGCTGCTCAGCTGACCCGGTAGGAGCAAACGTATGCCAAAAATGTACACAGAATGAGCTTTTCAGTGAATAGCAGCCAGGCACATTTTAGCTAGTTTTACTTGTAAGTGGGGTTGGAAACGCTTTTCAGGATCAGTACTGGGCTCAAAACATGCAGCCCTGAGGTCTCTCATGATAGCAGGTGGTTAAATAGAAATTCGCTGCTCAGGTGACCCGGCAGGAGCAAACGTATGCTAAAAATGTACTCAGAATGAGTTTTTCAGTGAAGAGAAGCCAGGCACATTTTAGCTAGTTTTACTTGTAAGTGGGGTTGGAAATGCTTTTCAGGCTCAGTACTGGGCTCAAAACATGCAGCCCTGAGGTCTCTCATGAAAGCAGGTGGTTAAATAGAAATTCGCTGCTCAGCTGACCCGGTAGGAGCAAACGTATGCCAAAAATGTACACAGAATGAGCTTTTCAGTGAATAGCAGCCAGGCACATTTTAGCTAGTTTTACTTGTAAGTGGGGTTGGAAATGCTTTTCAGGCTCAGTACTGGGCTCAAAACATGCAGCCCTGAGGTCTCCCATGAAAGCAGGTGGTTAAATAGAAATTCGCTGCTCAGCTGACCCGGTAGGAGCAAACGTATGCAAAAAATGTACACAGAATGAGCTTTTCAGTGAATAGCAGCCAGGCACATTTTAGCTAGTTTTACTTGTAGTGGGGTTGGAAACGCTTTTCAGGATCAGTACTGGGCTCAAAACATGCAGCCCTGATGTCTCTCATGATAGCAGGTGGTTAAATAGAAATTCGCTGCTCAGCTGACCCGGCAGGAGCAAACGTATGCTAAAAATGTACTCAGAATGAGCTTTTCAGTGAAGAGAAGCCAGGCACATTTTAGCTAGTTTCACTTGTAAGTGGGGTTGGAAATGCTTTTCAGGCTCAGTACTGGGCTCAAAACATGCAGCCCTGAGGTCTCCCATGACAGCAGGTGGTTAAATAGAAATTCGCTGCTCAGGTGACCCGGCAGGAGCAAACGTATGCTAAAAATGTACTCAGAATGAGCTTTTCAGTGAAGAGAAGCCAGGCACATTTTAGCTAGTTTTACTTGTAAGTGGGGTTGGAAATGCTTTTCAGGCTCAGTACTGGGCTCAAAACATGCAGCCCTGAGGTCTCTCTTGAAAGCAGGTGGTTAAATAGAAATTCGCTGCTCAGCTGACCCGGTAGGAGCAAACGTATGCCAAAAATGTACACAGAATGAGCTTTTCAGTGAATAGCAGCCAGGCACATTTTAGCTAGTTTTACTTGTAAGTGGGGTTGGAAATGCTTTTCAGGCTCAGTACTGGGCTCAAAACATGCAGCCCTGAGGTCTCCCATGAAAGCAGGTGGTTAAATAGAAATTCGCTGCTCAGCTGACCCGGTAGGAGCAAACGTATGCCAAAAATGTACACAGAATGAGCTTTTCAGTGAATAGCAGCCAGGCACATTTTAGCTAGTTTTACTTGTAAGTGGGGTTGGAAACGCTTTTCAGGATCAGTACTGGGCTCAAAACATGCAGCCCTGAGGTCTCTCATGATAGCAGGTGGTTAAATAGAAATTCGCTGCTCAGGTGACCCGGCAGGAGCAAACGTATGCTAAAAATGTACTCAGAATGAGCTTTTCAGTGAAGAGAAGCCAGGCACATTTTAGCTAGTTTTACTTGTAAGTGGGGTTGGAAATGCTTTTCAGGCTCTGTACTGGGCTCAAAACATGCAGCCCTGAGGTCTCCCATGAAAGCAGGTGGTTAAATAGAAATTCGCTGCTCAGCTGACCCGGTAGGAGCAAACGTATGCCAAAAATGTACACAGAATGAGCTTTTCAGTGAATAGCAGCCAGGCACATTTTAGCTAGTTTTACTTGTAGTGGGGTTGGAAACGCTTTTCAGGATCAGTACTGGGCTCAAAACATGCAGCCCTGATGTCTCTCATGATAGCAGGTGGTTAAATAGAAATTCGCTGCTCAGCTGACCCGGCAGGAGCAAACGTATGCTAAAAATGTACTCAGAATGAGCTTTTCAGTGAAGAGAAGCCAGGCACATTTTAACTAGTTTCACTTGTAAGTGGGGTTGGAAATGCTTTTCAGGCTCAGTACTGGGCTCAAAACATGCAGCCCTGAGGTCTCCCATGACAGCAGGTGGTTAAATAGAAATTCGCTGCTCAGGTGACCCGGCAGGAGCAAACGTATGCTAAAAATGTACTCAGAATGAGCTTTTCAGTGAAGAGAAGCCAGGCACATTTTAGCTAGTTTTACTTGTAAGTGGGGTTGGAAATGATTTTCAGGCTCAGTACTGGGCTCAAAACATGCAGCCCTGAGGTCTCTCATGAAAGCAGGTGGTTAAATAGAAATTCGCTGCTCAGCTGACCCGGTAGGAGCAAACGTATGCCAAAAATGTACACAGAATGAGCTTTTCAGTGAATAGCAGCCAGGCACATTTTAGCTAGTTTTACCTGTAAGTGGGGTTGGAAATGCTTTTCAGGCTCAGTACTGGGCTCAAAACATGCAGCCCTGAGGTCTCCCATGAAAGCAGGTGGTTAAATAGAAATTCGCTGCTCAGCTGACCCGGTAGGAGCAAACGTATGCCAAAAATGTACACAGAATGAGCTTTTCAGTGAATAGCAGCCAGGCTCATTTTAGCTAGTTTTACTTGTAAGTGGGGTTGGAAACGCTTTTCAGGATCAGTACTGGGCTCAAAACATGCAGCCCTGATGTCTCATGATAGCAGGTGGTTAAATAGAAATTCGCTGCTCAGCTGACCCGGCAGGAGCAAACCTATGCTAAAAATGTACACAGAATGAGCTTTTCAGTGACTAGCAGCCAGGCACATTTTAGCTAGTTTTACTTGTAAGTGGGGTTGGAAATGCTTTTCAGGCTCAGTACTGGGCTCAAAACATGCAGCCCTGAGGTCTCCCATGACAGCAGGTGGTTAAATAGAAATTCGCTGCTCAGCTGACCCGGTAGGAGCAAACGTTTGCCAAAAATGTACACAGAATGAGCTTTTCAGTGAATAGCAGCCAGGCACATTTTAGCTAGTTTTACTTGTAAGTGGGGTTGGAAATGCTTTTCAGGCTCAGTACTGGGCTCAAAACATGCAGCCATGAGGTCTCCCATGAAAGCAGGTGGTTAAATAGAAATTCGCTGCTCAGCTGACCCGGTAGGAGCAAACATATGCCAAAAATGTACACAGAATGAGCTTTTCAGTGAATAGCAGCCAGGCACATTTTAGCTAGTTTTACTTGTAAGTGGGGTTGGAAACGCTTTTCAGGATCAGTACTGGGCTCAAAACATGCAGCCCTGATGTCTCTCATGATAGCAGGTGGTTAAATAGAAATTCGCTGCTCAGCTGACCCGGCAGGAGCAAACGTATGCTAAAAATGTACTCAGAATGAGCTTTTCAGTGAAGAGAAGCCAGGCACATTTTAGCTAGTTTCACTTGTAAGTGGGGTTGGAAATGCTTTTCAGGCTCAGTACTGGGCTCAAAACATGCAGCCCTGAGGTCTCCCATGACAGCAGGTGGTTAAATAGAAATTCGCTGCTCATGTGACCCGGCAGGAGCAAACGTATGCTAAAAATGTACTCAGAATGAGCTTTTCAGTGAAGAGAAGCCAGGCACATTTTAGCTAGTTTTACTTGTAAGTGGGGTTGGAAATGCTTTTCAGGCTCAGTACTGGGCTCAAAACATGCAGTCCTGAGGTCTCTCATGAAAGCAGGTGGTTAAATAGAAATTCGCTGCCCAGCTGACCCGGTAGGAGCAAACGTATGCCAAAAATGTACACAGAATGAGCTTTTCAGTGAATAGCAGCCAGGCACATTTTAGCTAGTTTTACTTGTAAGTGGGGTTGGAAATGCTTTTCAGGCTCAGTACTGGGCTCAAAACATGCAGCCCTGAGGTCTCCCATGAAAGCAGGTGGTTAAATAGAAATTCGCTGCTCAGCTGACCCGGTAGGAGCAAACGTATGCCAAAAATGTACACAGAATGAGCTTTTCAGTGAATAGCAGCCAGGCTCATTTTAGCTAGTTTTACTTGTAAGTGGGGTTGGAAACGCTTTTCAGGATCAGTACTGGGCTCAAAACATGCAGCCCTGATGTCTCTCATGATAGCAGGTGGTTAAATAGAAATTCGCTGCTCAACTGACCCGGTAGGAGCAAACGTATGCCAAAAATGTACACAGAATGAGCTTTTCAGTGACTAGCAGCCAGGCACATTTTAGCTAGTTTTACTTGTAAGTGGGGTTGGAAATGCTTTTCAGGCTCAGTACGGGGCTCAAAACATGCAGCCCTGAGGTCTCCCATGACAGCAGGTGGTTAAATAGAAATTCGCTGCTCAGCTGACCCGGTAGGAGCAAACGTATGCCAAAAATGTACACAGAATGAGCTTTTCAGTGAATAGCAGCCAGGCACATTTTAGCTAGTTTTACTTGTAAGTGGGGTTGGAAACGCTTTTCAGGATCAGTACTGGGCTCAAAACATGCAGCCCTGAGGTCTCTCATGATAGCAGGTGGTTAAATAGAAATTTGCTGCTCAGCTGACCCGGCAGGAGCAAACGTATGCTAAAAATGTACACAGAATGAGCTTTTCAGTGAAGAGAAGCAAGGCACATTTTAGCTAGTTTTACTTGTAAGTGGGGTTGGAAATGCTTTTCAGGCTCAGTACTGGGCTCAAAACATGCAGCCCTGAGGTCTCTCATGATAGCAGGTGGTTAAATAGAAATTCGCTGCTCAGCTGACCCGGCAGGAGCAAACGTATGCTAAAAATGTACTCAGAATGAGCTTTTCAGTGAAGAGAAGCAAGGCACATTTTAGCTAGTTTTACTTGTAAGTGGGGTTGGAAATGCTTTTCAGGCTCAGTACTGGGCTCAAAACATGCAGCCCTGAGGTCTCTCATGAAAGCAGGTGGTTAAATAGAAATTCGCTGCTCAGCTGACCCGGTAGGAGCAAACGTATGCCAAAAATGTACACAGAATGAGCTTTTCAGTGAATAGCAGTCAGGCACATTTTAGCTAGTTTTACTTGTAAGTGGGGTTGGAAATGCTTTTCAGGCTCAGTACTGGGCTCAAAACATGCAGCCCTGCGGTCTCCCATGACAGCAGGTGGTTAAATAGAAATTCGCTGCTCAGCTGACCCGGTAGGAGCAAACGTATGCCAAAAATGTACACAGAATGAGCTTTTCAGTGAATAGCAGCCAGGCACATTTTAGCTAGTTTTACTTGTAAGTGGGGTTGGAAACGCTTTTCAGGATCAGTACTGGGCTCAAAACATGCAGCCCTGGGGTCTCTCATGATAGAAGGTGGTTAAATAGAAATTCGCTGCTCAGGTGACCCGGCAGGAGCAAACGTATGCTAAAAATGTACTCAGAATGAGCTTTTCAGTGAAGAGAAGCCAGGCACATTTTAGCTAGTTTTACTTGTAAGTGGGGTTGGAAATGCTTTTCAGGCTCAGTACTGGGCTCAAAACATGCAGCCCTGCGGTCTCCCATGACAGCAGGTGGTTAAATAGAAATTCGCTGCTCAGCTGACCCGGTAGGAGCAAACGTATGCCAAAAATGTACACAGAATGAGCTTTTCAGTGAACAGCAGTCAGGCACATTTTAGCTAGTTTTACGTGTAAGTGGGGTTGGAAACGCTTTTCAGGCTCAGTACTGGGCTCAAAACATGCAGCCCTGAGGTCTCCCATGACAGCAGGTGGTTAAATAGAAATTCGCTGCTCAGCTGACCCGGCAGGAGCAAACGTATGCCAAAAATGAACACAGAATGAGCTTTTCAGTGAATAGCAGCCAGGCACATTTTAGCTAGTTTTACTTGTAAGTGGGGTTGGAAACGCTTTTCAGGATCAGTACTGGGCTCAAAACATGCAGCCCTGAGGTCTCTCATGATAGCAGGTGGTTAAATAGAAATTCGCTGCTCAGGTGACCAGGCAGGAGCAAACGTATGCTAAAAATGTACTCAGAATGAGCTTTTCAGTGAAGAGAAGTCAGGCACATTTTAGCTAGTTTTACTTTTAAGTGGGGTTGGAAATGCTTTTCAGGCTCAGTACTGGGCTCAAAACATGCAGCCCTGAGGTCTCTCATGAAAGCAGGTGGTTAAATAGAAATTCGCTGCTCAGCTGACCCGGTAGGAGCACACGTATGCCAAAAATGTACACAGAATGAGCTTTTCAGTGAATAGCAGCCAGGCACATTTTAGCTAGTTTTACTTGTAAGTGGGGTTGGAAACGCTTTTCAGGATCAGTACTGGGCTCAAAACATGCAGCCCTGAGGTCTCTCATGATAGCAGGTGGTTAAATAGAAATTCGCTGCTCAGGTGACCCGGCAGGAGCAAACGTATGCTAAAAATGTACTCAGAATGAGCTTTTCAGTGAAGAGAAGCCAGGCACATTTTAGCTAGTTTTACTTGTAAGTGGGGTTGGAAATGCTTTTCAGGCTCAGTACTGGGCTCAAAACATGCAGCCCTGAGGTCTCTCATGAAAGCAGGTGGTTAAATAGAAATTCGCTGCTCAGCTGACCCGGTAGGAGCAAACGTATGCCAAAAATGTACACAGAATGAGCTTTTCAGTGAATAGCAGCCAGGCACATTTTAGCTAGTTTTACTTGTAAGTGGGGTTGGAAATGCTTTTCAGGCTCAGTACTGGGCTCAAAACATGCAGCCCTGAGGTCTCCCATGAAAGCAGGTGGTTAAATAGAAATTCGCTGCTCAGCTGACCCGGTAGGAGCAAACGTATGCCAAAAATGTACACAGAATGAGCTTTTCAGTGAATAGCAGCCAGGCACATTTTAGCTAGTTTTACTTGTAGTGGGGTTGGAAACGCTTTTCAGGATCAGTACTGGGCTCAAAACATGCAGCCCTGATGTCTCTCATGATAGCAGGTGGTTAAATAGAAATTCGCTGCTCAGCTGACCCGGCAGGAGCAAACGTATGCTAAAAATGTACTCAGAATGAGCTTTTCAGTGAAGAGAAGCCAGGCACATTTTAGCTAGTTTCACTTGTAAGTGGGGTTGGAAATGTTTTTCAGGCTCAGTACTGGGCTCAAAACATGCAGCCCTGAGGTCTCCCATGACAGCAGGTGGTTAAATAGAAATTCGCTGCTCAGGTGACCCGGCAGGAGCAAACGTATGCTAAAAATGTACTCAGAATGAGCTTTTCAATGAAGAGAAGCCAGGCACATTTTAGCTAGTTTTACTTGTAAGTGGGGTTGGAAATGATTTTCAGGCTCAGTACTGGGCTCAAAACATGCAGCCCTGAGGTCTCTCATGAAAGCAGGTGGTTAAATAGAAATTCGCTGCTCAGCTGACCCGGTAGGAGCAAACGTATGCCAAAAATGTACACAGAATGTGCTTTTCAGTGAATAGCAGCCAGGCACATTTTAGCTAGTTTTACCTGTAAGTGGGGTTGGAAATGCTTTTCAGGCTCAGTACTGGGCTCAAAACATGCAGCCCTGAGGTCTCCCATGAAAGCAGGTGGTTAAATAGAAATTCGCTGCTCAGCTGACCCGGTAGGAGCAAACGTATGCCAAAAATGTACACAGAATGAGCTTTTCAGTGAATAGCAGCCAGGCTCATTTTAGCTAGTTTTACTTGTAAGTGGGGTTGGAAACGCTTTTCAGGATCAGTACTGGGCTCAAAACATGCAGCCCTGATGTCTCATGATAGCAGGTGGTTAAATAGAAATTCGCTGCTCAGCTGACCCGGCAGGAGCAAACCTATGCTAAAAATGTACTCAGAATGAGCTTTTCAGTGAAGAGAAGCCAGGCACATTTTAGCTAGTTTCACTTGTAAGTGGGGTTGGAAATGCTTTTCAGGCTCAGTACTGGGCTCAAAATGTGCAGCCCTGAGGTCTCACATGAAAGCAGGTGGTTAAATAGAAATTCGCTGCTCAGCTGACCCGGTAGGAGCAAACGTATGCCAAAAATGTACACAGAATGAGCTTTTCAGTGACTAGCAGCCAGGCACATTTTAGCTAGTTTTACTTGTAAGTGGGTTTGGAAATGCTTTTCAGGCTCAGTACTGGGCTCAAAACATGCAGCCCTGAGGTCTCCCATGACAGCAGGTGGTTAAATAGAAATTTGCTGCTCAGCTGACCCGGTAGGAGCAAACGTATGCCAAAAATGTACACAGAATGAGCTTTTCAGTGAATAGCAGCCAGGCACATTTTAGCTAGTTTTACTTGTAAGTGGGGTTGGAAATGCTTTTCAGGCTCAGTACTGGGCTCAAAACATGCAGCCATGAGGTCTCCCATGAAAGCAGGTGGTTAAATAGAAATTTGCTGCTCAGCTGACCCGGTAGGAGCAAACGTATGCCAAAAATGTACACAGAATGAGCTTTTCAGTGAATAGCAGCCAGGCATATTTTAGCTAGTTTTACTTGTAAGTGGGGTTGGAAACGCTTTTCAGGATCAGTACTGGGCTCAAAACATGCAGCCCTGATGTCTCTCATGATAGCAGGTGGTTAAATAGAAATTCGCTGCTCAGCTGACCCGGCAGGAGCAAACGTATGCTAAAAATGTACTCAGAATGAGCTTTTCAGTGAAGAGAAGCCGGGCACATTTTAGCTAGTTTCACTTGTAAGTGGGGTTGGAAATGCTTTTCAGGCTCAGTACTGGGCTCAAAACATGCAGCCCTGAGGTCTCCCATGACAGCAGGTGGTTAAATAGAAATTCGCTGCTCAGCTGACCCGGCAGGAGCAAACCTATGCTAAAAATGTACTCAGAATGAGCTTTTCAGTGAAGAGAAGCCAGGCACATTTTAGCTAGTTTCACTTGTAAGTGGGGTTGGAAATGCTTTTCAGGCTCAGTACTGGGCTCAAAATGTGCAGCCCTGAGGTCTCACATGAAAGCAGGTGGTTAAATAGAAATTCGCTGCTCAGCTGACCCGGTAGGAGCAAACGTATGCCAAAAATGTACACAGAATGAGCTTTTCAGTGACTAGCAACCAGGCACATTTTAGCTAGTTTTACTTGTAAGTGGGTTTGGAAATGCTTTTCAGGCTCAGTACTGGGCTCAAAACATGCAGCCCTGAGGTCTCCCATGACAGCAGGTGGTTAAATAGAAATTTGCTGCTCAGCTGACCCGGTAGGAGCAAACGTATGCCAAAAATGTACACAGAATGAGCTTTTCAGTGAATAGCAGCCAGGCACATTTTAGCTAGTTTTACTTGTAAGTGGGGTTGGAAATGCTTTTCAGGCTCAGTACTGGGCTCAAAACATGCAGCCATGAGGTCTCCCATGAAAGCAGGTGGTTAAATAGAAATTTGCTGCTCAGCTGACCCGGTAGGAGCAAACGTATGCCAAAAATGTACACAGAATGAGCTTTTCAGTGAATAGCAGCCAGGCATATTTTAGCTAGTTTTACTTGTAAGTGGGGTTGGAAACGCTTTTCAGGATCAGTACTGGGCTCAAAACATGCAGCCCTGATGTCTCTCATGATAGCAGGTGGTTAAATAGAAATTCGCTGCTCAGCTGACCCGGCAGGAGCAAACGTATGCTAAAAATGTACTCAGAATGAGCTTTTCAGTGAAGAGAAGCCGGGCACATTTTAGCTAGTTTCACTTGTAAGTGGGGTTGGAAATGCTTTTCAGGCTCAGTACTGGGCTCAAAACATGCAGCCCTGATGTCTCTCATGATAGCAGGTGGTTAAATAGAAATTCGCTGCTCAACTGACCCGGTAGGAGCAAACGTATGCCAAAAATGTACACAGAATGAGCTTTTCAGTGACTAGCAGCCAGGCACATTTTAGCTAGTTTTACTTGTAAGTGGGGTTGGAAATGCTTTTCAGGCTCAGTACGGGGCTCAAAACATGCAGCCCTGAGGTCTCCCATGACAGCAGGTGGTTAAATAGAAATTCGCTGCTCAGCTGACCCGGTAGGAGCAAACGTATGCCAAAAATGTACACAGAATGAGCTTTTCAGTGAATAGCAGCCAGGCACATTTTAGCTAGTTTTACTTGTAAGTGGGGTTGGAAACGCTTTTCAGGATCAGTACTGGGCTCAAAACATGCAGCCCTGAGGTCTCTCATGATAGCAGGTGGTTAAATAGAAATTCGCTGCTCAGCTGACCCGGCAGGAGCAAACGTATGCTAAAAATGTACACAGAATGAGCTTTTCAGTGAAGAGAAGCAAGGCACATTTTAGCTAGTTTTACTTGTAAGTGGGGTTGGAAATGCTTTTCAGGCTCAGTACTGGGCTCAAAACATGCAGCCCTGAGGTCTCTCATGATAGCAGGTGGTTAAATAGAAATTCGCTGCTCAGCTGACCCGGCAGGAGCAAACGTATGCTAAAAATGTACTCAGAATGAGCTTTTCAGTGAAGAGAAGCAAGGCACATTTTAGCTAGTTTTACTTGTAAGTGGGGTTGGAAATGCTTTTCAGGCTCAGTACTGGGCTCAAAACATGCAGCCCTGAGGTCTCTCATGAAAGCAGGTGGTTAAATAGAAATTCGCTGCTCAGCTGACCCGGTAGGAGCAAACGTATGCCAAAAATGTACACAGAATGAGCTTTTCAGTGAATAGCAGTCAGGCACATTTTAGCTAGTTTTACTTGTAAGTGGGGTTGGAAATGCTTTTCAGGCTCAGTACTGGGCTCAAAACATGCAGCCCTGCGGTCTCCCATGACAGCAGGTGGTTAAATAGAAATTCGCTGCTCAGCTGACCCGGTAGGAGCAAACGTATGCCAAAAATGTACACAGAATGAGCTTTTCAGTGAATAGCAGCCAGGCACATTTTAGCTAGTTTTACTTGTAAGTGGGGTTGGAAACGCTTTTCAGGATCAGTACTGGGCTCAAAACATGCAGCCCTGGGGTCTCTCGTGATAGAAGGTGGTTAAATAGAAATTCGCTGCTCAGGTGACCCGGCAGGAGCAAACGTATGCTAAAAAAGTACTCAGAATGAGCTTTTCAGTGAAGAGAAGCCAGGCACATTTTAGCTAGTTTTACTTGTAAGTGGGGTTGGAAATGCTTTTCAGGCTCAGTACTGGGCTCAAAACATGCAGCTCTGAGGTCTCTCATGATAGCAGGTGGTTAAATAGAAATTCGCTGCTCAGCTGACCCGGTAGGAGCAAACGTATGCCAAAAATGTACACAGAATGAGCTTTTCAGTGAACAGCAGTCAGGCACATTTTAGCTAGTTTTACTTGTAAGTGGGGTTGGAAACGCTTTTCAGGCTCAGTACTGGGCTCAAAACATGCAGCCCTGAGGTCTCCCATGACAGCAGGTGGTTAAATAGAAATTCGCTGCTCAGCTGACCCGGCAGGAGCAAACGTATGCCAAAAATGAACACAGAATGAGCTTTTCAGTGAATAGCAGCCAGGCACATTTTAGCTAGTTTTACTTGTAAGTGGGGTTGGAAACGCTTTTCAGGATCAGTACTGGGCTCAAAACATGCAGCCCTGAGGTCTCTCATGATAGCAGGTGGTTAAATAGAAATTCGTTGCTCAGGTGACCCGGCAGGAGCAAACGTATGCTAAAAATGTACTCAGAATGAGCTTTTCAGTGAAGAGAAGCCAGGCACATTTTAGCTAGTTTTACTTTTAAGTGGGGTTGGAAATGCTTTTCAGGCTCAGTACTGGGCTCAAAACATGCAGCCCTGAGGTCTCTCATGAAAGCAGGTGGTTAAATAGAAATTCGCTGCTCAGCTGACCCGGTAGGAGCAAACGTATGCCAAAAATGTACACAGAATGAGCTTTTCGGTGAATAGCAGCCAGGCACATTTTAGCTAGTTTTACTTGTAAGTGGGGTTGGAAACGCTTTTCAGGATCAGTACTGGGCTCAAAACATGCAGCCCTGAGGTCTCTCATGATAGCAGGTGGTTAAATAGAAATTCGCTGCTCAGCTGACCCGGCAGGAGCAAACAAATGCTAAAAATGTACTCAGAATGAGCTTTTCAGTGAATAGCAGCCAGGCACATTTTAGCTAGTTTTACTTGTAAGTGGGGTTGGAAATGCTTTTCAGGCTCAGTACTGGGCTCAAAACATGCAGCCCTGAGGTCTCCCATGAAAGCAGGTGGTTAAATAGAAATTCGCTGCTCAGCTGACCCGGTAGGAGCAAACGTATGCCAAAAATGTACACAGAATTAGCTTTTCAGTGAATAGCAGCCAGGCTCATTTTAGCTAGTTTTACTTGTAAGTGGGGTTGGAAACGCTTTTCAGGATCAGTACTGGGCTCAAAACATGCAGCCCTGATGTCTCTCATGATAGCAGGTGGTTAAATAGAAATTCGCTGCTCAGCTGACCCGGCAGGAGCAAACGTATGCTAAAAATGTACTCAGAATGAGCTTTTCAGTGAAGAGAAGCTAGGCACATTTTAGCTAGTTTCACTTGTAAGTGGGGTTGGAAATGCTTTTCAGGCTCAGTACTGGGCTCAAAACATGCAGCCCTGAGGTCTCTCATGAAAGCAGGTGGTTAAATAAAAAATTCGCTGCTCAACTGACCCGGTAGGAGCAAACGTATGCCAAAAATGTACACAGAATGAGCTTTTCAGTGACTAGCAGCCAGGCACATTTTAGCTAGTTTTACTTGTAAGTGGGGTTGGAAATGCTTTTCAGGCTCAGTACTGGGCTCAAAACATGCAGCCCTGAGGTCTCCCATGACAGCAGGTAGTTAAATAGAAATTCGCTGCTCAGCTGACCCGGTAGGAGCAAACGTATGCCAAAAATGTACACAGAATGAGCTTTTCAGTGAATAGCAGCCAGGCACATTTTAGCTAGTTTTACTTGTAAGTGGGGTTGGAAACGCTTTTCAGGATCAGTACTGGGCTCAAAACATGCAGCCCTGAGGTCTCTCATGATAGCAGGTGGTTAAATAGAAATTCGCTGCTCAGCTGACCCGGTAGGAGCAAACGTATGCCAAAAATGTACACAGAATGAGCTTTTCAGTGAATAGCAGCCAGGCACATTTTAGCTAGTTTTACTTGTAAGTGGGGTTGGAAATGCTTTTCAGGATCAGTACTGGGCTCAAAACATGCAGCCCTGGGGTCTCTCATGATAGAAGGTGGTTAAATAGAAATTCGCTGCTCAGGTGACCCGGCAGGAGCAAACGTATGCTAAAAATGTACTCAGAATGAGCTTTTCAGTGAAGAGAAGCCAGGCACATTTTAGCTAGTTTTACTTGTAAGTGGGGTTGGAAATGCTTTTCAGGCTCAGTACTGGGCTCAAAACATGCAGCCCTGAGGTCTCTCATGATAGCAGGTGGTTAAATAGAAATTCGCTGCTCAGCTGACCCGGTAGGAGCAAACGTATGCCAAAAATGTACACAGAATGAGCTTTTCAGTGAATAGCAGTCAGGCACATTTTATCTAGTTTTACTTGTAAGTGGGGTTGGAAACGCTTTTCAGGCTCAGTACTGGGCTCAAAACATGCAGCCCTGAGGTCTCCCATGACAGCAGGTGGTTAAATAGAAATTCGCTGCTCAGCTGACCTGGCAGGAGCAAACGTATGCCAAAAATGAACACAGAATGAGCTTTTCAGTGAATAGCAGCCAGGCACATTTTAGCTAGTTTTACTTGTAAGTGGGGTTGGAAACACTTTTCAGGATCAGTACTGGGCTCAAAACATGCAGCCCTGAGGTCTCTCATGATAGCAGATGGTTAAATAGAAATTCGCTGCTCAGCTGACCCGGCAGGAGCAAGCGTATGCTAAAAATGTACTCAGAATGAGCTTTTCAGTGAAGAGAAGCCAGGCACATTTTCGCTAGTTTTACTTGTAAGTGGGGTTGGAAATGCTTTTCAGGCTCAGTACTGGGCTCAAAACATGCAGCCCTGAGGTCTCTCATGATAGCAGGTGGTTAAATAGAAATTTGCTGCTTAGCTGACCCGGTAGGAGCAAACGTATGCCAAAAATGTACACAGAATGAGCTTTTCAGTGAATAGCAGCCAGGCACATTTTAGCTAGTTTTACTTGTAAGTGGGGTTGGAAACGCTTTTCAGGATCAGTACTGGGCTCAAAACATGCAGCCCTGAGGTCTCTCATGATAGCAGGTGGTTAAATAGAAATTCGCTGCTCAGGTGACCCGGCAGGAGCAAACGTATGCTAAAAATGTACTCAGAATGAAATTTTCAGTGAAGAGAAGCCAGGCACATTTTCGCTAGTTTTACTTGTAAGTGGGGTTGGAAATGCTTTTCAGGCTCAGTACTGGGCTCAAAACATGCAGCCCTGAGGTCTCTCATGAAAGCAGGTGGTTAAATAGAAATTCGCTGCTCAGCTGACCCGGTAGGAGCAAACGTATGCCAAAAATGTACACAGAATGAGCTTTTCAGTGAATAGCAGCCAGGCACATTTTAGCTAGTTTTACTTGTAAGTGGGGTTGGAAACGCTTTTCAGGATCAGTACTGGGCTCAAAACATGCAGCCCTGAGGTCTCTCATGATAGCAGGTGGTTAAATAGAAATTCGCTGCTCAGCTGACCCGGCAGGAGCAAACGTATGCTAAAAATGTACTCAGAATGAGCTTTTCAGTGAAGAGAAGCCAGGCACATTTTAGCTAGTTTTACTTGTAAGTGGGGTTGGAAATGCTTTTCAGGCTCAGTACTGGGCTCAAAACATGCAGCCCTGATGTCTCTCATGATAGCAGGTGGTTAAATAGAAATTCGCTGCTCAGCTGACCCGGCAGGAGCAAACGTATGCTAAAAATGTACTCAGAATGAGCTTTTCAGTGAAGAGAAGCCAGGCACATTTTAGCTAGTTTCACTTGTAAGTGGAGTTGGAAATACTTTTCCGGCTCAGTACTGGGCTCAAAACATGCAGCCCTGAGGTCTCTCATGAAAGCAGGTGGTTAAATAGAAATTCGCTGCTCAGCTGACCCGGTAGGAGCAAACGTATGCCAAAAATGTACACAGAATGAGCTTTTCAGTGACTAGCAGCCAGGCACATTTTAGCTAGTTTTACTTGTAAGTGGGGTTGGAAATGCTTTTCAGGCTCAGTACTGGGCTCAAAACATGCAGCCCTGAGGTCTCCCATGAGAGCAGGTGGTTAAATAGAAATTCGCTGCTCAGCTGACCCGGTAGGAGCAAACGTATGCCAAAAATGTACACAGAATGAGCTTTTCCGTGATTAGCAGCCAGGCACATTTTAGCTAGTTTTACTTGTAAGTGGGGTTGGAAACGCTTTTCAGGATCAGTACTGGGCTCAAAACATGCAGCCCTGATGTCTCTCATGATAGCAGGTGGTTAAATAGAAATTCGCTGCTCAGCTGACCCGGCAGGAGCAAACGTATGCTAAAAATGTACTCAGAATGAGCTTTTCAGTGAAGAGAAGCCAGGCACATTTTAGCTAGTTTTACTTGTAAGTGGGGTTGGAAATGCTTTTCAAGCTCAGTACTGGGCTCAAAACATGCAGCCCTGAGGTCTCTCGTGAAAGCAGGTGGTTAAATAGAAATTCGCTGCTCAGCTGACCCGGTAGGAGCAAACGTATGCCAAAAATGTACACAGAATGAGCTTTTCAGTGAATAGCAGTCAGGCACATTTTAGCTAGTGTTACTTGTAAGTGGGGTTGGAAACGCTTTTCAGGATCAGTACTGGGCTCAAAACATGCAGCCCTGATGTCTCTCATGATAGCAGGTGGTTAAATAGAAATTCGCTGCTCAGCTGACCCGGCAGGAGCAAACGTATGCTAAAAATTTACTCAGAATGAGCTTTTCAGTGAAGAGAAGCCAGGCACATTTTAGCTAGTTTCACTTGTAAGTGGGGTTGGAAATGCTTTTCAGGCTCAGTACTGGGCTCAAAACATGCAGCCCTGAGGTCTCCCATGACAGCAGGTGGTTAAATAGAAATTCGCTGCTCAGCTGACCCGGTAGGAGCAAACGTATCCCAAAAATGTACACAGAATGAGCTTTTCAGTGAATAGCAGCCAGGCACATTTTAGCTAGTTTTACTTGTAAGTGGGGTTGGAAATGCTTTTCAGGCTCAGTACTGGGCTCAAAACATGCAGCCCTGAGGTCTCCCATGAAAGCAGGTGGTTAAATAGAAATTCGCTGCTCAGCTGACCCGGTAGGAGCAAACGTATGCCAAAAATGTACACAGAATGAGCTTTTCAGTGAATAGCAGCCAGGCTCATTTTAGCTAGTTTTACTTGTAAGTGGGGTTGGAAACGCTTTTCAGGATCAGTACTGGGCTCAAAACATGCAGCCCTGATGTCTCTCATGATAGCAGGTGGTTAAATAGAAATTCGCTGCTCAGCTGACCCGGCAGGAGCAAACGTATGCTAAAAATGTACTCAGAATGAGCTTTTCAGTAAATAGAAGCCAGGCACATTTTAGCTAGTTTCACTTGTAAGTGGGGTTGGAAATGCTTTTCAGGCTCAGTACTGGGCTCAAAACATGCAGCCCTGAGGTCTCTCATGAAAGCAGGTGGTTAAATAGAAATTCGCTGCTCAACTGACCCGGTAGGAGCAAACGTATGCCAAAAATGTACACAGAATGAGCTTTTCAGTGACTAGCAGCCAGGCACATTTTAGCTAGTTTTACTTGTAAGTGGGGTTGGAAATGCTTTTCAGGCTCAGTACTGGGCTCAAAACATGCAGCCCTGAGGTCTCCCATGACAGCAGGTGGTTAAATAGAAATTCGCTGCTCAGCTGACCCGGTAGGAGCAAACGTATGCCAAAAATGTACACAGAATGAGCTTTTCAGTGAATAGCAGCCAGGCACATTTTAGCTAGTTTTACTTGTAAGTGGGGTTGGAAACGCTTTTCAGGATCAGTACTGGGCTCAAAACATGCAGCCCTGAGGTCTCTCATGATAGCAGGTGGTTAAATAGAAATTCGCTGCTCAGCTGACCCGGCAGGAGCAAACGTATGCTAAAAATGTACTCAGAATGAGCTTTTCAGTGAAGAGAAGCCAGGCACATCTTAGCTAGTTTTACTTGTAAGTGGGGTTGGAAATGCTTTTCAGGCTCAGTACTGGGCTCAAAACATGCAGCCCTGATGTCTCTCATGATAGCAGGTGGTTAAATAGAAATTCGCTGCTCAGCTGACCCGGCAGGAGCAAACGTATGCCAAAAATGTACACAGAATGAGCTTTTCAGTGAATAGCAGCCAGGCACATTCTAGCTAGTTTTACTTGTAAGTGGGGTTGGAAATGCTTTTCAGGCTCAGTACTGGGCTCAAAACATGCAGCCCTGAGGTCTCTCATGATAGCAGGTGGTTAAATAGAAATTCGCTGCTCAGCTGACCCGGCAGGAGCAAACGTATGCTAAAAATGTACTCAGAATGAGCTTTTCAGTGAAGAGAAGCCAGGCACATTTTAGCTAGTTTTACTTGTAAGTGGGGTTGGAAATGCTTTTCAAGCTCAGTACTGGGCTCAAAACATGCAGCCCTGAGGTCTCTCATGAAAGCAGGTGGTTAAATAGAAATTCGCTGCTCAGCTGACCCGGTAGGAGCAAACGTATGCCAAAAATGTACACAGAATGAGCTTTTCAGTGAATAGCAGTCAGGCACATTTTAGCTAGTTTTACTTGTAAGTGGGGTTGGAAACGCTTTTCAGGATCAGTACTGGGCTCAAAACATGCAGCCCTGATGTCTCTCATGATAGCAGGTGGTTAAATAGAAATTCGCTGCTCAGCTGACCCGGCAGGAGCAAACGTATGCTAAAAATGTACTCAGAATGAGCTTTTCAGTGAAGAGAAGCCAGGCACATTTTAGCTAGTTTCACTTGTAAGTGGGGTTGGAAATGCTTTTCAGGCTCAGTACTGGGCTCAAAACATGCAGCCCTGAGGTCTCCCATGACAGCAGGTGGTTAAATAGAAATTCGCTGCTCAGCTGACCCGGTAGGAGCAAACGTATCCCAAAAATGTACACAGAATGAGCTTTTCAGTGAATAGCAGCCAGGCACATTTTAGCTAGTTTTACTTGTAAGTGGGGTTGGAAATGCTTTTCAGGCTCAGTACTGGGCTCAAAACATGCAGCCCTGAGGTCTCCCATGAAAGCAGGTGGTTAAATAGAAATTCGCTGCTCAGCTGACCCGGTAGGAGCAAACGTATGCCAAAAATGTAAACAGAATGAGCTTTTCAGTGAATAGCAGCCAGGCTCATTTTAGCTAGTTTTACTTGTAAGTGGGGTTGGAAACGCTTTTCAGGATCAGTACTGGGCTCAAAACATGCAGCCCTGATGTCTCTCATGATAGCAGGTGGTTAAATAGAAATTCGCTGCTTTGCTGACCCGGCAGGAGCAAACGTATGCTAAAAATTTACTCAGAATGAGCTTTTCAGTGAAGAGAAGCCAGGCACATTTTAGCTAGTTTCACTTGTAAGTGGGGTTGGAAATGCTTTTCAGGCTCAGTACTGGGCTCAAAACATGCAGCCCTGAGGTCTCTCATGAAAGCAGGTGGTTAAATAGAAATTCGCTGCTCAACTGACCCGGTAGGAGCAAACGTATGCCAAAAATGTACACAGAATGAGCTTTTCAGTGACTAGCAGCCAGGCACATTTTAGCTAGTTTTACTTGCAAGTGGGGTTGGAAATGCTTTTCAGGCTCAGTACTGGGCTCAAAACATGCAGCCCTGAGGTCTCCCATGACAGCAGGTGGTTAAATAGAAATTCGCTGCTCAGCTGACCCGGTAGGAGCAAACGTATGCCAAAAATGTACACAGAATGAGCTTTTCAGTGAATAGCAGCCAGGCACATTTTAGCTAGTTTTACTTGTAAGTGGGGTTGGAAACGCTTTTCAGGATCAGTACTGGGCTCAAAACATGCAGCCCTGAGGTCTCTCATGATAGCAGGTGGTTAAATAGAAATTCGCTGCTCAGCTGACCCGGCAGGAGCAAACGTATGCTAAAAATGTACTCAGAATGAGCTTTTCAGTGAAGAGAAGCCAGGCACATTTTAGCTAGTTTTACTTGTAAGTGGGGTTGGAACTGCTTTTCAGGCTCAGTACTGGGCTCAAAACATGCAGCCCTGATGTCTCTCATGATAGCAGGTGGTTAAATAGAAATTCGCTGCTCAGCTGACCCGGCAGGAGCAAACGTATGCCAAAAATGTACACAGAATGAGCTTTTCAGTGAATAGCAGCCAGGCACATTCTAGCTAGTTTTACTTGTAAGTGGGGTTGGAAATGCTTTTCAGGCTCAGTACTGGGCTCAAAACATGCAGCCCTGAGGTCTCTCATGATAGCAGGTGATTAAATAGAAATTCGCTGCTTAGCTGACCCGGTAGGAGCAAACGTATGCCAAAAATGTACACAGAATGAGCTTTTCAGTGAATAGCAGCCAGGCACATTTTAGCTAGTTTTACTTGTAAGTGGGGTTGGAAATGCTTTTCAGGCTCAGTACTGGGCTCAAAACATGCAGCCCTGAGGTCTCCTATGACAGCAGGTGGTTAAATAGAAATTCGCTGCTCAGCTGACCCGGTAGGAGCAAACGTATGCCAAAAATGTACACAGAATGAGCTTTTCAGTGAATAGCAGCCAGGCACATTTTAGCTAGTTTTACTTGTAAGTGGGGTTGGAAATGCTTTTCAGGCTCAGTACTGGGCTCAAAAGATGCAGCCCTGAGGTCTCCCATGAAAGCAGGTGGTTAAATAGAAATTCGCTGCTCAGCTGACCCGGTAGGAGCAAACGTATGCCAAAAATGTACACAGAATGAGCTTTTCAGTGAATAGCAGTCAGGCACATTTTATCTAGTTTTACTTGTAAGTGGGGTTGGAAACGCTTTTCAGGCTCAGTACTGGGCTCAAAACATGCAGCCCTGAGGTCTCCCATGACAGCAGGTGGTTAAATAGAAATTCGCTGCTCAGCTGACCCGGCAGGAGCAAACGTATGCCAAAAATGAACACAGAATGAGCTTTTCAGTGAATAGCAGCCAGGCACATTTTAGCTAGTTTTACTTGTAAGTGGGGTTGGAAACGCTTTTCAGGATCAGTACTGGGCTCAAAACATGCAGCCCTGAGGTCTCTCATGATAGCAGATGGTTAAATAGAAATTCGCTGCTCAGCTGACCCGGCAGGACAAAGCGTATGCTAAAAATGTACTCAGAATGAGCTTTTCAGTGAAGAGAAGCCAGGCACATTTTCGCTAGTTTTACTTGTAAGTGGGGTTGGAAATGCTTTTCAGGCTCAGTACTGGGCTCAAAACATGCAGCCCTGAGGTCTCTCATGATAGCAGGTGGTTAAATAGAAATTTGCTGCTTAGCTGACCCGGTAGGAGCAAACGTATGCCAAAAATGTACACAGAATGAGCTTTTCAGTGAATAGCAGCCAGGCACATTTTAGCTAGTTTTACTTGTAAGTGGGGTTGGAAACGCTTTTCAGGATCAGTACTGGGCTCAAAACATGCAGCCCTGAGGTCTCTCATGATAGCAGGTGGTTAAATAGAAATTCGCTGCTCAGGTGACCCGGCAGGAGCAAACGTATGCTAAAAATGTACTCAGAATGAGCTTTTCAGTGAAGAGAAGCCAGGCACATTTTAGCTAGTTTTACTTTTAAGTGGGGTTGGAAATGCTTTTCAGGCTCAGTACTGGGCTCAAAACATGCAGCCCTGAGGTCTCTCATGAAAGCAGGTGGTTAAATAGAAATTCGCTGCTCAGCTGACCCGGTAGGAGCAAACGTATGCCAAAAATGTACACAGAATGAGCTTTTCAGTGAATAGCAGCCAGGCACATTTTAGCTAGTTTTACTTGTAAGTGGGGTTGGAAACGCTTTTCAGGATCAGTACTGGGCTCAAAACATGCAGCCCTGAGGTCTCTCATGATAGCAGGTGGTTAAATAGAAATTCGCTGCTCAGCTGACCCGGCAGGAGCAAACGTATGCTAAAAATGTACTCAGAATGAGCTTTTCAGTGAAGAGAAGCCAGGCACATTTTAGCTAGTTTTACTTGTAAGTGGGGTTGGAAATGCTTTTCAGGCTCAGTACTGGGCTCAAAACATGCAGCCCTGATGTCTCTCATGATAGCAGGTGGTTAAATAGAAATTCGCTGCTCAGCTGACCCGGTAGGAGCAAACGTATGCCAAAAATGTACACAGAATGAGCTTTTCCGTGAATAGCAGCCAGGCACATTTTAGCTAGTTTTACTTGTAAGTGGGGTTGGAAACGCTTTTCAGGATCAGTACTGGGCTCAAAACATGCAGCCCTGATGTCTCTCATGATAGCAGGTGGTTAAATAGAAATTCGCTGCTCAGCTGACCCGGCAGGAGCAAACGTATGCTAAAAATGTACTCAGAATGAGCTTTTCAGTGAAGAGAAGCCAGGCACATTTTAGCTAGTTTCACTTGTAAGTGGGGTTGGAAATGCTTTTCAGGCTCAGTACTGGGCTCAAAACATGCAGCCCTGAGGTCTCTCATGATAGCAGGTGGTTATATAGAAATTCGCTGCTCAGCTGACCCGGCAGGAGCAAACGTATGCTAAAAATGTACTCAGAATGAGCTTTTCAGTGAAGAGAAGCCAGGCACATTTTAGCTAGTTTTACTTGTAAGTGGGGTTGGAAATGCTTTTCAAGCTCAGTACTGGGCTCAAAACATGCAGCCCTGAGGTCTCTCGTGAAAGCAGGTGGTTAAATAGAAATTCGCTGCTCAGCTGACCCGGTAGGAGCAAACGTATGCCAAAAATGTACACAGAATGAGCTTTTCAGTGAATAGCAGTCAGGCACATTTTAGCTAGTGTTACTTGTAAGTGGGGTTGGAAACGCTTTTCAGGATCAGTACTGGGCTCAAAACATGCAGCCCTGATGTCTCTCATGATAGCAGGTGGTTAAATAGAAATTCGCTGCTCAGCTGACCCGGCAGGAGCAAACGTATGCTAAAAATGTACTCAGAATGAGCTTTTCAGTGAAGAGAAGCCAGGCACATTTTAGCTAGTTTCACTTGTAAGTGGGGTTGGAAATGCTTTTCAGGCTCAGTACTGGGCTCAAAACATGCAGCCCTGAGGTCTCCCATGACAGCAGGTGGTTAAATAGAAATTCGCTGCTCAGCTGACCCGGTAGGAGCAAACGTATCCCAAAAATGTACACAGAATGAGCTTTTCAGTGAATAGCAGCCAGGCACATTTTAGCTAGTTTTACTTGTAAGTGGGGTTGGAAATGCTTTTCAGGCTCAGTACTGGGCTCAAAACATGCAGCCCTGAGGTCTCCCATGAAAGCAGGTGGTTAAATAGAAATTCGCTGCTCAGCTGACCCGGTAGGAGCAAACATATGCCAAAAATGTACACAGAATGAGCTTTTCAGTGAATAGCAGCCAGGCTCATTTTAGCTAGTTTTACTTGTAAGTGGGGTTGGAAACGCTTTTCAGGATCAGTACTGGGCTCAAAACATGCAGCCCTGATGTCTCTCATGATAGCAGGTGGTTAAATAGAAATTCGCTGCTCAGCTGACCCGGCAGGAGCAAACGTATGCTAAAAATGTACTCAGAATGAGCTTTTCAGTAAAGAGAAGCCAGGCACATTTTAGCTAGTTTCACTTGTAAGTGGGGTTGGAAATGCTTTTCAGGCTCAGTACTGGGCTCAAAACATGCAGCCCTGAGGTCTCTCATGAAAGCAGGTGGTTAAATAGAAATTCGCTGCTCAACTGACCCGGTAGGAGCAAACGTATGCCAAAAATGTACACAGAATGAGCTTTTCAGTGACTAGCAGCCAGGCACATTTTAGCTAGTTTTACTTGTAAGTGGGGTTGGAAATGCTTTTCAGGCTCAGTACTGGGCTCAAAACATGCAGCCCTGAGGTCTCCCATGACAGCAGGTGGTTAAATAGAAATTCACTGCTCAGCTGACCCGGTAGGAGCAAACGTATGCCAAAAATGTACACAGAATGAGCATTTCAGTGAATAGCAGCCAGGCACATTTTAGCTAGTTTTACTTGTAAGTGGGGTTGGAAACGCTTTTCAGGATCAGTACTGGGCTCAAAACATGCAGCCCTGAGGTCTCTCATGATAGCAGGTGGTTAAATAGAAATTCGCTGCTCAGCTGACCCGGCAGGAGCAAACGTATGCTAAAAATGTACTCAGAATGAGCTTTTCAGTGAAGAGAAGCCAGGCACATCTTAGCTAGTTTTACTTGTAAGTGGGGTTGGAAATGCTTTTCAGGCTCAGTACTGGGCTCAAAACATGCAGCCCTGATGTCTCTCATGATAGCAGGTGGTTAAATAGAAATTCGCTGCTCAGCTGACCCGGCAGGAGCAAACGTATGCCAAAAATGTACACAGAATGAGCTTTTCAGTGAATAGCAGCCAGGCACATTCTAGCTAGTTTTACTTGTAAGTGGGGTTGGAAATGCTTTTCAGGCTCAGTACTGGGCTCAAAACATGCAGCCCTGAGGTCTCTCATGATGGCAGGTGGTTAAATAGAAATTCGCTGCTCAGCTGACCCGGCAGGAGCAAACGTATGCTAAAAATGTACTCAGAATGAGCTTTTCAGTGAAGAGAAGCCAGGAACATTTTAGCTAGTTTTACTTGTAAGTGGGGTTGGAAATGCTTTTCAAGCTCAGTACTGGGCTCAAAACATGCAGCCCTGAGGTCTCTCATGAAAGCAGGTGGTTAAATAGAAATTCGCTGCTCAGCTGACCCGGTAGGAGCAAACGTATGCCAAAAATGTACACAGAATGAGCTTTTCAGTGAATAGCAGTCAGGCACATTTTAGCTAGTTTTACTTGTAAGTGGGGTTGGAAACGCTTTTCAGGATCAGTACTGGGCTCAAAACATGCAGCCCTGATGTCTCTCATGATAGCAGGTGGTTAAATAGAAATTCGCTGCTCAGCTGACCCGGCAGGAGCAAACGTATGCTAAAAATGTACTCAGAATGAGCTTTTCAGTGAAGAGAAGCCAGGCACATTTTAGCTAGTTTCACTTGTACGTGGGGTTGGAAATGCTTTTCAGGCTCAGTACTGGGCTCAAAACATGCAGCCCTGAGGTCTCCCATGACAGCAGGTGGTTAAATAGAAATTCGCTGCTCAGCTGACCCGGTAGGAGCAAACGTATCCCAAAAATGTACACAGAATGAGCTTTTCAGTGAATAGCAGCCAGGCACATTTTAGCTAGTTTTACTTGTAAGTGGGGTTGGAAATGCTTTTCAGGCTCAGTACTGGGCTCAAAACATGCAGCCCTGAGGTCTCCCATGAAAGCAGGTGGTTAAATAGAAATTCGCTGCTCAGCTGACCCGGTAGGAGCAAACGTATGCCAAAAATGTACACAGAATGAGCTTTTCAGTGAATAGCAGCCAGGCTCATTTTAGCTAGTTTTACTTGTAAGTGGGGTTGGAAACGCTTTTCAGGATCAGTACTGGGCTCAAAACATGCAGCCCTGATGTCTCTCATGATAGCAGGTGGTTAAATAGAAATTCGCTGCTCAGCTGACCCGGCAGGAGCAAACGTATGCTAAAAATTTACTCAGAATGAGCTTTTCAGTGAAGAGAAGCCAGGCACATTTTAGCTAGTTTCACTTGTAAGTGGGGTTGGAAATGCTTTTCAGGCTCAGTACTGGGCTCAAAACATGCAGCCCTGAGGTCTCTCATGAAAGCAGGTGGTTAAATAGAAATTCGCTGCTCAACTGACCCGGTAGGAGCAAACGTATGCCAAAAATGTACACAGAATGAGCTTTTCAGTGACTAGCAGCCAGGCACATTTTAGCTAGTTTTACTTGTAAGTGGGGTTGGAAATGCTTTTCAGGCTCAGTACTGGGCTCAAAACATGCAGCCCTGAGGTCTCCCATGACAGCAGGTGGTTAAATAGAAATTCGCTGCTCAGCTGACCCGGTAGGAGCAAACGTATGCCAAAAATGTACACAGAATGAGCTTTTCAGTGAATAGCAGCCAGGCACATTTTAGCTAGTTTTACTTGTAAGTGGGGTTGGAAACGCTTTTCAGGATCAGTACTGGGCTCAAAACATGCAGCCCTGAGGTCTCTCATGATAGCAGGTGGTTAAATAGAAATTCGCTGCTCAGCTGACCCGGCAGGAGCAAACGTATGCTAAAAATGTACTCAGAATGAGCTTTTCAGTGAAGAGAAGCCAGGCACATTTTAGCTAGTTTTACTTGTAAGTGGGGTTGGAAATGCTTTTCAGGCTCAGTACTGGGCTCAAAACATGCAGCCCTGATGTCTCTCATGATAGCAGGTGGTTAAATAGAAATTCGCTGCTCAGCTGACCCGGCAGGAGCAAACGTATGCCAAAAATGTACACAGAATGAGCTTTTCAGTGAATAGCAGCCAGGCTCATTTTAGCTAGTTTTACTTGTAAGTGGGGTTGGAAACGCTTTTCAGGATCAGTACTGGGCTCAAAACATGCAGCCCTGATGTCTCTCATGATAGCAGGTGGTTAAATAGAAATTCGCTGCTCAGCTGACCCGGCAGGAGCAAACGTATGCTAAAAATGTACTCAGAATGAGCTTTTCAGTAAAGAGAAGCCAGGCACATTTTAGCTAGTTTCACTTGTAAGTGGGGTTGGAAATGCTTTTCAGGCTCAGTACTGGGCTCAAAACATGCAGCCCTGAGGTCTCTCATGAAAGCAGGTGGTTAAATAGAAATTCGCTGCTCAACTGACCCGGTAGGAGCAAACGTATGCCAAAAATGTACACAGAATGAGCTTTTCAGTGACTAGCAGCCAGGCACATTTTAGCTAGTTTTACTTGTAAGTGGGGTTGGAAATGCTTTTCAGGCTCAGTACTGGGCTCAAAACATGCAGCCCTGAGGTCTCCCATGACAGCAGGTGGTTAAATAGAAATTCGCTGCTCAGCTGACCCGGTAGGAGCAAACGTATGCCAAAAATGTACACAGAATGAGCTTTTCAGTGAATAGCAGCCAGGCACATTTTAGCTAGTTTTACTTGTAAGTGGGGTTGGAAACGCTTTTCAGGATCAGTACTGGGCTCAAAACATGCAGCCCTGAGGTCTCTCATGATAGCAGGTGGTTAAATAGAAATTCGCTGCTCAGCTGACCCGGCAGGAGCAAACGTATGCTAAAAATGTACTCAGAATGAGCTTTTCAGTGAAGAGAAGCCAGGCACATCTTAGCTAGTTTTACTTGTAAGTGGGGTTGGAAATGCTTTTCAGGCTCAGTACTGGACTCAAAACATGCAGCCCTGATGTCTCTCATGATAGCAGGTGGTTAAATAGAAATTCGCTGCTCAGCTGACCCGGCAGGAGCAAACGTATGCCAAAAATGTACACAGAATGAGCTTTTCAGTGAATAGCAGCCAGGCACATTCTAGCTAGTTTTACTTGTAAGTGGGGTTGGAAATGCTTTTCAGGCTCAGTACTGGGCTCAAAACATGCAGCCCTGAGGTCTCTCATGATAGCAGGTGGTTAAATAGAAATTCGCTGCTCAGCTGACCCGGCAGGAGCAAACGTATGCTAAAAATGTACTCAGAATGAGCTTTTCAGTGAAGAGAAGCCAGGCACATTTTAGCTAGTTTTACTTGTAAGTGGGGTTGGAAATGCTTTTCAAGCTCAGTACTGGGCTCAAAACATGCAGCCCTGAGGTCTCTCATGAAAGCAGGTGGTTAAATAGAAATTCGCTGCTCAGCTGACCCGGTAGGAGCAAACGTATGCCAAAAATGTACACAGAATGAGCTTTTCAGTGAATAGCAGTCAGGCACATTTTAGCTAGTTTTACTTGTAAGTGGGGTTGGAAACGCTTTTCAGGATCAGTACTGGGCTCAAAACATGCAGCCCTGATGTCTCTCATGATAGCAGGTGGTTAAATAGAAATTCGCTGCTCAGCTGACCCGGCAGGAGCAAACGTATGCTAAAAATGTACTCAGAATGAGCTTTTCAGTGAAGAGAAGCCAGGCACATTTTAGCTAGTTTCACTTGTAAGTGGGGTTGGAAATGCTTTTCAGGCTCAGTACTGGGCTCAAAACATGCAGCCCTGAGGTCTCCCATGACAGCAGGTGGTTAAATAGAAATTCGCTGCTCAGCTGACCCGGTAGGAGCAAACGTATCCCAAAAATGTACACAGAATGAGCTTTTCAGTGAATAGCAGCCAGGCACATTTTAGCTAGTTTTACTTGTAAGTGGGGTTGGAAATGCTTTTCAGGCTCAGTACTGGGCTCAAAACATGCAGCCCTGAGGTCTCCCATGAAAGCAGGTGGTTAAATAGAAATTCGCTGCTCAGCTGACCCGGTAGGAGCAAACGTATGCCAAAAATGTACACAGAATGAGCTTTTCAGTGACTAGCAGCCAGGCACATTTTAGCTAGTTTTACTTGTAAGTGGGGTTGGAAACGCTTTTCAGGATCAGTACTGGGCTCAAAACATGCAGCCCTGAGGTCTCCCATGACAGCAGGTGGTTAAATAGAAATTCGCTGCTCAGCTGACCCGGTAGGAGCAAACGTATGCCAAAAATGTACACAGAATGAGCTTTTCAGTGAATAGCAGCCAGGCACATTTTAGCTAGTTTTACTTGTAAGTGGGGTTGGAAACGCTTTTCAGGATCAGTACTGGGCTCAAAACATGCAGCCCTGAGGTCTCTCATGATAGCAGGTGGTTAAATAGAAATTCGCTGCTCAGCTGACCCGGCAGGAGCAAACGTATGCTAAAAATGTACTCAGAATGAGCTTTTCAGTGAAGAGAAGCCAGGCACATTTTAGCTAGTTTTACTTGTAAGTGGGGTTGGAAATGCTTTTCAGGCTCAGTACTGGGCTCAAAACATGCAGCCCTGATGTCTCTCATGATAGCAGGTGGTTAAATAGAAATTCGCTGCTCAGCTGACCCGGCAGGAGCAAACGTATGCCAAAAATGTACACAGAATGAGCTTTTCAGTGAATAGCAGCCAGGCACATTCTAGCTAGTTTTACTTGTAAGTGGGGTTGGAAATGCTTTTCAGGCTCAGTACTGGGCTCAAAACATGCAGCCCTGAGGTCTCTCATGATAGCAGGTGGTTAAATAGAAATTCGCTGCTCAGCTGACCCGGCAGGAGCAAACGTATGCTAAAAATGTACTCAGAATGAGCTTTTCAGTGAAGAGAAGCCAGGCACATTTTAGCTAGTTTTACTTGTAAGTGGGGTTGGAAATGCTTTTCAAGCTCAGTACTGGGCTCAAAACATGCAGCCCTGAGGTCTCTCATGAAAGCAGGTGGTTAAATAGAAATTCGCTGCTCAGCTGACCCGGTAGGAGCAAACGTATGCCAAAAATGTACACAGAATGAGCTTTTCAGTAAATAGCAGTCAGGCACATTTTAGCTAGTTTTACTTGTAAGTGGGGTTGGAAACGCTTTTCAGGCTCAGTACTGGGCTCAAAACATGCAGCCCTGAGGTCTCTCATGAAAGCAGGTGATTAAATAGAAATTCGCTGCTTAGCTGACCCGGTAGGAGCAAACGTATGCCAAAAATGTACACAGAATGAGCTTTTCAGTGAATAGCAGCCAGGCACATTTTAGCTAGTTTTACTTGTAAGTGGGGTTGGAAATGCTTTTCAGGCTCAGTACTGGGCTCAAAACATGCAGCCCTGAGGTCTCCCATGACAGCAGGTGGTTAAATAGAAATTCGCTGCTCAGCTGACCCGGTAGGAGCAAACGTATGCCAAAAATGTACACAGAATGAGCTTTTCAGTGAATAGCAGCCAGGCACATTTTAGCTAGTTTTACTTGTAAGTGGGGTTGGAAATGCTTTTCAGGCTCAGTACTGGGCTCAAAAGATGCAGCCCTGAGGTCTCCCATGAAAGCAGGTGGTTAAATAGAAATTCGCTGCTCAGCTGACCCGGTAGGAGCAAACGTATGCCAAAAATGTACACAGAATGAGCTTTTCAGTGAATAGCAGCCAGGCACAATTTAGCTAGTTTTACTTGTAAGTGGGGTTGGAAACGCTTTTCAGGATCAGTACTGGGCTCAAAACATGCAGCCCTGATGTCTCTCATGATAGCAGGTGGTTAAATAGAAATTCGCTGCTCAGCTGACCCGGTAGGAGCAAACGTATGCCAAAAATGTACACAGAATGAGCTTTTCAGTGAATAGCAGCCAGGCACATTTTAGCTAGTTTTACTTGTAAGTGGGGTTGGAAACGCTTTTCAGGCTCAGTACTGGGCTCAAAACATGCAGCCCTGAGGTCTCTCATGAAAGCAGGTGGTTAAATAGAAATTTGCTGCTTAGCTGACCCGGTAGGAGCAAACGTATGCCAAAAATGTACACAGAATGAGCTTTTCAGTGAATAGCAGCCAGGCACATTTTAGCTAGTTTTACTTGTAAGTGGGGTTGGAAATGCTTTTCAGGCTCAGTACTGGGCTCAAAACATGCAGCCCTGAGGTCTCCCATGACAGCAGGTGGTTAAATAGAAATTCGCTGCTCAGCTGACCCGGTAGGAGCAAACGTATGTCAAAAATGTACACAGAATGATCTTTTCAGTGAATAGCAGCCAGGCACATTTTAAATAGTTTTACTTGTAAGTGGGGTTGGAAATGCTTTTCAGGCTCAGTACTGGGCTCAAAACATGCAGCCCTGAGGTCTCCCATGACAGCAGGTGGTTAAATAGAAATTCGCTGCTCAGCTGACCCGGTAGGAGCAAACGTATGCCAAAAATGTACACAGAATGAGCTTTTCAGTGAATAGCAGCCAGGCACATTTTAGCTAGTTTTACTTGTAAGTGGGGTTGGAAACGCTTTTCAGGATCAGTACTGGGCTCAAAACATGCAGCCCTGATGTCTCTCATGATAGCAGGTGGTTAAATAGAAATTCGCTGCTCAGCTGACCCGGCAGGAGCAAACGTATGCTAAAAATGTACTCAGAATGAGCTTTTCAGTGAAGTGAAGCCAGGCACATTTTAGCTAGTTTCACTTGTAAGTGGGGTTGGAAATGCTTTTCAGGCTCAGTACTGGGCTCAAAACATGCAGCCCTGAGGTCTCCCATGACAGCAGGTGGTTAAATAGAAATTCGCTGCTCAGGTGACCCGGCAGGAGCAAACGTATGCCAAAAATGTACACAGAATGAGCTTTTCAGTGAATAGCAGCCAGGCTCATTTTAGCTAGTTTTACTTGTAAGTGGGGTTGGAAACGCTTTTCAGGATCAGTACTGGGCTCAAAACATGCAGCCCTGATGTCTCTCATGATAGCAGGTGGTTAAATAGAAATTCGCTGCTCAGCTGACCCGGCAGGAGCAAACGTATGCTAAAAATGTACTCAGAATGAGCTTTTCAGTGAAGAGAAGCCAGGCACATTTTAGCTAGTTTCACTTGTAAGTGGGGTTGGAAATGCTTTTCAGGCTCAGTACTGGGCTCAAAACATGCAGCCCTGAGGTCTCTCATGAAAGCAGGTGGTTAAATAGAAATTCGCTGCTCAACTGACCCGGTAGGAGCAAACGTATGCCAAAAATGTACACAGAATGAGCTTTTCAGTGACTAGCAGCCAGGCACATTTTAGCTAGTTTTACTTGTAAGTGGGGTTGGAAATGCTTTTCAGGCTCAGTACTGGGCTCAAAACATGCAGCCCTGAGGTCTCCCATGACAGCAGGTGGTTAAATAGAAATTCGCTGCTCAGCTGACCCGGTAGGAGCAAACGTATGCCAAAAATGTACACAGAATGAGCTTTTCAGTGAATAGCAGCCAGGCACATTTTAGCTAGTTTTACTTGTAAGTGGGGTTGGAAACGCTTTTCAGGATCAGTACTGGGCTCAAAACATGCAGCCCTGGGGTCTCTCATGATAGCAGGTGGTTAAATAGAAATTCGCTGCTCAGGTGACCCGGCAGGAGCAAACGTATGCTAAAAATGTACTCAGAATGAGCTTTTCAGTGAAGAGAAGCCAGGCACATTTTAGCTAGTTTTACTTGTAAGTGGGGTTGGAAATGCTTTTTAGGCTCAGTACTGGGGTCAAAACATGCAGCCCTGAGGTCTCTCATGATAGCAGGTGGTTAAATAGAAATTCGCTGCTCAGCTGACCCGGTAGGAGCAAACGTATGCCAAAAATGTACATAGAATGAGTTTTTCAGTGAATAGCAGTCAGGCACATTTTAGCTAGTTTTACTTGTAAGTGGGGTTGGAAACGCTTTTCAGGCTCAGTACTGGGCTCAAAACATGCAGCCCTGAGGTCTCCCATGAGAGCAGGTGGTTAAATAGAAATTCGCTGCTCAGCTGACCCGGTAGGAGCAAACGTATGCCAAAAATGTACACAGAATGAGCTTTTCCGTGAATAGCAGCCAGGCACATTTTAGCTAGTTTTACTTGTAAGTGGGGTTGGAAACGCTTTTCAGGATCAGTACTGGGCTCAAAACATGCAGCCCTGATGTCTCTCATGATAGCAGGTGGTTAAATAGAAATTCGCTGCTCAGCTGACCCGGCAGGAGCAAACGTATGCTAAAAATGTACTCAGAATGAGCTTTTCAGTGAAGAGAAGCCAGGCACATTTTAGCTAGTTTCACTTGTAAGTGGGGTTGGAAATGCTTTTCAGGCTCAGTACTGGGCTCAAAACATGCAGCCCTGAGGTCTCTCATGATAGCAGGTGGTTATATAGAAATTCGCTGCTCAGCTGACCCGGCAGGAGCAAACGTATGCTAAAAATGTACTCAGAATGAGCTTTTCAGTGAAGAGAAGCCAGGCACATTTTAGCTAGTTTTACTTGTAAGTGGGGTTGGAAATGCTTTTCAAGCTCAGTACTGGGCTCAAAACATGCAGCCCTGAGGTCTCTCGTGAAAGCAGGTGGTTAAATAGAAATTCGCTGCTCAGCTGACCCGGTAGGAGCAAACGTATGCCAAAAATGTACACAGAATGAGCTTTTCAGTGAATAGCAGTCAGGCACATTTTAGCTAGTGTTACTTGTAAGTGGGGTTGGAAACGCTTTTCAGGATCAGTACTGGGCTCAAAACATGCAGCCCTGATGTCTCTCATGATAGCAGGTGGTTAAATAGAAATTCGCTGCTCAGCTGACCCGGCAGGAGCAAACGTATGCTAAAAATGTACTCAGAATGAGCTTTTCAGTGAAGAGAAGCCAGGCACATTTTAGCTAGTTTCACTTGTAAGTGGGGTTGGAAATGCTTTTCAGGCTCAGTACTGGGCTCAAAACATGCAGCCCTGAGGTCTCCCATGACAGCAGGTGGTTAAATAGAAATTCGCTGCTCAGCTGACCCGGTAGGAGCAAACGTATCCCAAAAATGTACACAGAATGAGCTTTTCAGTGAATAGCAGCCAGGCACATTTTAGCTAGTTTTACTTGTAAGTGGGGTTGGAAATGCTTTTCAGGCTCAGTACTGGGCTCAAAACATGCAGCCCTGAGGTCTCCCATGAAAGCAGGTGGTTAAATAGAAATTCGCTGCTCAGCTGACCCGGTAGGAGCAAACGTATGCCAAAAATGTACACAGAATGAGCTTTTCAGTGAATAGCAGCCAGGCTCATTTTAGCTAGTTTTACTTGTAAGTGGGGTTGGAAACGCTTTTCAGGATCAGTACTGGGCTCAAAACATGCAGCCCTGATGTCTCTCATGATAGCAGGTGGTTAAATAGAAATTCGCTGCTCAGCTGACCCGGCAGGAGCAAACGTATGCTAAAAATGTACTCAGAATGAACTTTTCAGTAAAGAGAAGCCAGGCACATTTTAGCTAGTTTCACTTGTAAGTGGGGTTGGAAATGCTTTTCAGGCTCAGTACTGGGCTCAAAACATGCAGCCCTGAGGTCTCTCATGAAAGCAGGTGGTTAAATAGAAATTCGCTGCTCAACTGACCCAGTAGGAGCAAACGTATGCCAAAAATGTACACAGAATGAGCTTTTCAGTGACTAGCAGCCAGGCACATTTTAGCTAGTTTTACTTGTAAGTGGGGTTGGAAATGCTTTTCAGGCTCAGTACTGGGCTCAAAACATGCAGCCCTGAGGTCTCCCATGACAGCAGGTGGTTAAATAGAAATTCGCTGCTCAGCTGACCCGGTAGGAGCAAACGTATGCCAAAAATGTACACAGAATGAGCTTTTCAGTGAATAGCAGCCAGGCACATTTTAGCTAGTTTTACTTGTAAGTGGGGTTGGAAACGCTTTTCAGGATCAGTACTGGGCTCAAAACATGCAGCCCTGAGGTCTCTCATGATAGCAGGTGGTTAAATAGAAATTCGCTGCTCAGCTGACCCGGCAGGAGCAAACGTATGCTAAAAATGTACTCAGAATGAGCTTTTCAGTGAAGAGAAGCCAGGCACATCTTAGCTAGTTTTACTTGTAAGTGGGGTTGGAAATGCTTTTCAGGCTCAGTACTGGGCTCAAAACATGCAGCCCTGATGTCTCTCATGATAGCAGGTGGTTAAATAGAAATTCGCTGCTCAGCTGACCCGGCAGGAGCAAACGTATGCCAAAAATGTACACAGAATGAGCTTTTCAGTGAATAGCAGCCAGGCACATTCTAGCTAGTTTTACTTGTAAGTGGGGTTGGAAATGCTTTTCAGGCTCAGTACTGGGCTCAAAACATGCAGCCCTGAAGTCTCTCATGATAGCAGGTGGTTAAATAGAAATTCGCTGCTCAGCTGACCCGGCAGGAGCAAACGTATGCTAAAAATGTACTCAGAATGAGCTTTTCAGTGAAGAGAAGCCAGGCACATTTTAGCTAGTTTTACTTGTAAGTGGGGTTGGAAATGCTTTTCAAGCTCAGTACTGGGCTCAAAACATGCAGCCCTGAGGTCTCTCATGAAAACAGGTGGTTAAATAGAAATTCGCTGCTCAGCTGACCCGGTAGGAGCAAACGTATTCCAAAAATGTACACAGAATGAGCTTTTCAGTGAATAGCAGTCAGGCACATTTTAGCTAGTTTTACTTGTAAGTGGGGTTGGAAACGCTTTTCAGGATCAGTACTGGGCTCAAAACATGCAGCCCTGATGTCTCTCATGATAGCAGGTGGTTAAATAGAAATTCGCTGCTCAGCTGACCCGGCAGGAGCAAACGTATGCTAAAAATGTACTCAGAATGAGCTTTTCAGTGAAGAGAAGCCAGGCACATTTTAGCTAGTTTCACTTGTAAGTGGGGTTGGAAATGCTTTTCAGGCTCAGTACTGGGCTCAAAACATGCAGCCCTGAGGTCTCCCATGACAGCAGGTGGTTAAATAGAAATTCGCTGCTCAGCTGACCCGGTAGGAGCAAACGTATCCCAAAAATGTACACAGAATGAGCTTTTCAGTGAATAGCAGCCAGGCACATTTTAGCTAGTTTTACTTGTAAGTGGGGTTGGAAATGCTTTTCAGGCTCAGTACTGGGCTCAAAACATGCAGCCCTGAGGTCTCCCATGAAAGCAGGTGGTTAAATAGAAATTCGCTGCTCAGCTGACCCGGTAGGAGCAAACGTATGCCAAAAATGTACACAGAATGAGCTTTTCAGTGAATAGCAGCCAGGCTCATTTTAGCTAGTTTTACTTGTAAGTGGGGTTGGAAACGCTTTTCAGGATCAGTACTGGGCTCAAAACATGCAGCCCTGATGTCTCTCATGATAGCAGGTGATTAAATAGAAATTCGCTGCTCAGCTGACCCGGCAGGAGCAAACGTATGCTAAAAATTTACTCAGAATGAGCTTTTCAGTGAAGAGAAGCCAGGCACATTTTAGCTAGTTTCACTTGTAAGTGGGGTTGGAAATGCTTTTCAGGCTCAGTACTGGGCTCAAAACATGCAGCCCTGAGGTCTCTCATGAAAGCAGGTGGTTAAATAGAAATTCGCTGCTCAACTGACCCGGTAGGAGCAAACGTATGCCAAAAATGTACACAGAATGAGCTTTTCAGTGACTAGCAGCTAGGCACATTTTAGCTAGTTTTACTTGTAAGTGGGGTTGGAAATGCTTTTCAGGCTCAGTACTGGGCTCAAAACATGCAGCCCTGAGGTCTCCCATGACAGCAGGTGGTTAAATAGAAATTCGCTGCTCAGCTGACCCGGTAGGAGCAAACGTATGCCAAAAATGTACACAGAATGAGGTTTTCAGTGAATAGCAGCCAGGCACATTTTAGCTAGTTTTACTTGTAAGTGGGGTTGGAAACGCTTTTCAGGATCAGTACTGGGCTCAAAACATGCAGCCCTGAGGTCTCTCATGATAGCAGGTGGTTAAATAGAAATTCGCTGCTCAGCTGACCCGGCAGGAGCAAACGTATGCTAAAAATGTACTCAGAATGAGCTTTTCAGTGAAGAGAAGCCAGGCACATTTTAGCTAGTTTTACTTGTAAGTGGGGTTGGAAATGCTTTTCAGGCTCAGTACTGGGCTCAAAACATGCAGCCCTGATGTCTCTCATGATAGCAGGTGGTTAAATAGAAATTCGCTGCTCAGCTGACCCGGCAGGAGCAAACGTATGCCAAAAATGTACACAGAATGAGCTTTTCAGTGAATAGCAGCCAGGCACATTCTAGCTAGTTTTACTTGTAAGTGGGGTTGGAAATGCTTTTCAGGCTCAGTACTGGGCTCAAAACATGCAGCCCTGAGGTCTCTCATGATAGCAGGTGGTTAAATAGAAATTCGCTGCTCAGCTGACCCGGCAGGAGCAAACGTATGCTAAAAATGTACTCAGAATGAGCTTTTCAGTGAAGAGAAGCCAGGCACATTTTAGCTAGTTTTACTTGTAAGTGGGGTTGGAAATGCTTTTCAAGCTCAGTACTGGGCTCAAAACATGCAGCCCTGAGGTCTCTCATGAAAGCAGGTGGTTAAATAGAAATTCGCTGCTCAGCTGACCCGGTAGGAGCAAACGTATGCCAAAAATGTACACAGAATGAGCTTTTCAGTGAATAGCAGTCAGGCACATTTTAGCTAGTTTTACTTGTAAGTGGGGTTGGAAACGCTTTTCAGGCTCAGTACTGGGCTCAAAACATGCAGCCCTGAGGTCTCTCATGAAAGCAGGTGATTAAATAGAAATTCGCTGCTTAGCTGACCCGGTAGGAGCAAACGTATGCCAAAAATGTACACAGAATGAGCTTTTCAGCGAATAGCAGCCAGGCACATTTTAGCTAGTTTTACTTGTAAGTGGGGTTGGAAATGCTTTTCAGGCTCAGTACTGGGCTCAAAACATGCAGCCCTGAGGTCTCCCATGACAGCAGGTGGTTAAATAGAAATTCGTTGCTCAGCTGACCCGGTAGGAGCAAACGTATGCCAAAAATGTACACAGAATGAGCTTTTCATTGAATAGCAGCCAGGCACATTTTAGCTAGTTTTACTTGTAAGTGGGGTTGGAAATGCTTTTCAGGCTCAGTACTGGGCTCAAAAGATGCAGCCCTGAGGTCTCCCATGAAAGCAGGTGGTTAAATAGAAATTCGCTGCTCAGCTGACCCGGTAGGAGCAAACGTATGCCAAAAATGTACACAGAATGAGCTTTTCAGTGAATAGCAGCCAGGCACAATTTAGCTAGTTTTACTTGTAAGTGGGGTTGGAAACGCTTTTCAGGATCAGTACTGGGCTCAAAACATGCAGCCCTGATGTCTCTCATGATAGCAGGTGGTTAAATAGAAATTCGCTGCTCAGCTGACCCGGTAGGAGCAAACGTATGCCAAAAATGTACACAGAATGAGCTTTTCAGTGAATAGCAGTCAGGCACATTTTAGCTAGTTTTACTTGTAAGTGGGGTTGGAAACGCTTTTCAGGCTCAGTACTGGGCTCAAAACATGCAGCCCTGAGGTCTCTCATGAAAGCAGGTGGTTAAATAGAAATTTGCTGCTTAGCTGACCCGGTAGGAGCAAACGTATGCCAAAAATGTACACAGAATGAGCTTTTCAGTGAATAGCAGCCAGGCACATTTTAGCTAGTTTTACTTGTAAGTGGAGTTGGAAATGCTTTTCAGGCTCAGTACTGGGCTCAAAACATGCAGCCCTGAGGTCTCCCATGACAGCAGGTGGTTAAATAGAAATTCGCTGCTCAGCTGACCCGGTAGTAGCAAACGTATGCCAAAAATGTACACAGAATGATCTTTTCAGTGAATAGCAGCCAGGCACATTTTAGCTAGTTTTACTTGTAAGTGGGGTTGGAAATGCTTTTCAGGCTCAGTACTGGGCTCAAAACATGCAGCCCTGAGGTCTCCCATGACAGCAGGTGGTTAAATAGAAATTCGCTGCTCAGCTGACCCGGTAGGAGCAAACGTATGCCAAAAATGTACACAGAATGAGCTTTTCAGTGAATAGCAGCCAGGCACATTTTAGCTAGTTTTACTTGTAAGTGGGGTTGGAAACGCTTTTCAGGATCAGTACTGGGCTCAAAACATGCAGCCCTGATGTCTCTCATGATAGCAGGTGGTTAAATAGAAATTCGCTGCTCAGCTGACCCGGCAGGAGCAAACGTATGCTAAAAATGTACTCAGAATGAGCTTTTCAGTGAAGTGAAGCCAGGCACATTTTAGCTAGTTTCACTTGTAAGTGGGGTTGGAAATGCTTTTCAGGCTCAGTACTGGGCTCAAAACATGCAGCCCTGAGGTCTCCCATGACAGCAGGTGGTTAAATAGAAATTCGCTGCTCAGGTGACCCGGCAGGAGCAAACGTATGCCAAAAATGTACACAGAATGAGCTTTTCAGTGAATAGCAGCCAGGCTCATTTTAGCTAGTTTTACTTGTAAGTGGGGTTGGAAACGCTTTTCAGGATCAGTACTGGGCTCAAAACATGCAGCCCTGATGTCTCTCATGATAGCAGGTGGTTAAATAGAAATTCGCTGCTCAGCTGACCCGGCAGGAGCAAACGTATGCTAAAAATGTACTCAGAATGAGCTTTTCAGTGAAGAGAAGCCAGGCACATTTTAGCTAGTTTCACTTGTAAGTGGGGTTGGAAATGCTTTTCAGGCTCAGTACTGGGCTCAAAACATGCAGCCCTGAGGTCTCTCATGAAAGCAGGTGGTTAAATAGAAATTCGCTGCTCAACTGACCCGGTAGGAGCAAACGTATGCCAAAAATGTACACAAAATGAGCTTTTCAGTGACTAGCAGCCAGGCACATTTTAGCTAGTTTTACTTGTAAGTGGGGTTGGAAATGCTTTTCAGGCTCAGTACTGGGCTCAAAACATGCAGCCCTGAGGTCTCCCATGACAGCAGGTGGTTAAATAGAAATTCGCTGCTCAGCTGACCCGGTAGGAGCAAACGTATGCCAAAAATGTACACAGAATGAGCTTTTCAGTGAATAGCAGCCAGGCACATTTTAGCTAGTTTTACTTGTAAGTGGGGTTGGAAACGCTTTTCAGGATCAGTACTGGGCTCAAAACATGCAGCCCTGGGGTCTCTCATGATAGCAGGTGGTTAAATAGAAATTCGCTGCTCAGGTGACCCAGCAGGAGCAAACGTATGCTAAAAATGTACTCAGAATGAGCTTTTCAGTGAAGAGAAGCCAGGCACATTTTAGCTAGTTTTACTTGTAAGTGGGGTTGGAAATGCTTTTTAGGCTCAGTACTGGGCTCAAAACATGCAGCCCTGAGGTCTCTCATGATAGCAGGTGGTTAAATAGAAATTCGCTGCTCAGCTGACCCGGTAGGAGCAAACGTATGCCAAAAATGTACATAGAATGAGTTTTTCAGTGAATAGCAGTCAGGCACATTTTAGCTAGTTTTACTTGTAAGTGGGGTTGGAAACGCTTTTCAGGCTCAGTACTGGGCTCAAAACATGCAGCCCTGAGGTCTCCCATGACAGCAGGTGGTTAAATAGAAATTCGCTGCTCAGCTGACCCGGTAGGAGCAAACGTATGCCAAAAATGTACACAGAATGAGCTTTTCAGTGAATAGCAGCCAGGCACATTTTAGCTAGTTTTACTTGTAAGTGGGGTTGGAAACGCTTTTCAGGATCAGTACTGGGCTCAAAACATGCAGCCCTGGGGTCTCTCATGATAGCAGGTGGTTAAATAGAAATTCGCTGCTCAGGTGACCCGGCAGGAGCAAACGTATGCTAAAAATGTACTCAGAATGAGCTTTTCAGTGAAGAGAAGCCAGGCACATTTTAGCTAGTTTTACTTGTAAGTGGGGTTGGAAATGCTTTTTAGGCTCAGTACTGGGCTCAAAACATGCAGCCCTGAGGTCTCTCATGATAGCAGGTGGTTAAATAGAAATTCGCTGCTCAGCTGACCCGGTAGGAGCAAACGTATGCCAAAAATGTACACAGAATGAGTTTTTCAGTGAATAGCAGTCAGGCACATTTTAGCTAGTTTTACTTGTAAGTGGGGTTGGAAACGCTTTTCAGGCTCAGTACTGGGCTCAAAACATGCAGCCCTGAGGTCTCCCATGACAGCAGGTGGTTAAATAGAAATTCGCTGCTCAGCGGACCCGGCAGGAGCAAACATATGCCAAAAATGAACACAGAATGAGCTTTTCAGTGAATAGCAGCCAGGCACATTTTAGCTAGTTTTACTTGTAAGTGGGGTTGGAAACGCTTTTCAGGATCAGTACTGGGCTCAAAACATGCAGCCCTGAGGTCTCTCATGATAGCAGATGGTTAAATAGAAATTCGCTGCTCAGCTGACCCGGTAGGAGCAAACGTATGCCAAAAATGTACACAGAATGAGCTTTTCAGTGAATAGCAGTCAGGCACATTTTAGCTAGTTTTACTTGTAAGTGGGGTTGGAAACGCTTTTCAGGATCAGTACTGGGCTCAAAACATGCAGCCCTGATGTCTCTCATGATAGCAGGTGGTTAAATAGAAATTCGCTGCTCAGCTGACCCGGCAGGAGCAAACGTATGATAAAAATGTACTCAGAATGAGCTTTTCAGTGAAGAGAAGCCAGGCACATTTTAGCTAGTTTCACTTGTAAGTGGGGTTGGAAATGCTTTTCAGGCTCAGTACTGGGCTCAAAACATGCAGCCCTGAGGTCTCCCATGACAGCAGGTGGTTAAATAGAAATTCGCTGCTCAGCTGACCCGGTAGGAGCAAACGTATCCCAAAAATGTACACAGAATGAGCTTTTCAGTGAATAGCAGCCAGGCACATTTTAGCTAGTTTTACTTGTAAGTGGGGTTGGAAATGCTTTTCAGGCTCAGTACTGGGCTCAAAACATGCAGCCCTGAGGTCTCCCATGAAAGCAGGTGGTTAAATAGAAATTCGCTGCTCAGCTGACCCGGTAGGAGCAAACGTATGCCAAAAATGTACACAGAATGAGCTTTTCAGTGAATAGCAGCCAGGCTCATTTTAGCTAGTTTTACTTGTAAGTGGGGTTGGAAACGCTTTTCAGGATCAGTACTGGGCTCAAAACATGCAGCCCTGATGTCTCTCATGATAGCAGGTGGTTAAATAGAAATTCGCTGCTCAGCTGACCCGGCAGGAGCAAACGTATGCTAAAAATTTACTCAGAATGAGCTTTTCAGTGAAGAGAAGCCAGGCACATTTTAGCTAGTTTCACTTGTAAGTGGGGTTGGAAATGCTTTTCAGGCTCAGTACTGGGCTCAAAACATGCAGCCCTGAGGTCTCTCATGAAAGCAGGTGGTTAAATAGAAATTCGCTGCTCAACTGACCCGGTAGGAGCAAACGTATGCCAAAAATGTACACAGAATGAGCTTTTCAGTGACTAGCAGCCAGGCACATTTTAGCTAGTTTTACTTGTAAGTGGGGTTGGAAATGCTTTTCAGGCTCAGTACTGGGCTCAAAACATGCAGCCCTGAGGTCTCCCATGACAGCAGGTGGTTAAATAGAAATTCGCTGCTCAGCTGACCCGGTAGGAGCAAACGTATGCCAAAAATGTACACAGAATGAGGTTTTCAGTGAATAGCAGCCAGGCACATTTTAGCTAGTTTTACTTGTAAGTGGGGTTGGAAACGCTTTTCAGGATCAGTACTGGGCTCAAAACATGCAGCCCTGAGGTCTCTCATGATAGCAGATGGTTCAATAGAAATTCGCTGCTCAGCTGACCCGGCAGGAGCAAACGTATGCTAAAAATGTACTCAGAATGAGCTTTTCAGTGAAGAGAAGCCAGGCACATTTTAGCTAGTTTTACTTGTAAGTGGGGTTGGAAATGCTTTTCAGGCTCAGTACTGGGCTCAAAACATGCAGCCCTGATGTCTCTCATGATAGCAGGTGGTTAAATAGAAATTCGCTGCTCAGCTGACCCGGCAGGAGCAAACGTATGCCAAAAATGTACACAGAATGAGCTTTTCAGTGAATAGCAGCCAGGCACATTCTAGCTAGTTTTACTTGTAAGTGGGGTTGGAAATGCTTTTCAGGCTCAGTACTGGGCTCAAAACATGCAGCCCTGAGGTCTCTCATGATAGCAGGTGGTTAAATAGAAATTCGCTGCTCAGCTGACCCGGCAGGAGCAAACGTATGCTAAAAATGTACTCAGAATGAGCTTTTCAGTGAAGAGAAGCCAGGCACATTTTAGCTAGTTTTACTTGTAAGTGGGGTTGGAAATGCTTTTCAAGCTCAGTACTGGGCTCAAAACATGCAGCCCTGAGGTCTCTCATGAAAGCAGGTGGTTAAATAGAAATTCGCTGCTCAGCTGACCCGGTAGGAGCAAACGTATGCCAAAAATGTACACAGAATGAGCTTTTCAGTGAATAGCAGTCAGGCACATTTTAGCTAGTTTTACTTGTAAGTGGGGTTGGAAACGCTTTTCAGGCTCAGTACTGGGCTCAAAACATGCAGCCCTGAGGTCTCTCATGAAAGCAGGTGATTAAATAGAAATTCGCTGCTTAGCTGACCCGGTAGGAGCAAACGTATGCCAAAAATGTACACAGAATGAGCTTTTCAGCGAATAGCAGCCAGGCACATTTTAGCTAGTTTTACTTGTAAGTGGGGTTGGAAATGCTTTTCAGGCTCAGTACTGGGCTCAAAACATGCAGCCCTGAGGTCTCCCATGACAGCAGGTGGTTAAATAGAAATTCGCTGCTCAGCTGACCCGGTAGGAGCAAACGTATGCCAAAAATGTACACAGAATGAGCTTTTCATTGAATAGCAGCCAGGCACATTTTAGCTAGTTTTACTTGTAAGTGGGGTTGGAAATGCTTTTCAGGCTCAGTACTGGGCTCAAAAGATGCAGCCCTGAGGTCTCCCATGAAAGCAGGTGGTTAAATAGAAATTCGCTGCTCAGCTGACCCGGTAGGAGCAAACGTATGCCAAAAATGTACACAGAATGAGCTTTTCAGTGAATAGCAGCCAGGCACAATTTAGTTAGTTTTACTTGTAAGTGGGGTTGGAAACGCTTTTCAGGATCAGTACTGGGCTCAAAACATGCAGCCCTGATGTCTCTCATGATAGCAGGTGGTTAAATAGAAATTCGCTGCTCAGCTGACCCGGTAGGAGCAAACGTATGCCAAAAATGTACACAGAATGAGCTTTTCAGTGAATAGCAGTCAGGCACATTTTAGCTAGTTTTACTTGTAAGTGGGGTTGGAAACGCTTTTCAGGCTCAGTACTGGGCTCAAAACATGCAGCCCTGAGGTCTCTCATGAAAGCAGGTGGTTAAATAGAAATTTGCTGCTTAGCTGACCCGGTAGGAGCAAACGTATGCCAAAAATGTACACAGAATGAGCTTTTCAGTGAATAGCAGCCAGGCACATTTTAGCTAGTTTTACTTGTAAGTGGGGTTGGAAATGCTTTTCAGGCTCAGTACTGGGCTCAAAACATGCAGCCCTGAGGTCTCCCATGACAGCAGGTGGTTAAAAAGAAATTCGCTGCTCAGCTGACCCGGTAGGAGCAAACGTATGCCAAAAATGTACACAGAATGATCTTTTCAGTGAATAGCAGCCAGGCACATTTTAGCTAGTTTTACTTGTAAGTGGGGTTGGAAATGCTTTTCAGGCTCAGTACTGGGCTCAAAACATGCAGCCCTGAGGTCTCCCATGACAGCAGGTGGTTAAATAGAAATTCGCTGCTCAGCTGACCCGGTAGGAGCAAACGTATGCCAAAAATGTACACAGAATGAGCTTTTCAGTGAATAGCAGCCAGGCACATTTTAGCTAGTTTTACTTGTAAGTGGGGTTGGAAACGCTTTTCAGGATCAGTACTGGGCTCAAAACATGCAGCCCTGATGTCTCTCATGATAGCAGGTGGTTAAATAGAAATTCGCTGCTCAGCTGACCCGGCAGGAGCAAACGTATGCTAAAAATGTACTCAGAATGAGCTTTTCAGTGAAGTGAAGCCAGGCACATTTTAGCTAGTTTCACTTGTAAGTGGGGTTGGAAATGCTTTTCAGGCTCAGTACTGGGCTCAAAACATGCAGCCCTGAGGTCTCCCATGACAGCAGGTGGTTAAATAGAAATTCGCTGCTCAGGTGACCCGGCAGGAGCAAACGTATGCCAAAAATGTACACAGAATGAGCTTTTCAGTGAATAGCAGCCAGGCTCATTTTAGCTAGTTTTACTTGTAAGTGGGGTTGGAAACGCTTTTCAGGATCAGTACTGGGCTCAAAACATGCAGCCCTGATGTCTCTCATGATAGCAGGTGGTTAAATAGAAATTCGCTGCTCAGCTGACCCGGCAGGAGCAAACGTATGCTAAAAATGTACTCAGAATGAGCTTTTCAGTGAAGAGAAGCCAGGCACATTTTAGCTAGTTTCACTTGTAAGTGGGGTTGGAAATGCTTTTCAGGCTCAGTACTGGGCTCAAAACATGCAGCCCTGAGGTCTCTCATGAAAGCAGGTGGTTAAATAGAAATTCGCTGCTCAACTGACCCGGTAGGAGCAAACGTATGCCAAAAATGTACACAGAATGAGCTTTTCAGTGACTAGCAGCCAGGCACATTTTAGCTAGTTTTACTTGTAAGTGGGGTTGGAAATGCTTTTCAGGCTCAGTACTGGGCTCAAAACATGCAGCCCTGAGGTCTCCCATGACAGCAGGTGGTTAAATAGAAATTCGCTGCTCAGCTGACCCGGTAGGAGCAAACGTATGCCAAAAATGTACACAGAATGAGCTTTTCAGTGAATAGCAGCCAGGCACATTTTAGCTAGTTTTACTTGTAAGTGGGGTTGGAAACGCTTTTCAGGATCAGTACTGGGCTCAAAACATGCAGCCCTGGGGTCTCTCATGATAGCAGGTGGTTAAATAGAAATTCGCTGCTCAGGTGACCCGGCAGGAGCAAACGTATGCTAAAAATGTACTCAGAATGAGCTTTTCAGTGAAGAGAAGCCAGGCACATTTTAGCTAGTTTTACTTGTAAGTGGGGTTGGAAATGCTTTTTAGGCTCAGTACTGGGCTCAAAACATGCAGCCCTGAGGTCTCTCATGATAGCAGGTGGTTAAATAGAAATTCACTGCTCAGCTGACCCGGTAGGAGCAAACGTATGCCAAAAATGTACATAGAATGAGTTTTTCAGTGAATAGCAGTCAGGCACATTTTAGCTAGTTTTACTTGTAAGTGGGGTTGGAAACGCTTTTCAGGCTCAGTACTGGGCTCAAAACATGCAGCCCTGAGGTCTCCCATGACAGCAGGTGGTTAAATAGAAATTCGCTGCTCAGCTGACCCGGTAGGAGCAAACGTATGCCAAAAATGTACACAGAATGAGCTTTTCAGTGAATAGCAGCCAGGCACATTTTAGCTAGTTTTACTTGTAAGTGGGGTTGGAAACGCTTTTCAGGATCAGTACTGGGCTCAAAACATGCAGCCCTGGGGTCTCTCATGATAGCAGGTGGTTAAATAGAAATTCGCTGCTCAGGTGACCCGGCAGGAGCAAACGTATGCTAAAAATGTACTCAGAATGAGCTTTTCAGTGAAGAGAAGCCAGGCACATTTTAGCTAGTTTTACTTGTAAGCGGGGTTGGAAATGCTTTTTAGGCTCAGTACTGGGCTCAAAACATGCAGCCCTGAGGTCTCTCATGATAGCAGGTGGTTAAATAGAAATTCGCTGCTCAGCTGACCCGGTAGGAGCAAACGTATGCCAAAAATGTACACAGAATGAGTTTTTCAGTGAATAGCAGTCAGGCACATTTTAGCTAGTTTTACTTGTAAGTGGGGTTGGAAACGCTTTTCAGGCTCAGTACTGGGCTCAAAACATGCAGCCCTGAGGTCTTCCATGACAGCAGGTGGTTAAATAGAAATTCGCTGCTCAGCTGACCCGGCAGGAGCAAACATATGCCAAAAATGAACACAGAATGAGCTTTTCAGTGAATAGCAGCCAGGCACATTTTAGCTAGTTTTACTTGTAAGTGGGGTTGGAAACGCTTTTCAGGATCAGTACTGGGCTCAAAACATGCAGCCCTGAGGTCTCTCATGATAGCAGATGGTTAAATAGAAATTCGCTGCTCAGCTGACCCGGCAGGAGCAAGCGTATGCTAAAAATGTACTCAGAATGAGCTTTTCAGTGAAGAGAAGCCAGGCACATTTTTGCTAGTTTTACTTGTAAGTGGGGTTGGAAATGCTTTTCAGGCTCAGTACTGGGCTCAAAACATGCAGCCCTGAGGTCTCTCATGATAGCAGGTGGTTAAATAGAAATGTGCTGCTCAGCTGACCCGGTAGGAGCAAACGTATGCCAAAAATGTACACAGAATGAGCTTTTCAGTGAATAGCAGCCAGGCACATTTTAGCTAGTTTTACTTGTAAGTGGGGTTGGAAATGCTTTTCAGGCTCAGTACTGGGCTCAAAACATGCAGCCCTGGGGTCTCTCATGATAGCAGGTGGTTAAATAGAAATTCGCTGCTCAGGTGACCCGGCAGGAGCAAACGTATGCTAAAAATGTACTCAGAATGAGCTTTTCAGTGAAGAGAAGCCAGGCACATTTTAGCTAGTTTTACTTGTAAGTGGGGTTGGAAATGCTTTTTAGGCTCAGTACTGGGCTCAAAACATGCAGCCCTGAGGTCTCTCATGATAGCAGGTGGTTAAATAGAAATTCGCTGCTCAGCTGACCCGGTAGGAGCAAACGTATGCCAAAAATGTACACAGAATGAGTTTTTCAGTGAATAGCAGTCAGGCACATTTTAGCTAGTTTTACTTGTAAGTGGGGTTGGAAACGCTTTTCAGGCTCAGTACTGGGCTCAAAACATGCAGCCCTGAGGTCTCCCATGACAGCAGGTGGTTAAATAGAAATTCGCTGCTCAGCTGACCCGGCAGGAGCAAACATATGCCAAAAATGAACACAGAATGAGCTTTTCAGTGAATAGCAGCCAGGCACATTTTAGCTAGTTTTACTTGTAAGTGGGGTTGGAAACGCTTTTCAGGATCAGTACTGGGCTCAAAACATGCAGCCCTGAGGTCTCTCATGATAGCAGATGGTTAAATAGAAATTCGCTGCTCAGCTGACCCGGCAGGAGCAAGCGTATGCTAAAAATGTACTCAGAATGAGCTTTTCAGTGAAGAGAAGCCAGGCACATTTTTGCTAGTTTTACTTGTAAGTGGGGTTGGAAATGCTTTTCAGGCTCAGTACTGGGCTCAAAACATGCAGCCCTGAGGTCTCTCATGATAGCAGGTGGTTAAATAGAAATGTGCTGCTCAGCTGACCCGGTAGGAGCAAACGTATGCCAAAAATGTACACAGAATGAGCTTTTCAGTGAATAGCAGCCAGGCACATTTTAGCTAGTTTTACTTGTAAGTGGGGTTGGAAATGCTTTTCAGGCTCAGTACTGGGCTCAAAACATGCAGCCCTGAGGTCTCCCATGACAGCAGGTGGTTAAATAGAAATTCGCTGCTCAGGTGACCCGGCAGGAGCAAACGTATGCCAAAAATGTACACAGAATGAGCTTTTCAGTGAATAGCAGTCAGGCACATTTTAGCTAGTTTTACTTGTAAGTGGGGTTGGAAATGCTTTTCAGGCTCAGTACTGGGCTCAAAACATGCAGCCCTGAGGTCTCCCATGACAGCAGGTGGTTAAATAGAAATTCGCTGCTCAGCTGACCCGGTAGGAGCAAACGTATGCCAAAAATGTACACAGAATGAGCTTTTCAGTGAATAGCAGCCAGGCACATTTTAGCTAGTTTTACTTGTAAGTGGGGTTGGAAACGCTTTTCAGGATCAGTACTGGGCTCAAAACATGCAGCCCTGGGGTCTCTCATGATAGAAGGTGGTTAAATAGAAATTCGCTGCTCAGGTGACCCGGCAGGAGCAAACGTATGCTAAAAATGTACTCAGAATGAGCTTTTCAGTGAAGAGAAGCCAGGCACATTTTAGCTAGTTTTACTTGTAAGTGGGGTTGGAAATGCTTTTCAGGCTCAGTACTGGGCTCAAAACATGCAGCCCTGAGGTCTCTCATGATAGCAGGTGGTTAAATAGAAATTCGCTGCTCAGCTGACCCGGTAGGAGCAAACGTATGCCAAAAATGTACACAGAATGAGCTTTTCAGTGAATAGCAGTCAGGCACATTTTAGCTAGTTTTACTTGTAAGTGGGGTTGGAAACGCTTTTCAGGCTCAGTACTGGGCTCAAAACATGCAGCCCTGAGGTCTCCCATGACAGCAGGTGGTTAAATAGAAATTCGCTGCTCAGCTGACCCGGCAGGAGCAAACGTATGCCAAAAATGAACACAGAATGAGCTTTTCAGTGAATAGCAGCCAGGCACATTTTAGCTAGTTTTACTTGTAAGTGGGGTTGGAAACGCTTTTCAGGATCAGTACTGGGCTCAAAACATGCAGCCCTGAGGTCTCTCATGATAGCAGATGGTTAAATAGAAATTCGCTGCTCAGCTGACCCGGCAGGAGCAAGCGTATGCTAAAAATGTACTCAGAATGAGCTTTTCAGTGAAGAGAAGCCAGGCACATTTTCGCTAGTTTTACTTGTAAGTGGGGTTGGAAATGCTTTTCAGGCTCAGTACTGGGCTCAAAACATGCAGCCCTGAGGTCTCTCATGATAGCAGGTTAAATAGAAATTTGCTGCTCAGCTGACCCGGTAGGAGCAAACGTATGCCAAAAATGTACACAAATGAGCTTTTCAGTGAATAGCAGCCAGGCACATTTTAGCTAGTTTTACTTGTAAGTGGGGTTGGAAACGCTTTTCAGGATCCAGTACTGGGCTCAAAACATGCAGCCCTGAGGTCTCTCATGATAGCAGGTGGTTAAATAGAAATTCGCTGCTCAGGTGACCCGGCAGGAGCAAACGTATGCTAAAAATGTACTCAGAATGAGCTTTTCAGTGAAGAGAAGCCAGGCACATTTTAGCTAGTTTTACTTTTAAGTGGGGTTGGAAATGCTTTTCAGGCTCAGTACTGGGCTCAAAACATGCAGCCCTGAGGTCTCTCATGAAAGCAGGTGGTTAAATAGAAATTCGCTGCTCAGCTGACCCGGTAGGAGCAAACGTATGCCAAAAATGTACACAGAATGAGCTTTTCAGTGAATAGCAGCCAGGCACATTTTAGCTAGTTTTACTTGTAAGTGGGGTTGGAAACGCTTTTCAGGATCAGTACTGGGCTCAAAACATGCAGCCCTGAGGTCTCTCATGATAGCAGGTGGTTAAATAGAAAATCGCTGCTCAGCTGACCTGGCAGGAGCAAACGTATGCTAAAAATGAACTCAGAATGAGCTTTTCAGTGAAGAGAAGCCAGGCACATTTTAGCTAGTTTTACTTGTAAGTGGGGTTGGAAATGCTTTTCAGGCTCAGTACTGGGCTCAAAACATGCAGCCCTGATGTCTCTCATGATAGCAGGTGGTTAAATAGAAATTCGCTGCTCAGCTGACCCGGCAGGAGCAAACGTATGCTAAAAATGTACTCAGAATGAGCTTTTCAGTGAAGAGAAGCCAGGCACATTTTAGCTAGTTTCACTTGTAAGTGGGGTTGGAAATGCTTTTCAGGCTCAGTACTGGGCTCAAAACATGCAGCCCTGAGGCCTCTCATGAAAGCAGGTGGTTAAATAGAAATTTGCTGCTCAACTGACACGGTAGGAGCAAACGTATGCCAAAAATGTACACAGAATGAGCTTTTCAGTGACTAGCAGCCAGGCACATTTTAGCTAGTTTTACTTGTAAGTGGGGTTGGAAATGCTTTTTAGGCTCAGTACTGGGCTCAAAACATGCAGCCCTGAGGTCTCTCATGATAGCAGGTGGTTAAATAGAAATTTGCTGCTCAGCTGACCCGGTAGGAGCAAACGTATGCCAAAAATGTACACAGAATGAGTTTTTCAGTGAAGAGAAGCCAGGCACATTTTAGCTAGTTTTACTTTTAAGTGGGGTTGGAAATGCTTTTCAGGCTCAGTACTGGGCTCAAAACATGCAGCCCTGAGGTCTCTCATGAAAGCAGGTGGTTAAATAGAAATTCGCTGCTCAGCTGACCCGGTAGGAGCAAACGTATGCTAAAAATGTACTCAGAATGAGCTTTTCAGTGAAGAGAAGCCAGGCACATTTTAGCTAGTTTTACTTTTAAGTGGGGTTGGAAATGCTTTTCAGGCTCAGTACTGGGCTCAAAACATGCAGCCCTGAGGTCTCTCATGAAAGCAGGTGGTTAAATAGAAATTTGCTGCTCAGCTGACCCGGTAGGAGCAAACGTATGCCAAAAATGTACACAGAATGAGCTTTTCAGTGAATAGCAGCCAGGCACATTTTAGCTAGTTTTACTTGTAAGTGGGGTTGGAAACGCTTTTCAGGATCAGTACTGGGCTCAAAACATGCAGCCCTGAGGTCTCTCATGATAGCAGGTGGTTAAATAGAAATTCGCTGCTCAGCTGACCCGGTAGGAGCAAACGTATGCCAAAAATGTACACAGAATGAGCTTTTCAGTGAATAGCAGTCAGGCACATTTTAGCTAGTTTTACTTGTAAGTGGGGTTGGAAATGCTTTTCAGGCTCAGTACTGGGCTCAAAACATGCAGCCCTGAGGTCTCCCATGACAGCAGGTGGTTAAATAGAAATTCGCTGCTTAGCTGACCCGGTAGGAGCAAACGTATGCCAAAAATGTACACAGAATGAGCTTTTCAGTGAATAGCAGCCAGGCACATTTTAGCTAGTTTTACTTGTAAGTGGGGTTGGAAACGCTTTTCAGGATCAGTACTGGGCTCAAAACATGCAGCCCTGGGGTCTCTCATGATAGAAGGTGGTTAAATAGAAATTCGCTGCTCAGGTGACCCGGCAGGAGCAAACGTATGCTAAAAATGTACTCAGAATGAGCTTTTCAGTGAAGAGAAGCCAGGCACATTTTAGCTAGTTTTACTTGTAAGTGGGGTTGGAAATGCTTTTCAGGCTCAGTACTGGGCTCAAAACATGCAGCCCTGAGGTCTCTCATGATAGCAGGTGGTTAAATAGAAATTCGCTGCTCAGCTGACCCGGTAGGAGCAAACGTATGCCAAAAATGTACACAGAATGAGCTTTTCAGTGAATAGCAGTCAGGCACATTTTAGCTAGTTTTACTTGTAAGTGGGGTTGGAAACGCTTTTCAGGCTCAGTACTGGGCTCAAAACATGCAGCCCTGAGGTCTCCCATGACAGCAGGTGGTTAAATAGAAATTCGCTGCTCAGCTGACCCGGCAGGAGCAAACGTATGCCAAAAATGAACACAGAATGAGCTTTTCAGTGAATAGCAGCCAGGCACATTTTAGCTAGTTTTACTTGTAAGTGGGGTTGGAAACGCTTTTCAGGATCAGTACTGGGCTCAAAACATGCAGCCCTGAGGTCTCTCATGATAGCAGATGGTTAAATAGAAATTCGCTGCTCAGCTGACCCGGCAGGAGCAAGCGTATGCTAAAAATGTACTCAGAATGAGCTTTTCAGTGAAGAGAAGCCAGGCACATTTTCGCTAGTTTTACTTGTAAGTGGGGTTGGAAATGCTTTTCAGGCTCAGTACTGGGCTCAAAACATGCAGCCCTGAGGTCTCTCATGATAGCAGGTTAAATAGAAATTTGCTGCTCAGCTGACCCGGTAGGAGCAAACGTATGCCAAAAATGTACACAAATGAGCTTTTCAGTGAATAGCAGCCAGGCACATTTTAGCTAGTTTTACTTGTAAGTGGGGTTGGAAACGCTTTTCAGGATCCAGTACTGGGCTCAAAACATGCAGCCCTGAGGTCTCTCATGATAGCATGTGGTTAAATAGAAATTCGCTGCTCAGGTGACCCGGCAGGAGCAAACGTATGCTAAAAATGTACTCAGAATGAGCTTTTCAGTGAAGAGAAGCCAGGCACATTTTAGCTAGTTTTACTTTTAAGTGGGGTTGGAAATGCTTTTCAGGCTCAGTACTGGGCTCAAAACATGCAGCCCTGAGGTCTCTCATGAAAGCAGGTGGTTAAATAGAAATTCGCTGCTCAGCTGACCCGGTAGGAGCAAACGTATGCCAAAAATGTACACAGAATGAGCTTTTCAGTGAATAGCAGCCAGGCACATTTTAGCTAGTTTTACTTGTAAGTGGGGTTGGAAACGCTTTTCAGGATCAGTACTGGGCTCAAAACATGCAGCCCTGAGGTCTCTCATGATAGCAGGTGGTTAAATAGAAAATCGCTGCTCAGCTGACCTGGCAGGAGCAAACGTATGCTAAAAATGAACTCAGAATGAGCTTTTCAGTGAAGAGAAGCCAGGCACATTTTAGCTAGTTTTACTTGTAAGTGGGGTTGGAAATGCTTTTCAGGCTCAGTACTGGGCTCAAAACATGCAGCCCTGATGTCTCTCATGATAGCAGGTGGTTAAATAGAAATTCGCTGCTCAGCTGACCCGGCAGGAGCAAACGTATGCTAAAAATGTACTCAGAATGAGCTTTTCAGTGAAGAGAAGCCAGGCACATTTTAGCTAGTTTCACTTGTAAGTGGGGTTGGAAATGCTTTTCAGGCTCAGTACTGGGCTCAAAACATGCAGCCCTGAGGCCTCTCATGAAAGCAGGTGGTTAAATAGAAATTCGCTGCTCAACTGACACGGTAGGAGCAAACGTATGCCAAAAATGTACACAGAATGAGCTTTTCAGTGACTAGCAGCCAGGCACATTTTAGCTAGTTTTACTTGTAAGTGGGGTTGGAAATGCTTTTTAGGCTCAGTACTGGGCTCAAAACATGCAGCCCTGAGGTCTCTCATGATAGCAGGTGGTTAAATAGAAATTTGCTGCTCAGCTGACCCGGTAGGAGCAAACGTATGCCAAAAATGTACACAGAATGAGTTTTTCAGTGAAGAGAAGCCAGGCACATTTTAGCTAGTTTTACTTTTAAGTGGGGTTGGAAATGCTTTTCAGGCTCAGTACTGGGCTCAAAACATGCAGCCCTGAGGTCTCTCATGAAAGCAGGTGGTTAAATAGAAATTCGCTGCTCAGCTGACCCGGTAGGAGCAAACGTATGCCAAAAATGTACACAGAATGAGCTTTTCAGTGAATAGCAGTCAGGCACATTTTAGCTAGTTTTACTTGTAAGTGGGGTTGGAAACGCTTTTCAGGATCAGTACTGGGCTCAAAACATGCAGCCCTGATGTCTCTCATGATAGCAGGTGGTTAAATAGAAATTCGCTGCTCAGCTGACCCGGCAGGAGCAAACGTATGCTAAAAATGTACTCAGAATGAGCTTTTCAGTGAAGAGAAGCCAGGCACATTTTAGCTAGTTTCACTTGTAAGTGGGGTTGGAAATGCTTTTCAGGCTCAGTACTGGGCTCAAAACATGCAGCCCTGAGGTCTCCCATGACAGCAGGTGGTTAAATAGAAATTCGCTGCTCAGCTGACCCGGTAGGAGCAAACGTATCCCAAAAATGTACACAGAATGAGCTTTTCAGTGAATAGCAGCCAGGCACATTTTAGCTAGTTTTACTTGTAAGTGGGGTTGGAAATGCTTTTCAGGCTCAGTACTGGGCTCAAAACATGCAGCCCTGAGGTCTCCCATGAAAGCAGGTGGTTAAATAGAAATTCGCTGCTCAGCTGACCCGGTAGGAGCAAACGTATGCCAAAAATGTACACAGAATGAGCTTTTCAGTGAATAGCAGCCAGGCTCATTTTAGCTAGTTTTACTTGTAAGTGGGGTTGGAAACGCTTTTCAGGATCAGTACTGGGCTCAAAACATGCAGCCCTGATGTCTCTCATGATAGCAGGTGGTTAAATAGAAATTCGCTGCTCAGCTGACCCGGCAGGAGCAAACGTATGCTAAAAATTTACTCAGAATGAGCTTTTCAGTGAAGAGAAGCCAGGCACATTTTAGCTAGTTTCACTTGTAAGTGGGGTTGGAAATGCTTTTCAGGCTCAGTACTGGGCTCAAAACATGCAGCCCTGAGGTCTCTCATGAAAGCAGGTGGTTAAATAGAAATTCGCTGCTCAACTGACCCGGTAGGAGCAAACGTATGCCAAAAATGTACACAGAATGAGCTTTTCAGTGACTAGCAGCCAGGCACATTTTAGCTAGTTTTACTTGTAAGTGGGGTTGGAAATGCTTTTCAGGCTCAGTACTGGGCTCAAAACATGCAGCCCTGAGGTCTCCCATGACAGCAGGTGGTTAAATAGAAATTCGCTGCTCAGCTGACCCGGTAGGAGCAAACGTATGCCAAAAATGTACACAGAATGAGCTTTTCAGTGAATAGCAGCCAGGCACATTTTAGCTAGTTTTACTTGTAAGTGGGGTTGGAAACGCTTTTCAGGATCAGTACTGGGCTCAAAACATGCAGCCCTGAGGTCTCTCATGATAGCAGGTGGTTAAATAGAAATTCGCTGCTCAGCTGACCCGGCAGGAGCAAACGTATGCTAAAAATGTACTCAGAATGAGCTTTTCAGTGAAGAGAAGCCAGGCACATTTTAGCTAGTTTTACTTGTAAGTGGGGTTGGAAATGCTTTTCAGGCTCAGTACTGGGCTCAAAACATGCAGCCCTGATGTCTCTCATGATAGCAGGTGGTTAAATAGAAATTCGCTGCTCAGCTGACCCGGCAGGAGCAAACGTATGCCAAAAATGTACACAGAATGAGCTTTTCAGTTGTCATGTGCTTATCTAGGTTCCTGATCGATACTGTGACCTTATGCCCCTATTCGGCTATAAATCCATTTATTCCCTATATTGGCATAACCGTTCAAGTGCGATTTTCTGTAAAGTCATCTCTGGCCTCACACGAGCAGAGCCACAGAGCCACATTCCAGCATGACTCTCTGCTACTTCCTTTGCGACCAATTAGTGCAATGACAGAGCAGCAGTCACTATCTGATATTCCTAGATAACACTCCGAGTTCTTCAACAAGATAAAAACTTAGCAAACCTGGAAATCCCCGCTTGCTATGTTTTGATTAGTAATGGAACTCTAATGAGCAACTGATAACTATCACTTCCTAGTGACATCTTTAATTGACGTCTTATGTCCAGCAAACTTGCGTCAAACCCGGCACCTGTCAGGTATAAATATTACCAACGTTGCCTTAAGCAATGAGCGAACATGTTGCTGATGCCAGCTGCCTGCATGACCCCGTGTTGGTAAAAACTAGCACTCTGTCGCTGCAGCCTGCTATCCTGTGGTGGTGAAGCTACTGATTACCATTATCGCCGCTACAGCGCGACCTATGGTGCAGTACGCTTGAGGAGCCGTGCAGCCGTCCTCTGCGAAGACATCCAGCCCAGCTGCCCGCGGACGCTGTCACCCCTCCTTCCTCCAGACGCGCTGAGAGAAGCCGCTGCCTTTCTCGTGCAGAGAAATCCAGTCCCGGCGCTTCCGGTTTACCCTCGCGGGTGACTGGGATATCGAGAGAGACCCCTGAAGGAGATACCAATCCTCCATCATTCTATTCAGAGGTATGGTGTTGACTAAACCCTTAGAAGAGAATTCTTGAAACAAACCTTGGCAAAACCAACTTAACTTTAAGCTACTTACTTACTCCCCCTTCTCACGTGTTAGGCTTAGGTCAGGCACACTGGGGTAGGCTTAGTTAGAAGCACCAGTTGAGTATGTTAGCCTAATGTATATACGACTGTATATATGTTTTATTACTTTTAAACCATTGTATGGCTAAGAAACCATATCAATGCTTTTACAGTTCTATTTCGCTATTCTTATCTTACTGTACGTACTTTTTTATAATAACAGTTATTGCAATTGTGGCAATACATCTCTCTTGTATGAGAAGAAAGACTGTTCAATAAATGTTAACCCTTTATTGATACACGCCCGTCTCTCTATTCTCTACATACTGTGAAAGTAAACTGCACTAGACTGACTGAGTGAAATCTATGTCTATTGTTTCACACGACCCTAGAGATCGACTCTTGATCTGAGGAGCAAAGTTGTCATGTTGCACGGTTGTTGGAAAGCTGAATCCCTTCTTGTCTGTGCCAAGGAAGCTGATCACTTCCTATGCAGAGAAGAAAGTTTCCAGTGACCTCTGAGCTAGTTGGTAACACAACCCAATTAAGTTTAGCATAGTCAGTGGAGGCCTGGAATATAGCCAGTTCCACGTCGATACTACTGTTTATGTTATTCCAATGCGCAGGGCCTAGTGGGAAACTAGGAACTACACTACATGGCGCCCAACGTGGGGCCCTAACGTTTGGTAAGGCGATAAACTAACGTAAGACTTATAGAGTAACTCAGTCGTGCATATTTCACACCCCTTTCTCCCGTAAATACTCCAATAGACGTCTGGAGTGGGTGAAAGGTTAAAATCCGCCCGACCTTAGTAGGAAGAGATTCCTATGTAAAGCTCTGGTTTATTCAACGTTGAAGGATACAGTGTTCCAAAATATTGTGCATCTAATCTTTGTCTCCTTGGAGACCTACTCTGCAAAACCTGCATTTTTAAAATGACAGACAGTGAAGAAGAAAGGGAAACAGCTAGGCTGGCTTCCATGCTAATAGAGGAGGACTCGAGTCTCCTACAAACAGACCCGGATGCTATTATCATCCCGGTCCAGTTAAGAAGATCTATAACTTTAAAACTTATAGAAAACGGACTGCCACCTCAAGGTGGTACAGTAATTTTCGTGATAGAGGCTCACGAGTATCGGCAGACAGAGGTATTCTATTCATGGATAAACTTTCCAGCGGTAAACGCTATAACACAAGAGTTTCACTATTACAAAATAGAGGAACCTCCGGATGAGTACGCCCCTTTCGAGGAGGTTGAAATTCCACTTAAATTTCAAGAGCACCTGCTCTGGTTTAATGGCGCCCTAAAACACAATGATCACATAACTAGGCTCGGTCCACTAGGTAGACCAGGAGCCACGTGGCCGGTTCTAGCCAGCTACACACCACATCCTGACATTATAAAAATGTCTAGAGAAGAGCTGTTAGCACAGCTAAACACATTAATAAAAATACATAGGCAATTAGTCCAATATGTAATACGGACTGCAACAGTCCAGCCAGCTGTTAATTCACACCAGCTGACCCCTCATCAGGGGAACACAAATAAAATTACACCACAGAACATACAGTCATGTCTTGGTAAAACACCCGTAAAACGGGAACAAATTCCTTTCTGGTTAGCCCAGAAAATCACTCAAATAGAGGCAGTATTTCCTGATACTACCCCTATTGAGAAACACAGAATCTTGACCATCTGCCTTCCTATGGGAATCGCACCACACGTGGAGGACTGTGACACTTGGGGTACAGTCTTTGCTTCCATTTACACAAAAACACACGGTGTTCCGTCTATGGCGGTAATACCAGACGTGCTAAAACAAATTCAAAATGAATTCGGTCCAGAACCAGCTTTAAATCTAGGTATGAAATTACTGAAAGATTTCAAGCAGGTCACGGCTATATTATTAGCCAATGTAAAGGGAGAAGCAGCATCTGTGGCGATTCGCCAGAAGTTGAGGGAAACAGATATAAAAGATCCTGTTGAGCTTGCAAAAATCATAGAAAAATGCTATGAGGAATTAGGTAGAGACAGCTTGGGTGGGAAACCGGTAAAGCCCCAACTGCTCGAAAATCCTGAAAAATTATTTATTAAAAATAATTTAAACACTCCTAAAAAGAGCTGGGATGGAAATAAACAATCCACTCCCAAGGAAAAAGTTTTCCAGTCCAGAGGAAGGTCTCCTCGACGGAGGGAAAGAACTCCGACTCGAGAACGCCAGTCTCCCCAACGGGAGCCCTCTGAGAAAAGATATAACCTTAGAAATAGGGATAATATAAAAAAACCTGATAGATATCAAAGTATTGATACACGTCCCTCTCGATCTTTTCCACAGAATTCGGAAAGAAGAGGACGGTCAGACCCAGGAGAGCACACCAAGTCCAAAGACAAGGAACCTGCTCAAAATAAGAAATCTCAATTTCAGAAAAAGAAGGTAGCCAGTATTAGAGTAATCAACCATGCCGAGAATACTGAGGACACAGTTGAAAAACGGGGAGTGGGCATTGACAATGTTGGACAGTGCAGCAGAAATCAGTATAGCGCGCAAGAACTTGATGAGTCATCTGGAGACAGTGGACACGAATGAATACATTCAGGTTGAAACTGCCGATGCCAGGCTTAGCGAGCCCCATAAAATATACGAAATAACATTGCGTATAGAGGGTGATAAGACTAGGAAAATTAAGGGTCTATTTTGGGATAAGCTCTCAAAAGGCTATGATATTCTGTTAGCTGAAAAAGATTGGCCCCCGGAGTTTGTCAGGGAGTGCCCTCGTGGCGAAGAAGTGATTATGCCTGCCTTCTCGAATCACATACCGATTCACAAAAAATATACATATGCAAGGAAATGGGCAGTAGCCCAGGCACCTGCATTGTATAAAAATCATGTAGGATGGGATGAGGATTCAACGCCTCACAAAATCCAACTAAAAAGTGAGCCAACTGCCCAACGGCAGTATCCCATAAAGCAAGAAGCTAAAAAACAGGTCAGGGAGATCTTAGATCAACTTGAGTACCAGGGGGTGATTGAAACATGCACCTCTCAAATGAACAATCCTTTGTTTCCTGTCTCCAAGCCAGACAATTCATATCGTCTAGTTTTGGACTACAGACATCTTAATACGTGTTGCAAAACTTTTGCAGTACAAAACTCGCATAGTGCAGCCCTAATGAATAACATAGTTAGGAAAAAATACAAAACGACATTAGACATTTCTAATGGTTTCTTTTGTCAAAACATTGCACCAGAAAGCAGATACTTGACCGCTTTCTCCGCATTTGGGTCACAGAAAAAATTCTGTCGACTCCCACAGGGGTTCAAGAACAGCCCAGGACTATTCTCAGCTAGGGTAACAGAGTTACTACAAATCTATGATGATGAAGCATTATCTTACGTAGATGATATTTATCTCACAGACGACGACTTGGATACTCACTTGAAAAGAGTGAACACCATTATACTTGGGTTCGCAGCAGAGGGTTACAAATTCAACTTTAAAAAGTCTCGAATTGCCCATCTGACAGTACTGTTTTTAGGGTACGAATTATCAAGTGAAGGGAAAAGCCTAGCGGACAACTTCTTAGAGAAGTGCGCTGTACTCCAAGCTCCAAAAACGCTGAAGAATTTACAATCAATACTAGGTTTTCTGAATTTCGGAAGAACTTATATTCTAAATTACGCAGAGAGGGTTAAACCTCTCTACGAACTAATAAAACCTGATTTAAAACAAATCAATTGGACTCAAAAACACACAGAAATTTTGAGATCACTGCAAACAGACATGTTAGCAAAAACTAAATTAGATACACGTGACAACACACGTGATCTTGTAATCCGAGTCATCCCAGGAAGATGCGGATTCACGTACCTAACCTCTAATGAGGGAGAAAAGGTACCAATTTCAATTAAGTCTCACTTGTACACACAAGCAGAAAAAACATTCAGTCGCACAGAAAGAACTGTGAACGCAGTGCAAATCGCATTAGCAAATGAAAGAGAACTAGCACACGGCAAACGGATTAATATCCTTACAGCGGAATCCGCCTTCGAGGCGCTATTCAGCCCAGTAAACCTGCCTACAGTGTCACTGGATCCGAAATGGATACAGTGCATAGATTCTCTAGGAGCGGAAGACGTGAAATACTATTTCGCCCCGCAATACAAAGAACTGAATGATTTAGAATATGAAGAAGAATATCCTCTGCCAATCGAAATCCTGCCTCTCCCACAATACGCATGTATAATCTATACAGATAGCTTTGTACAGCATTTCAATGTAGAGAGTAAATCCTACAATGCAGCATGTGCGATCATTAAAGGTCGTTGGCTGTGCGGTAAATTCAGACCGAAAGTAACAAAAACTGAATCTGTAAGAAACTGTTCGGTTCAGAGAACTGAAATCAGATCTTTAAAGATGGCGCTCGAAAATGCAGAACGCGAATTCCCCACACTTATCGTGTGCGATTCTCATTTTTGCGTCAATTCTTACAACAACAAACTGCAGAGTTGGATCGAAAACAACTACAAAGATGACACAGGTGCCACAATAAAGCATAAATTGCTCTGGAACGAAGTAGCTCTTTTACACAAAGAACTACAAAAGACTCACGTGATACACGCACAGAGTCTTCAACGTGATGGCGTTCACGTTGCAGGGAATTCATTGGCTAATACAGCCAAAGCGGAAGCAACTAAACCGGCTTCCGTAGCCACAAAAAAGCGTACAGATAAGTATATAGACGGGGACACTATGCTAGCAGTAAAAACGACCGTAAAAGGCGACTGTGCAGCACTACCCGTAAACTATCCACTCAATTATGCATACATAATCGATGCAAACTCCGTTCCTTTTGCTCGAATCCCTGGAGTGGGGGATAGAGTAATTCCAAACAGGAGCAGGAGGGGCTTCCTCCTACTGGAAGCACACATGGGGTTGGGTCTGAAACACCAAACAATCAAAGCCTCTCTGAAAGAATTGCAATCAGAGTACTGGTGGCCAGGAATGAGTATAGATATTCAATGTTTTGCTCAAAATTGTGAAGACTGCAATAGAGATCGCAGTAATGAACAGGCCAGAGTAGTTTCAGGATCCCTACTAGACAGCATAAGGCGGTCTATCTGCGCAATCAAAGAAGAGAAGCGCGTCCCAGTGTACACAGTTTAGACGAAATGCACTTAAAAAAATGAGGCCTCCAGCACTCGGCTGACGCTAGAACGGTTATAAAAGATTAGCGAGTCCATATCGGCACATACGCAATTACCACGTTCCATTCTGACCAGGGTCCTGCTTTCAGCTCTCGAGCCTATAAGGAGGCCATGGCTAGCGTGGGAATTGGGTTGCGGTATTCTTGTCAGTCATACCCCGGGAGGGAATAGTGTGATAGAAAGAAAAAACCGGGACGCAAAGCAATCTATAACAGCGAAGGTATTAGGTTCAGGCGCTGGGTGGGTCAAACATTTAATAAGTGTCCAGACTAGTCTTAACAACATGCCAAGAAATTCTCTAAAAGGTTTCAGCCCATACGAACTATTGTTCGGAATAAGAATGCGCGTTCAGGACCTCGATAGTCAGATGTCAGTGGTACAAGAAGAAACAAAGCAGTTTGAAGTAAAAGACCGTTTGGCTGTTTTACAGGAACTGAATGAAACAAGAAAATCATTAAGCAACATAAAGTTAAAGCAACAGCCAAGTACCACTGACGAGGCACCACCCGCAACAGCCCCAGCAAGGCCTGTCTGGATTCCAAAGATTGGGGATCTAGTCAGAGAAAAGATCGCGGTTAAGAAGGAATTTGGGCCTTCTTACAGAAAAGCAGTACCTGTCTTGGCAGTCACCGGAACAAGATCAGTTGTGCTACCGCCCCTTGCTGGTAAAAAGGAGAACAGAGTCGTGTCTATCGATCTGGTAAAACCACAAGCATGTGGCCTATAATCAACAGTAGGCCCAGTGGACTCCCAAGAAACAACAGAATACCCAAACTTGCAACAATCCAAGAGGTTCAAACTGAAAGACTAATCACATTCGATCAGCCTGCAGTGCACAATGAAGGACTATGCAATACAGCCATGGAACTCGTGCCTCTTGAAACACAGATTGAAACAGTTCGTCAAGAAACAACACCAGTCTACAATGATGTGGCATCAGGAAGTGCTACCGAGAGACAGATTGAAAGAACAATCCCATTAATTGACAGAACTGCCTCTGGTTATTTCATCAACTTCGACAACTTCTCTGAAGATTTTAACGACCCCGAAGTGATGCCAGAAACAAAAAAGTCTTTTAAAGAAAAAGCAACGGAACTCTTTCATCAACTGAAGGAAATCTACCTTATTTCCCCTTGGTTAGAGTTCTGGTTCGGTCTAGGTGTATTTTTCCTCCTGCTTTGGCTCATCATGGTACTGTGTTTGGGAAAATTCATTGAGGGAAAATATATTACAATGGACACAGCAAGTCAGAACATCAACCTAGTCCTGAAACCACACAGATCATCCCACGTGAAGAAAAGAGAACTGTCAACTGTAAATGTCACAGCAATTCCAATACCTGGTGGGGTAGTATGGGAGAAAACAGACTATGAGATCTATGGTCCGGTTGAAATCCTGAAGTATCCTCATCAACTAAAGGTTTCCTTAAGTGACTTTGTGACACCAAGTACATTCTCTGATGATTGGGACTTTAACAGTATTAATGACATGATGTCTGATTTAGTAATGTCAGCTAGATTCACAGATCATGATTATTTACAAGGTTCATCTAGTTATGAGCAGTTATTCTGTTACACCCACTATGGGGATCATTACTTGCATAAATCTGCACAGCCTAGAAATGTTTTTATGTATAATCAATGGGAACATTGTGCTACACCACCTAAAAGCAGTTCTAAAGCATTTTTTGAGAAATTCAAATATTTTTCAGGGTTTAACACCAGTGATGCAGAAACGTTTTATTACAAACTGTTAGATAAAACAGGAATGAAAACAATGCTGACAAATTCTAAATTGATATATTCAGAAGCATTTTATGACAAAATGATGACATTTGGTTTTGATTATTGGAAAAATAATATTGAAACAAAAACAATTTGGGGTACAAGAGATTGGCAGGTGCAAGGCATAGAAGCACTGTTTAGAACCTGCATGATACCAGAACAAATGTTATTTTTAAATGACACTGTACACCAAACATCTTGTCTTGGCCTAGCTAAGAACAAAGAAATGAAAACACCGTCTATACCAAAACCAATAGCTGAGAATACAACTGCAGATAATGAGTTAGACGTGTCACACATTTTACATTTCAACAGAACACATCCTGATTGGAAAAAATGGTTAATCTGGCCTACAGACACAAATAGCTGTCAAGATAGATTCCTGAACAAAACACAGGGTTTAAAAATGACCAGATTAGACTCAAGATATTCCCAGAGACAACATCCAGGAATTATAACCACATACAGTGTAGGTAAACTCTGCCTAGAATGGCTAACTACATCCACACTGGCTGAAATTAAGCAACACTTGTCTTTATTAAAAGATGGTGCTGATTTGCGCGATTTCATTCTTGGACCACGCAAACAGCGTCAAAAGCGTTTCATAGCGACCAGTATCTATGCTGCTTACAACGAGGCTTGGAAAGTAAAGCAAATTGAAACTGCTGAAAAGATACGAGAAATTGATCGTATTAATTTGGAAAAATCACTTTCTGTAGTAGACAATGGGTTAATGACTCTGTCTTCCAGAATATATTCTTTGGACAATATTGTATCCTCTGCCTTTGATGTGATAGACAGAGATTTGCTAATGTTACAACATGGCCAGTCTCAATTACGCTCTATTATAGAATTAGGCTGGACGCTGCAAAATCTTCGTTCAGGCTATGTGCCTTGGCGTCTGATAAACACAACGTCATTATTTTCCATTTTTAACCTTACTGATAAACAGATCAGTTTGGCACAGAAAGGAGCAGACTATACAATCTTGAGCATCGAGAAACTCGAGAGATTACCATTGACAATGTCAGAGAGTCCTGTCATTGAATGGATAATACACGGAATTATCACAATTCCGATAACAACTTTCCGATTTCATAAATGCCTTGAGTACATACCTGCTGGCCAGTATGAACAATTGGGTAAGGGATATGTTAAATCCGAATGGAAATTACCATACACTCATTCTTGCTATAGTGACAGCGACAAAAATGTATTTCTTAGTGGTGAAAATTGTAAACACTCACTAAGCGGTATACTTTTGTGTCAGGGTATTAATTTACACGGAGCATGTGATGGAAATTCAAACAACCTTTCATGCCACCAGCTAGTCACACCTGCAACTCAGATAGAGCCCTTCTTTATGCAACTCGCAAACGGGAGTTACATTCTAAGAACGGATCACAGGTGCTGTGGCCTCGCGCCCGGACTAAGTTATCTAGTAGAAGTTACGTCCATGGTCAAATGTTGCATGCAAGCATTGTTCCCGAGCGGGCCTCCAGACACAGTGACTCCCCTCTGGCCTCGTCTGAATCTCTATTCTATACGAATTGATACATTAAGCAAAATGAAATCTGTGCTTTTACAGACAACAGTGCCTATAACGTCATCTAAAGAGACGTATGATCTTCTAGTCGCAAGGACGGCTACTGAGGTCCATGACCTTTTATCAACAAATTGCCCCGTGCATTTCGTACAAATACTCGACCAACTCCTTAACATGTCTAGTGCTACAAGCATCCCAGGCATATTTAAGACAGTCTTTACGGGACTGCTAACACCCTTCCAGGCAATTTTGGGAATCTTTCCTAATTTTGTGCACTCCATCTTTGGTGGTATTCCACTATTTTTTGGACTCATCGCAGGGATTCTATTTTTGACCCTTCTGCTACGTTATGGCAAACCTCGGCTCAGACATAGCTCCCATGGGAATGGAAGAGACAATCCTAGCAATGCGCTACAGGGACAGGATAACTAACGTCCTCGGATTGGCCAGGCTGAGAGATCTAAACATGACCTGGTTCCTTTCATTCAGACCAATATGGCAAAATTGCATTTTACCTGTGCTACGGTGTATGCTTTGCGGCGATGAATGCGTGTTGGACATCTGTCTTTCACTTCCATCAGCAGTACCAATGGACGTCGATACTTTGCTAAGTCCAATAACGGCTCACGCATTGTGTTGTCCCCAGCGGCTACCAATCCTGATGACGGCATTCGTGGAGACTCCTGTACTACAGCCAAGTGGTAACAGTGGAGCGAGTGACAAAAGCAACATCATCCAGGTACAACGTTCTGTGAGCATTGCTGATCCTGCCTTCGATGACAGCAATCATTCTCACACCTGCCAAGTTTCAGCGCTATCTAATTTGGTTGAACTATCACCTGATTTTGTAGACCAATTCTTTGCGAGCCTGTCTGATACGATGTTCTCACCCACTGAGAAACAATAACTTTTGAGAAGCTTTCCGACACACAGCGTTCCCATGAACTCTGAATTCGGCCTTCAGTTTTGATCAACAAAAAACTGCCAGGAGCTTCGGTAAACTGATTTTTCTTTGAATTGGACAATTTTTCAAATATTGACCTTTTTGGCACGAACAATTCTTTGCTTAACGTAAAAACTATTCTTAGAGAACAGAAGCTTCACACTTCTATTTCTAAAAAACACATCTAGAGACATAACAACATAACACCAGCCTCTAGCACACATATTATTACAATGCATTTTTATGTGATGATTTATCTCGCATTTCTTCTGTCAGAGATACTTCATGTGTAATTCTTTATGCATAATCGTTCATTGATTTCATATGCAATAATTTTTTGAATGGTTACTATGTTTTAAAACTACGTACAGTACCTAAATTCCATGTATTACAAGTACGCCTATTTCAAATGCATTTATGTATTTTGGGGTGGGCTATGTTACACAATGTTACACATGCATCTAATTGCTTAGTTTTAGTAATTTTGATGGACATGAATTCGTGGAGTGGGTGTCATGTGCTTATCTAGGTTCCTGATCGATACTGTGACCTTATGCCCCTATTCGGCTATAAATCCATTTATTCCCTATATTGGCATAACCGTTCAAGTGCGATTTTCTGTAAAGTCATCTCTGGCCTCACACGAGCAGAGCCACAGAGCCACATTCCAGCATGACTCTCTGCTACTTCCTTTGCGACCAATTAGTGCAATGACAGAGCAGCAGTCACTATCTGATATTCCTAGATAACACTCCGAGTTCTTCAACAAGATAAAAACTTAGCAAACCTGGAAATCCCCGCTTGCTATGTTTTGATTAGTAATGGAACTCTAATGAGCAACTGATAACTATCACTTCCTAGTGACATCTTTAATTGACGTCTTATGTCCAGCAAACTTGCGTCAAACCCGGCACCTGTCAGGTATAAATATTACCAACGTTGCCTTAAGCAATGAGCGAACATGTTGCTGATGCCAGCTGCCTGCATGACCCCGTGTTGGTAAAAACTAGCACTCTGTCGCTGCAGCCTGCTATCCTGTGGTGGTGAAGCTACTGATTACCATTATCGCCGCTACAGCGCGACCTATGGTGCAGTACGCTTGAGGAGCCGTGCAGCCGTCCTCTGCGAAGACATCCAGCCCAGCTGCCCGCGGACGCTGTCACCCCTCCTTCCTCCAGACGCGCTGAGAGAAGCCGCTGCCTTTCTCGTGCAGAGAAATCCAGTCCCGGCGCTTCCGGTTTACCCTCGCGGGTGACTGGGATATCGAGAGAGACCCCTGAAGGAGATACCAATCCTCCATCATTCTATTCAGAGGTATGGTGTTGACTAAACCCTTAGAAGAGAATTCTTGAAACAAACCTTGGCAAAACCAACTTAACTTTAAGCTACTTACTTACTCCCCCTTCTCACGTGTTAGGCTTAGGTCAGGCACACTGGGGTAGGCTTAGTTAGAAGCACCAGTTGAGTATGTTAGCCTAATGTATATACGACTGTATATATGTTTTATTACTTTTAAACCATTGTATGGCTAAGAAACCATATCAATGCTTTTACAGTTCTATTTCGCTATTCTTATCTTACTGTACGTACTTTTTTATAATAACAGTTATTGCAATTGTGGCAATACATCTCTCTTGTATGAGAAGAAAGACTGTTCAATAAATGTTAACCCTTTATTGATACACGCCCGTCTCTCTATTCTCTACATACTGTGAAAGTAAACTGCACTAGACTGACTGAGTGAAATCTATGTCTATTGTTTCACACGACCCTAGAGATCGACTCTTGATCTGAGGAGCAAAGTTGTCATGTTGCACGGTTGTTGGAAAGCTGAATCCCTTCTTGTCTGTGCCAAGGAAGCTGATCACTTCCTATGCAGAGAAGAAAGTTTCCAGTGACCTCTGAGCTAGTTGGTAACACAACCCAATTAAGTTTAGCATAGTCAGTGGAGGCCTGGAATATAGCCAGTTCCACGTCGATACTACTGTTTATGTTATTCCAATGCGCAGGGCCTAGTGGGAAACTAGGAACTACACTACACAGTGAATAGCAGCCAGGCACATTCTAGCTAGTTTTACTTGTAAGTGGGGTTGGAAATGCTTTTCAGGCTCAGTACTGGGCTCAAAACATGCAGCCCTGAGGTCTCTCATGATAGCAGGTGGTTAAATAGAAATTCGCTGCTCAGCTGACCCGGCAGGAGCAAACGTATGCTAAAAATGTACTCAGAATGAGCTTTTCAGTGAAGAGAAGCCAGGCACATTTTAGCTAGTTTTACTTGTAAGTGGGGTTGGAAATGCTTTTCAAGCTCAGTACTGGGCTCAAAACATGCAGCCCTGAGGTCTCTCATGAAAGCAGGTGGTTAAATAGAAATTCGCTGCTCAGCTGACCCGGTAGGAGCAAACGTATGCCAAAAATGTACACAGAATGAGCTTTTCAGTGAATAGCAGTCAGGCACATTTTAGCTAGTTTTACTTGTAAGTGGGGTTGGAAACGCTTTTCAGGCTCAGTACTGGGCTCAAAACATGCAGCCCTGAGGTCTCTCATGAAAGCAGGTGATTAAATAGAAATTCGCTGCTTAGCTGACCCGGTAGGAGCAAACGTATGCCAAAAATGTACACAGAATGAGCTTTTCAGTGAATAGCAGCCAGGCACATTTTAGCTAGTTTTACTTGTAAGTGGGGTTGGAAATGCTTTTCAGGCTCAGTACTGGGCTCAAAACATGCAGCCCTGAGGTCTCCCATGACAGCAGGTGGTTAAATAGAAATTCGCTGCTCAGCTGACCCGGTAGGAGCAAACGTATGCCAAAAATGTACACAGAATGAGCTTTTCAGTGAATAGCAGCCAGGCACATTTTAGCTAGTTTTACTTGTAAGTGGGGTTGGAAATGCTTTTCAGGCTCAGTACTGGGCTCAAAAGATGCAGCCCTGAGGTCTCCCATGAAAGCAGGTGGTTAAATAGAAATTCGCTGCTCAGCTGACCCGGTAGGAGCAAACGTATGCCAAAAATGTACACAGAATGAGCTTTTCAGTGAATAGCAGCCAGGCACAATTTAGCTAGTTTTACTTGTAAGTGGGGTTGGAAACGCTTTTCAGGATCAGTACTGGGCTCAAAACATGCAGCCCTGATGTCTCTCATGATAGCAGGTGGTTAAATAGAAATTCGCTGCTCAGCTGACCCGGTAGGAGCAAACGTATGCCAAAAATGTACACAGAATGAGCTTTTCAGTGAATAGCAGTCAGGCACATTTTAGCTAGTTTTACTTGTAAGTGGGGTTGGAAACGCTTTTCAGGCTCAGTACTGGGCTCAAAACATGCAGCCCTGAGGTCTCTCATGAAAGCAGGTGGTTAAATAGAAATTTGCTGCTTAGCTGACCCGGTAGGAGCAAACGTATGCCAAAAATGTACACAGAATGAGCTTTTCAGTGAATAGCAGCCAGGCACATTTTAGCTAGTTTTACTTGTAAGTGGGGTTGGAAATGCTTTTCAGGCTCAGTACTGGGCTCAAAACATGCAGCCCTGAGGTCTCCCATGACAGCAGGTGGTTAAATAGAAATTCGCTGCTCAGCTGACCCGGTAGGAGCAAACGTATGCCAAAAATGTACACAGAATGATCTTTTCAGTGAATAGCAGCCAGGCACATTTTAGCTAGTTTTACTTGTAAGTGGGGTTGGAAATGCTTTTCAGGCTCAGTACTGGGCTCAAAACATGCAGCCCTGAGGTCTCCCATGACAGCAGGTGGTTAAATAGAAATTCGCTGCTCAGCTGACCCGGTAGGAGCAAACGTATGCCAAAAATGTACACAGAATGAGCTTTTCAGTGAATAGCAGCCAGGCACATTTTAGCTAGTTTTACTTGTAAGTGGGGTTGGAAACGCTTTTCAGGATCAGTACTGGGCTCAAAACATGCAGCCCTGATGTCTCTCATGATAGCAGGTGGTTAAATAGGAATTCGCTGCTCAGCTGACCCGGCAGGAGCAAACGTATGCTAAAAATGTACTCAGAATGAGCTTTTCAGTGAAGTGAAGCCAGGCACATTTTAGCTAGTTTCACTTGTAAGTGGGGTTGGAAATGCTTTTCAGGCTCAGTACTGGGCTCAAAACATGCAGCCCTGAGGTCTCCCATGACAGCAGGTGGTTAAATAGAAATTCGCTGCTCAGGTGACCCGGCAGGAGCAAACGTATGCCAAAAATGTACACAGAATGAGCTTTTCAGTGAATAGCAGCCAGGCTCATTTTAGCTAGTTTTACTTGTAAGTGGGGTTGGAAACGCTTTTCAGGATCAGTACTGGGCTCAAAACATGCAGCCCTGATGTCTCTCATGATAGCAGGTGGTTAAATAGAAATTCGCTGCTCAGCTGACCCGGCAGGAGCAAACGTATGCTAAAAATGTACTCAGAATGAGCTTTTCAGTGAAGAGAAGCCAGGCACATTTTAGCTAGTTTCACTTGTAAGTGGGGTTGGAAATGCTTTTCAGGCTCAGTACTGGGCTCAAAACATGCAGCCCTGAGGTCTCTCATGAAAGCAGGTGGTTAAATAGAAATTCGCTGCTCAACTGACCCGGTAGGAGCAAACGTATGCCAAAAATGTACACAGAATGAGCTTTTCAGTGAATAGCAGCCAGGCACATTTTAGCTAGTTTTACTTGTAAGTGGGGTTGGAAACGCTTTTCAGGATCAGTACTGGGCTCAAAACATGCAGCCCTGGGGTCTCTCATGATAGCAGGTGGTTAAATAGAAATTCGCTGCTCAGGTGACCCGGCAGGAGCAAACGTATGCTAAAAATGTACTCAGAATGAGCTTTTCAGTGAAGAGAAGCCAGGCACATTTTAGCTAGTTTTACTTGTAAGTGGGGTTGGAAATGCTTTTTAGGCTCAGTACTGGGCTCAAAACATGCAGCCCTGAGGTCTCTCATGATAGCAGGTGGTTAAATAGAAATTCGCTGCTCAGCTGACCCGGTAGGAGCAAACGTATGCCAAAAATGTACATAGAATGATTTTTCAGTGAATAGCAGTCAGGCACATTTTAGCTAGTTTTACTTGTAAGTGGGGTTGGAAACGCTTTTCAGGCTCAGTACTGGGCTCAAAACATGCAGCCCTGAGGTCTCCCATGACAGCAGGTGGTTAAATAGAAATTCGCTGCTCAGCTGACCCGGTAGGAGCAAACGTATGCCAAAAATGTACACAGAATGAGCTTTTCAGTGAATAGCAGCCAGGCACATTTTAGCTAGTTTTACTTGTAAGTGGGGTTGGAAACGCTTTTCAGGATCAGTACTGGGCTCAAAACATGCAGCCCTGGGGTCTCTCATGATAGCAGGTGGTTAAATAGAAATTCGCTGCTCAGGTGACCCGGCAGGAGCAAACGTATGCTAAAAATGTACTCAGAATGAGCTTTTCAGTGAAGAGAAGCCAGGCACATTTTAGCTAGTTTTACTTGTAAGTGGGGTTGGAAATGCTTTTTAGGCTCAGTACTGGGCTCAAAACATGCAGCCCTGAGGTCTCTCATGATAGCAGGTGGTTAAATAGAAATTCGCTGCTCAGCTGACCCGGTAGGAGCAAACGTATGCCAAAAATGTACACAGAATGAGTTTTTCAGTGAATAGCAGTCAGGCACATTTTAGCTAGTTTTACTTGTAAGTGGGGTTGGAAACGCTTTTCAGGCTCAGTACTGGGCTCAAAACATGCAGCCCTGAGGTCTCCCATGACAGCAGGTGGTTAAATAGAAATTCGCTGCTCAGCTGACCCGGCAGGAGCAAACGTATGCCAAAAATGAACACAGAATGAGCTTTTCAGTGAATAGCAGCCAGGCACATTTTAGCTCGTTTTACTTGTAAGTGGGGTTGGAAACGCTTTTCAGGATCAGTACTGGGCTCAAAACATGCAGCCCTGAGGTCTCTCATGATAGCAGATGGTTAAATAGAAATTCGCTGCTCAGCTGACCCGGCAGGAGCAAGCGTATGCTAAAAATGTACTCAGAATGAGCTTTTCAGTGAAGAGAAGCCAGGCACATTTTCGCTAGTTTTACTTGTAAGTGGGGTTGGAAATGCTTTTCAGGCTCAGTACTGGGCTCAAAACATGCAGCCCTGAGGTCTCTCATGATAGCAGGTGGTTAAATAGAAATGTGCTGCTCAGCTGACCCGGTAGGAGCAAACGTATGCCAAAAATGTACACAGAATGAGCTTTTCAGTGAATAGCAGCCAGGCACATTTTAGCTAGTTTTACTTGTAAGTGGGGTTGGAAACGCTTTTCAGGATCAGTACTGGGCTCAAAACATGCAGCCCTGAGGTCTCTCATGATAGCAGGTGGTTAAATAGAAATTCGCTGCTCAGGTGACCCGGCAGGAGCAAACGTATGCTAAAAATGTACTCAGAATGAGCTTTTCAGTGAAGAGAAGCCAGGCACATTTTAGCTAGTTTTACTTTTAAGTGGGGTTGGAAATGCTTTTCAGGCTCAGTACTGGGCTCAAAACATGCGGCCCTGAGGTCTCTCATGAAAGCAGGTGGTTAAATAGAAATTTGCTGCTCAGCTGACCCGGTAGGAGCAAACGTATGCCAAAAATGTACACAGAATGAGCTTTTCAGTGAAAAGCAGCCAGGCACATTTTAGCTAGTTTTACTTGTAAGTGGGGTTGGAAACGCTTTTCAGGATCAGTACTGGGCTCAAAACATGCAGCCCTGAGGTCTCTCATGATAGCAGGTGGTTAAATAGAAATTTGCTGCTCAGCTGACCCGGTAGGAGCAAACGTATGCCAAAAATGTACACAGAATGAGCTTTTCAGTGAATAGCAGTCAGGCACATTTTAGCTAGTTTTACTTGTAAGTGGGGTTGGAAATGCTTTTCAGGCTCAGTACTGGGCTCAAAACATGCAGCCCTGAGGTCTCCCATGACAGCAGGTGGTTAAATAGAAATTCGCTGCTCAGCTGACCCGGTAGGAGCAAACGTATGCCAAAAATGTACACAGAATGAGCTTTTCAGTGAATAGCAGCCAGGCACATTTTAGCTAGTTTTACTTGTAAGTGGGGTTGGAAACGCTTTTCAGGATCAGTACTGGGCTCAAAACATGCAGCCCTGGGGTCTCTCATGATAGAAGGTGGTTAAATAGAAATTCGCTGCTCAGGTGACCCGGCAGGAGCAAACGTATGCTAAAAATGTACTCAGAATGAGCTTTTCAGTGAAGAGAAGCCAGGCACATTTTAGCTAGTTTTACTTGTAAGTGGGGTTGGAAATGCTTTTCAGGCTCAGTACTGGGCTCAAAACATGCAGCCCTGAGGTCTCTCATGATAGCAGGTGGTTAAATAGAAATTCGCTGCTCAGCTGACCCGGTAGGAGCAAACGTATGCCAAAAATGTACACAGAATGAGCTTTTCAGTGAATAGCAGTCAGGCACATTTTAGCTAGTTTTACTTGTAAGTGGGGTTGGAAACGCTTTTCAGGCTCAGTACTGGGCTCAAAACATGCAGCCCTGAGGTCTCCCATGACAGCAGGTGGTTAAATAGAAATTCGCTGCTCAGCTGACCCGGCAGGAGCAAACGTATGCCAAAAAAGAACACAGAATGAGCTTTTCAGTGAATAGCAGCCAGGCACATTTTAGCTAGTTTTACTTGTAAGTGGGGTTGGAAACGCTTTTCAGGATCAGTACTGGGCTCAAAACATGCAGCCCTGAGGTCTCTCATGATAGCAGGTGGTTAAATAGAAATTCGCTGCTCAGGTTACCCGGCAGGAGCAAACGTATGCTAAAAATGTACTCAGAATGAGCTTTTCAGTGAAGAGAAGCCAGGCACATTTTAGCTAGTTTTACTTTTAAGTGGGGTTGGAAATGCTTTTCAGGCTCAGTACTGGGCTCAAAACATGCGGCCCTGAGGTCTCTCATGAAAGCAGGTGGTTAAATAGAAATTTGCTGCTCAGCTGACCCGGTAGGAGCAAACGTATGCCAAAAATGTACACAGAATGAGCTTTTCAGTGAAAAGCAGCCAGGCACATTTTAGCTAGTTTTACTTGTAAGTGGGGTTGGAAACGCTTTTCAGGATCAGTACTGGGCTCAAAACATGCAGCCCTGAGGTCTCTCATGATAGCAGGTGGTTAAATAGAAATTCGCTGCTCAGCTGACCCGGTAGGAGCAAACGTATGCCAAAAATGTACACAGAATGAGCTTTTCAGTGAATAGCAGTCAGGCACATTTTAGCTAGTTTTACTTGTAAGTGGGGTTGGAAATGCTTTTCAGGCTCAGTACTGGGCTCAAAACATGCAGCCCTGAGGTCTCTCATGATAGCAGGTGGTTAAATAGAAATTCGCTGCTCAGGTTACCCGGCAGGAGCAAACGTATGCTAAAAATGTACTCAGAATGAGCTTTTCAGTGAAGAGAAGCCAGGCACATTTTAGCTAGTTTTACTTTTAAGTGGGGTTGGAAATGCTTTTCAGGCTCAGTACTGGGCTCAAAACATGCGGCCCTGAGGTCTCTCATGAAAGCAGGTGGTTAAATAGAAATTTGCTGCTCAGCTGACCCGGTAGGAGCAAACGTATGCCAAAAATGTACACAGAATGAGCTTTTCAGTGAAAAGCAGCCAGGCACATTTTAGCTAGTTTTACTTGTAAGTGGGGTTGGAAACGCTTTTCAGGATCAGTACTGGGCTCAAAACATGCAGCCCTGAGGTCTCTCATGATAGCAGGTGGTTAAATAGAAATTCGCTGCTCAGCTGACCCGGTAGGAGCAAACGTATGCCAAAAATGTACACAGAATGAGCTTTTCAGTGAATAGCAGTCAGGCACATTTTAGCTAGTTTTACTTGTAAGTGGGGTTGGAAATGCTTTTCAGGCTCAGTACTGGGCTCAAAACATGCAGCCCTGAGGTCTCCCATGACAGCAGGTGGTTAAATAGAAATTCGCTGCTCAGCTGACCCGGTAGGAGCAAACGTATGCCAAAAATGTACACAGAATGAGCTTTTCAGTGAATAGCAGCCAGGCACATTTTAGCTAGTTTTACTTGTAAGTGGGGTTGGAAACGCTTTTCAGGATCAGTACTGGGCTCAAAACATGCAGCCCTGGGGTCTCTCATGATAGAAGGTGGTTAAATAGAAATTCGCTGCTCAGGTGACCCGGCAGGAGCAAACGTATGCTAAAAATGTACTCAGAATGAGCTTTTCAGTGAAGAGAAGCCAGGCACATTTTAGCTAGTTTTACTTGTAAGTGGGGTTGGAAATGCTTTTCAGGCTCAGTACTGGGCTCAAAACATGCAGCCCTGAGGTCTCTCATGATAGCAGGTGGTTAAATAGAAATTCGCTGCTCAGCTGACCCGGTAGGAGCAAACGTATGCCAAAAATGTACACAGAATGAGCTTTTCAGTGAATAGCAGTCAGGCACATTTTAGCTAGTTTTACTTGTAAGTGGGGTTGGAAACGCTTTTCAGGCTCAATACTGGGCTCAAAACATGCAGCCCTGAGGTCTCCCATGACAGCAGGTGGTTAAATAGAAATTCGCTGCTCAGCTGACCCGGCAGGAGCAAACGTATGCCAAAAATGAACACAGAATGAGCTTTTCAGTGAATAGCAGCCAGGCACATTTTAGCTAGTTTTACTTGTAAGTGGGGTTGGAAACGCTTTTCAGGATCAGTACTGGGCTCAAAACATGCAGCCCTGAGGTCTCTCATGATAGCAGATGGTTAAATAGAAATTCGCTGCTCAGCTGACCCGGCAGGAGCAAGCGTATGCTAAAAATGTACTCAGAATGAGCTTTTCAGTGAAGAGAAGCCAGGCACATTTTTGCTAGTTTTACTTGTAAGTGGGGTTGGAAATGCTTTTCAGGCTCAGTACTGGGCTCAAAACATGCAGCCCTGAGGTCTCTCATGATAGCAGGTTAAATAGAAATTTGCTGCTCAGCTGACCCGGTAGGAGCAAACGTATGCCAAAAATGTACACAGAATGAGCTTTTCAGTGAATAGCAGCCAGGCACATTTTAGCTAGTTTTACTTGTAAGTGGGGTTGGAAACGCTTTTCAGGATCCAGTACTGGGCTCAAAACATGCAGCCCTGAGGTCTCTCATGATAGCAGGTGGTTAAATAGAAATTCGCTGCTCAGGTGACCCGGCAGGAGCAAACGTATGCTAAAAATGTACTCAGAATGAGCTTTTCAGTGAAGAGAAGCCAGGCACATTTTAGCTAGTTTTACTTTTAAGTGGGGTTGGAAATGCTTTTCAGGCTCAGTACTGGGCTCAAAACATGCAGCCCTGAGGTCTCTCATGAAAGCAGGTGGTTAAATAGAAATTCGCTGCTCAGCTGACCCGGTAGGAGCAAACGTATGCCAAAAATGTACACAGAATGAGCTTTTCAGTGAATAGCAGCCAGGCACATTTTAGCTAGTTTTACTTGTAAGTGGGGTTGGAAACGCTTTTCAGGATCAGTACTGGGCTCAAAACATGCAGCCCTGAGGTCTCTCATGATAGCAGGTGGTTAAATAGAAAATCGCTGCTCAGCTGACCTGGCAGGAGCAAACGTATGCTAAAAATGAACTCAGAATGAGCTTTTCAGTGAAGAGAAGCCAGGCACATTTTAGCTAGTTTTACTTGTAAGTGGGGTTGGAAATGCTTTTCAGGCTCAGTACTGGGCTCAAAACATGCAGCCCTGATGTCTCTCATGATAGCAGGTGGTTAAATAGAAATTCGCTGCTCAGCTGACCCGGCAGGAGCAAACGTATGCTAAAAATGTACTCAGAATGAGCTTTTCAGTGAAGAGAAGCCAGGCACATTTTAGCTAGTTTCACTTGTAAGTGGGGTTGGAAATGCTTTTCAGGCTCAGTACTGGGCTCAAAACATGCAGCCCTGAGGCCTCTCATGAAAGCAGGTGGTTAAATAGAAATTCGCTGCTCAACTGACACAGTAGGAGCAAACGTATGCCAAAAATGTACACAGAATGAGCTTTTCAGTGACTAGCAGCCAGGCACATTTTAGCTAGTTTTACTTGTAAGTGGGGTTGGAAATGCTTTTTAGGCTCAGTACTGGGCTCAAAACATGCAGCCCTGAGGTCTCTCATGATAGCAGGTGGTTAAATAGAAATTTGCTGCTCAGCTGACCCGGTAGGAGCAAACGTATGCCAAAAATGTACACAGAATGAGTTTTTCAGTGAAGAGAAGCCAGGCACATTTTAGCTAGTTTTACTTTTAAGTGGGGTTGGAAATGCTTTTCAGGCTCAGTACTGGGCTCAAAACATGCAGCCCTGAGGTCTCTCATGAAAGCAGGTGGTTAAATAGAAATTCGCTGCTCAGCTGACCCGGTAGGAGCAAACGTATGCCAAAAATGTACACAGAATGAGCTTTTCAGTGAATAGCAGCCAGGCACATTTTAGCTAGTTTTACTTGTAAGTGGGGTTGGAAACGCTTTTCAGGATCAGTACTGGGCTCAAAACATGCAGCCCTGAGGTCTCTCATGATAGCAGGTGGTTAAATAGAAATTCGCTGCTCAGGTGACCCGGCAGGAGCAAACGTATGCTAAAAATGTACTCAGAATGAGCTTTTCAGTGAAGAGAAGCCAGGCACATTTTAGCTAGTTTTACTTGTAAGTGGGGTTGGAAACGCTTTTCAGGATCAGTACTGGGCTCAAAACATGCAGCCCTGGGGTCTCTCATGATAGAAGGTGGTTAAATAGAAATTCGCTGCTCAGGTGACCCGGCAGGAGCAAACGTATGCTAAAAATGTACTCAGAATGAGCTTTTCAGTGAAGAGAAGCCAGGCACATTTTAGCTAGTTTTACTTTTAAGTGGGGTTGGAAATGCTTTTCAGGCTCAGTACTGGGCTCAAAACATGCGGCCCTGAGGTCTCTCATGAAAGCAGGTGGTTAAATAGAAATTTGCTGCTCAGCTGACCCGGTAGGAGCAAACGTATGCCAAAAATGTACACAGAATGAGCTTTTCAGTGAAAAGCAGCCAGGCACATTTTAGCTAGTTTTACTTGTAAGTGGGGTTGGAAACGCTTTTCAGGATCAGTACTGGGCTCAAAACATGCAGCCCTGAGGTCTCTCATGATAGCAGGTGGTTAAATAGAAATTCGCTGCTCAGCTGACCCGGTAGGAGCAAACGTATGCCAAAAATGTACACAGAATGAGCTTTTCAGTGAATAGCAGTCAGGCACATTTTAGCTAGTTTTACTTGTAAGTGGGGTTGGAAATGCTTTTCAGGCTCAGTACTGGGCTCAAAACATGCAGCCCTGAGGTCTCTCATGATAGCAGGTGGTTAAATAGAAATTCGCTGCTCAGGTTACCCGGCAGGAGCAAACGTATGCTAAAAATGTACTCAGAATGAGCTTTTCAGTGAAGAGAAGCCAGGCACATTTTAGCTAGTTTTACTTTTAAGTGGGGTTGGAAATGCTTTTCAGGCTCAGTACTGGGCTCAAAACATGCGGCCCTGAGGTCTCTCATGAAAGCAGGTGGTTAAATAGAAATTTGCTGCTCAGCTGACCCGGTAGGAGCAAACGTATGCCAAAAATGTACACAGAATGAGCTTTTCAGTGAAAAGCAGCCAGGCACATTTTAGCTAGTTTTACTTGTAAGTGGGGTTGGAAACGCTTTTCAGGATCAGTACTGGGCTCAAAACATGCAGCCCTGAGGTCTCTCATGATAGCAGGTGGTTAAATAGAAATTCGCTGCTCAGCTGACCCGGTAGGAGCAAACGTATGCCAAAAATGTACACAGAATGAGCTTTTCAGTGAATAGCAGTCAGGCACATTTTAGCTAGTTTTACTTGTAAGTGGGGTTGGAAATGCTTTTCAGGCTCAGTACTGGGCTCAAAACATGCAGCCCTGAGGTCTCCCATGACAGCAGGTGGTTAAATAGAAATTCGCTGCTCAGCTGACCCGGTAGGAGCAAACGTATGCCAAAAATGTACACAGAATGAGCTTTTCAGTGAATAGCAGCCAGGCACATTTTAGCTAGTTTTACTTGTAAGTGGGGTTGGAAACGCTTTTCAGGATCAGTACTGGGCTCAAAACATGCAGCCCTGGGGTCTCTCATGATAGAAGGTGGTTAAATAGAAATTCGCTGCTCAGGTGACCCGGCAGGAGCAAACGTATGCTAAAAATGTACTCAGAATGAGCTTTTCAGTGAAGAGAAGCCAGGCACATTTTAGCTAGTTTTACTTGTAAGTGGGGTTGGAAATGCTTTTCAGGCTCAGTACTGGGCTCAAAACATGCAGCCCTGAGGTCTCTCATGATAGCAGGTGGTTAAATAGAAATTCGCTGCTCAGCTGACCCGGTAGGAGCAAACGTATGCCAAAAATGTACACAGAATGAGCTTTTCAGTGAATAGCAGTCAGGCACATTTTAGCTAGTTTTACTTGTAAGTGGGGTTGGAAACGCTTTTCAGGCTCAATACTGGGCTCAAAACATGCAGCCCTGAGGTCTCCCATGACAGCAGGTGGTTAAATAGAAATTCGCTGCTCAGCTGACCCGGCAGGAGCAAACGTATGCCAAAAATGAACACAGAATGAGCTTTTCAGTGAATAGCAGCCAGGCACATTTTAGCTAGTTTTACTTGTAAGTGGGGTTGGAAACGCTTTTCAGGATCAGTACTGGGCTCAAAACATGCAGCCCTGAGGTCTCTCATGATAGCAGATGGTTAAATAGAAATTCGCTGCTCAGCTGACCCGGCAGGAGCAAGCGTATGCTAAAAATGTACTCAGAATGAGCTTTTCAGTGAAGAGAAGCCAGGCACATTTTCGCTAGTTTTACTTGTAAGTGGGGTTGGAAATGCTTTTCAGGCTCAGTACTGGGCTCAAAACATGCAGCCCTGAGGTCTCTCATGATAGCAGGTTAAATAGAAATTTGCTGCTCAGCTGACCCGGTAGGAGCAAACGTATGCCAAAAATGTACACAGAATGAGCTTTTCAGTGAATAGCAGCCAGGCACATTTTAGCTAGTTTTACTTGTAAGTGGGGTTGGAAACGCTTTTCAGGATCCAGTACTGGGCTCAAAACATGCAGCCCTGAGGTCTCTCATGATAGCAGGTGGTTAAATAGAAATTCGCTGCTCAGGTGACCCGGCAGGAGCAAACGTATGCTAAAAATGTACTCAGAATGAGCTTTTCAGTGAAGAGAAGCCAGGCACATTTTAGCTAGTTTTACTTTTAAGTGGGGTTGGAAATGCTTTTCAGGCTCAGTACTGGGCTCAAAACATGCAGCCCTGAGGTCTCTCATGAAAGCAGGTGGTTAAATAGAAATTCGCTGCTCAGCTGACCCGGTAGGAGCAAACGTATGCCAAAAATGTACACAGAATGAGCTTTTCAGTGAATAGCAGCCAGGCACATTTTAGCTAGTTTTACTTGTAAGTGGGGTTGGAAACGCTTTTCAGGATCAGTACTGGGCTCAAAACATGCAGCCCTGAGGTCTCTCATGATAGCAGGTGGTTAAATAGAAAATCGCTGCTCAGCTGACCTGGCAGGAGCAAACGTATGCTAAAAATGAACTCAGAATGAGCTTTTCAGTGAAGAGAAGCCAGGCACATTTTAGCTAGTTTTACTTGTAAGTGGGGTTGGAAATGCTTTTCAGGCTCAGTACTGGGCTCAAAACATGCAGCCCTGATGTCTCTCATGATAGCAGGTGGTTAAATAGAAATTCGCTGCTCAGCTGACCCGGCAGGAGCAAACGTATGCTAAAAATGTACTCAGAATGAGCTTTTCAGTGAAGAGAAGCCAGGCACATTTTAGCTAGTTTCACTTGTAAGTGGGGTTGGAAATGCTTTTCAGGCTCAGTACTGGGCTCAAAACATGCAGCCCTGAGGCCTCTCATGAAAGCAGGTGGTTAAATAGAAATTCGCTGCTCAACTGACACAGTAGGAGCAAACGTATGCCAAAAATGTACACAGAATGAGCTTTTCAGTGACTAGCAGCCAGGCACATTTTAGCTAGTTTTACTTGTAAGTGGGGTTGGAAATGCTTTTTAGGCTCAGTACTGGGCTCAAAACATGCAGCCCTGAGGTCTCTCATGATAGCAGGTGGTTAAATAGAAATTTGCTGCTCAGCTGACCCGGTAGGAGCAAACGTATGCCAAAAATGTACACAGAATGAGTTTTTCAGTGAAGAGAAGCCAGGCACATTTTAGCTAGTTTTACTTTTAAGTGGGGTTGGAAATGCTTTTCAGGCTCAGTACTGGGCTCAAAACATGCAGCCCTGAGGTCTCTCATGAAAGCAGGTGGTTAAATAGAAATTCGCTGCTCAGCTGACCCGGTAGGAGCAAACGTATGCCAAAAATGTACACAGAATGAGCTTTTCAGTGAATAGCAGCCAGGCACATTTTAGCTAGTTTTACTTGTAAGTGGGGTTGGAAACGCTTTTCAGGATCAGTACTGGGCTCAAAACATGCAGCCCTGAGGTCTCTCATGATAGCAGGTGGTTAAATAGAAATTCGCTGCTCAGGTGACCCGGCAGGAGCAAACGTATGCTAAAAATGTACTCAGAATGAGCTTTTCAGTGAAGAGAAGCCAGGCACATTTTAGCTAGTTTTACTTGTAAGTGGGGTTGGAAACGCTTTTCAGGATCAGTACTGGGCTCAAAACATGCAGCCCTGGGGTCTCTCATGATAGAAGGTGGTTAAATAGAAATTCGCTGCTCAGGTGACCCGGCAGGAGCAAACGTATGCTAAAAATGTACTCAGAATGAGCTTTTCAGTGAAGAGAAGCCAGGCACATTTTAGCTAGTTTTACTTGTAAGTGGGGTTGGAAATGCTTTTCAGGCTCAGTACTGGGCTCAAAACATGCAGCCCTGAGGTCTCCCATGAAAGCAGGTGGTTAAATAGAAATTCGCTGCTCAGCTGACCCGGTAGGAGCAAACGTATGCCAAAAATGTACACAGAATGAGCTTTTCAGTGAATAGCAGCCAGGCACATTTTAGCTAGTTTTACTTGTAAGTGGGGTTGGAAACGCTTTTCAGGATCAGTACTGGGCTCAAAACATGCAGCCCTGATGTCTCTCATGATAGCAGGTGGTTAAATAGAAATTCGCTGCTCAGCTGACCCGGTAGGAGCAAACGTATGCCAAAAATGTACACAGAATGAGCTTTTCAGTGAATAGCAGTCAGGCACATTTTAGCTAGTTTTACTTGTAAGTGGGGTTGGAAACGCTTTTCAGGCTCAGTACTGGGCTCAAAACATGCAGCCCTGAGGTCTCTCATGAAAGCAGGTGGTTAAATAGAAATTTGCTGCTTAGCTGACCCGGTAGGAGCAAACGTATGCCAAAAATGTACACAGAATGAGCTTTTCAGTGAATAGCAGCCAGGCACATTTTAGCTAGTTTTACTTGTAAGTGGGGTTGGAAATGCTTTTCAGGCTCAGTACTGGGCTCAAAACATGCAGCCCTGAGGTCTCCCATGACAGCAGGTGGTTAAATAGAAATTCGCTGCTCAGCTGACCCGGTAGGAGCAAACGTATGCCAAAAATGTACACAGAATGATCTTTTCAGTGAATAGCAGCCAGGCACATTTTAGCTAGTTTTACTTGTAAGTGGGGTTGGAAATGCTTTTCAGGCTCAGTACTGGGCTCAAAACATGCAGCCCTGAGGTCTCCCATGACAGCAGGTGGTTAAATAGAAATTCGCTGCTCAGCTGACCCGGTAGGAGCAAACGTATGCCAAAAATGTACACAGAATGAGCTTTTCAGTGAATAGCAGCCAGGCACATTTTAGCTAGTTTTACTTGTAAGTGGGGTTGGAAACGCTTTTCAGGATCAGTACTGGGCTCAAAACATGCAGCCCTGATGTCTCTCATGATAGCAGGTGGTTAAATAGAAATTCGCTGCTCAGCTGACCCGGCAGGAGCAAACGTATGCTAAAAATGTACTCAGAATGAGCTTTTCAGTGAAGTGAAGCCAGGCACATTTGAGCTAGTTTCACTTGTAAGTGGGGTTGGAAATGCTTTTCAGGCTCAGTACTGGGCTCAAAACATGCAGCCCTGAGGTCTCCCATGACAGCAGGTGGTTAAATAGAAATTCGCTGCTCAGGTGACCCGGCAGGAGCAAACGTATGCCAAAAATGTACACAGAATGAGCTTTTCAGTGAATAGCAGCCAGGCTCATTTTAGCTAGTTTTACTTGTAAGTGGGGTTGGAAACGCTTTTCAGGATCAGTACTGGGCTCAAAACATGCAGCCCTGATGTCTCTCATGATAGCAGGTGGTTAAATAGAAATTCGCTGCTCAGCTGACCCGGCAGGAGCAAACGTATGCTAAAAATGTACTCAGAATGAGCTTTTCAGTGAAGAGAAGCCAGGCACATTTTAGCTAGTTTCACTTGTAAGTGGGGTTGGAAATGCTTTTCAGGCTCAGTACTGGGCTCAAAACATGCAGCCCTGAGGTCTCTCATGAAAGCAGGTGGTTAAATAGAAATTCGCTGCTCAACTGACCCGGTAGGAGCAAACGTATGCCAAAAATGTACACAGAATGAGCTTTTCAGTGAATAGCAGCCAGGCACATTTTAGCTAGTTTTACTTGTAAGTGGGGTTGGAAACGCTTTTCAGGATCAGTACTGGGCTCAAAACATGCAGCCCTGGGGTCTCTCATGATAGCAGGTGGTTAAATAGAAATTCGCTGCTCAGGTGACCCGGCAGGAGCAAACGTATGCTAAAAATGTACTCAGAATGAGCTTTTCAGTGAAGAGAAGCCAGGCACATTTTAGCTAGTTTTACTTGTAAGTGGGGTTGGAAATGCTTTTTAGGCTCAGTACTGGGCTCAAAACATGCAGCCCTGAGGTCTCTCATGATAGCAGGTGGTTAAATAGAAATTCGCTGCTCAGCTGACCCGGTAGGAGCAAACGTATGCCAAAAATGTACATAGAATGATTTTTCAGTGAATAGCAGTCAGGCACATTTTAGCTAGTTTTACTTGTAAGTGGGGTTGGAAACGCTTTTCAGGCTCAGTACTGGGCTCAAAACATGCAGCCCTGAGGTCTCCCATGACAGCAGGTGGTTAAATAGAAATTCGCTGCTCAGCTGACCCGGTAGGAGCAAACGTATGCCAAAAATGTACACAGAATGAGCTTTTCAGTGAATAGCAGCCAGGCACATTTTAGCTAGTTTTACTTGTAAGTGGGGTTGGAAACGCTTTTCAGGATCAGTACTGGGCTCAAAACATGCAGCCCTGGGGTCTCTCATGATAGCAGGTGGTTAAATAGAAATTCGCTGCTCAGGTGACCCGGCAGGAGCAAACGTATGCTAAAAATGTACTCAGAATGAGCTTTTCAGTGAAGAGAAGCCAGGCACATTTTAGCTAGTTTTACTTGTAAGTGGGGTTGGAAATGCTTTTTAGGCTCAGTACTGGGCTCAAAACATGCAGCCCTGAGGTCTCTCATGATAGCAGGTGGTTAAATAGAAATTCGCTGCTCAGCTGACCCGGTAGGAGCAAACGTATGCCAAAAATGTTCACAGAATGAGTTTTTCAGTGAATAGCAGTCAGGCACATTTTAGCTAGTTTTACTTGTAAGTGGGGTTGGAAACGCTTTTCAGGCTCAGTACTGGGCTCAAAACATGCAGCCCTGAGGTCTCCCATGACAGCAGGTGGTTAAATAGAAATTCGCTGCTCAGCTGACCCGGCAGGAGCAAACGTATGCCAAAAATGAACACAGAATGAGCTTTTCAGTGAATAGCAGCCAGGCACATTTTAGCTCGTTTTACTTGTAAGTGGGGTTGGAAACGCTTTTCAGGATCAGTACTGGGCTCAAAACATGCAGCCCTGAGGTCTCTCATGATAGCAGATGGTTAAATAGAAATTCGCTGCTCAGCTGACCCGGCAGGAGCAAGCGTATGCTAAAAATGTACTCAGAATGAGCTTTTCAGTGAAGAGAAGCCAGGCACATTTTCGCTAGTTTTACTTGTAAGTGGGGTTGGAAATGCTTTTCAGGCTCAGTACTGGGCTCAAAACATGCAGCCCTGAGGTCTCTCATGATAGAGGTTGGTTAAATAGAAATGTGCTGCTCAGCTGACCCGGTAGGAGCAAACGTATGCCAAAAATGTACACAGAATGAGCTTTTCAGTGAATAGCAGCCAGGCACATTTTAGCTAGTTTTACTTGTAAGTGGGGTTGGAAACGCTTTTCAGGATCAGTACTGGGCTCAAAACATGCAGCCCTGAGGTCTCTCATGATAGCAGGTGGTTAAATAGAAATTCGCTGCTCAGGTGACCCGGCAGGAGCAAACGTATGCTAAAAATGTACTCAGAATGAGCTTTTCAGTGAAGAGAAGCCAGGCACATTTTAGCTAGTTTTACTTTTAAGTGGGGTTGGAAATGCTTTTCAGGCTCAGTACTGGGCTCAAAACATGCGGCCCTGAGGTCTCTCATGAAAGCAGGTGGTTAAATAGAAATTTGCTGCTCAGCTGACCCGGTAGGAGCAAACGTATGCCAAAAATGTACACAGAATGAGCTTTTCAGTGAAAAGCAGCCAGGCACATTTTAGCTAGTTTTACTTGTAAGTGGGGTTGGAAACGCTTTTCAGGATCAGTACTGGGCTCAAAACATGCAGCCCTGAGGTCTCTCATGATAGCAGGTGGTTAAATAGAAATTCGCTGCTCAGCTGACCCGGTAGGAGCAAACGTATGCCAAAAATGTACACAGAATGAGCTTTTCAGTGAATAGCAGTCAGGCACATTTTAGCTAGTTTTACTTGTAAGTGGGGTTGGAAATGCTTTTCAGGCTCAGTACTGGGCTCAAAACATGCAGCCCTGAGGTCTCCCATGACAGCAGGTGGTTAAATAGAAATTCGCTGCTCAGCTGACCCGGTAGGAACAAACGTATGCCAAAAATGTACACAGAATGAGCTTTTCAGTGAATAGCAGCCAGGCACATTTTAGCTAGTTTTACTTGTAAGTGGGGTTGGAAACGCTTTTCAGGATCAGTACTGGGCTCAAAACATGCAGCCCTGGGGTCTCTCATGATAGAAGGTGGTTAAATAGAAATTCGCTGCTCAGGTGACCCGGCAGGAGCAAACGTATGCTAAAAATGTACTCAGAATGAGCTTTTCAGTGAAGAGAAGCCAGGCACATTTTAGCTAGTTTTACTTGTAAGTGGGGTTGGAAATGCTTTTCAGGCTCAGTACTGGGCTCAAAACATGCAGCCCTGAGGTCTCTCATGATAGCAGGTGGTTAAATAGAAATTCGCTGCTCAGCTGACCCGGTAGGAGCAAACGTATGCCAAAAATGTACACAGAATGAGCTTTTCAGTGAATAGCAGTCAGGCACATTTTAGCTAGTTTTACTTGTAAGTGGGGTTGGAAACGCTTTTCAGGCTCAGTACTGGGCTCAAAACATGCAGCCCTGAGGTCTCCCATGACAGCAGGTGGTTAAATAGAAATTCGCTGCTCAGCTGACCCGGCAGGAGCAAACGTATGCCAAAAATGAACACAGAATGAGCTTTTCAGTGAATAGCAGCCAGGCACATTTTAGCTAGTTTTACTTGTAAGTGGGGTTGGAAACGCTTTTCAGGATCAGTACTGGGCTCAAAACATGCAGCCCTGAGGTCTCTCATGATAGCAGATGGTTAAATAGAAATTCGCTGCTCAGCTGACCCGGCAGGAGCAAGCGTATGCTAAAAATGTACTCAGAATGAGCTTTTCAGTGAAGAGAAGCCAGGCACATTTTCGCTAGTTTTACTTGTAAGTGGGGTTGGAAATGCTTTTCAGGCTCAGTACTGGGCTCAAAACATGCAGCCCTGAGGTCTCTCATGATAGCAGGTTAAATAGAAATTTGCTGCTCAGCTGACCCGGTAGGAGCAAACGTATGCCAAAAATGTACACAGAATGAGCTTTTCAGTGAATAGCAGTGAGGCACATTTTAGCTAGTTTTACTTGTAAGTGGGGTTGGAAACGCTTTTCAGGCTCAGTACTGGGCTCAAAACATGCAGCCCTGAGGTCTCCCATGACAGCAGGTGGTTAAATAGAAATTCGCTGCTCAGCTGACCCGGCAGGAGCAAACGTATGCCAAAAATGAACACAGAATGAGCTTTTCAGTGAATAGCAGCCAGGCACATTTTAGCTAGTTTTACTTGTAAGTGGGGTTGGAAACGCTTTTCAGGATCAGTACTGGGCTCAAAACATGCAGCCCTGAGGTCTCTCATGATAGCAGATGGTTAAATAGAAATTCGCTGCTCAGCTGACCCGGCAGGAGCAAGCGTATGCTAAAAATGTACTCAGAATGAGCTTTTCAGTGAAGAGAAGCCAGGCACATTTTCGCTAGTTTTACTTGTAAGTGGGGTTGGAAATGCTTTTCAGGCTCAGTACTGGGCTCTAAACATGCAGCCCTGAGGTCTCTCATGATAGCAGGTGGTTAAATAGAAATGTGCTGCTCAGCTGACCCGGTAGGAGCAAACGTATGCCAAAAATGTACACAGAATGAGCTTTTCAGTGAATAGCAGCCAGGCACATTTTAGCTAGTTTTACTTGTAAGTGGGGTTGGAAACGCTTTTCAGGATCAGTACTGGGCTCAAAACATGCAGCCCTGAGGTCTCTCATGATAGCAGGTGGTTAAATAGAAATTCGCTGCTCAGGTTACCCGGCAGGAGCAAACGTATGCTAAAAATGTACTCAGAATGAGCTTTTCAGTGAAGAGAAGCCAGGCACATTTTAGCTAGTTTTACTTTTAAGTGGGGTTGGAAATGCTTTTCAGGCTCAGTACTGGGCTCAAAACATGCAGCCCTGAGGTCTCTCATGAAAGCAGGTGGTTAAATAGAAATTCGCTGCTCAGCTGACCCGGTAGGAGCAAACGTATGCCAAAAATGTACACAGAATGAGCTTTTCAGTGAATAGCAGCCAGGCACATTTTAGCTAGTTTTACTTGTAAGTGGGGTTGGAAACGCTTTTCAGGATCAGTACTGGGCTCAAAACATGCAGCCCTGAGGTCTCTCATGATAGCAGGTGGTTAAATAGAAATTCGCTGCTCAGGTGACCCGGCAGGAGCAAACGTATGCTAAAAATGTACTCAGAATGAGCTTTTCAGTGAAGAGAAGCCAGGCACATTTTAGCTAGTTTTACTTGTAAGTGGGGTTGGAAACGCTTTTCAGGATCAGTACTGGGCTCAAAACATGCAGCCCTGGGGTCTCTCATGATAGAAGGTGGTTAAATAGAAATTCGCTGCTCAGGTGACCCGGCAGGAGCAAACGTATGCTAAAAATGTACTCAGAATGAGCTTTTCAGTGAAGAGAAGCCAGGCACATTTTAGCTAGTTTTACTTGTAAGTGGGGTTGGAAATGCTTTTCAGGCTCAGTACTGGGCTCAAAACATGCAGCCCTGAGGTCTCCCATGAAAGCAGGTGGTTAAATAGAAATTCGCTGCTCAGCTGACCCGGTAGGAGCAAACGTATGCCAAAAATGTACACAGAATGAGCTTTTCAGTGAATAGCAGCCAGGCACAATTTAGCTAGTTTTACTTGTAAGTGGGGTTGGAAACGCTTTTCAGGATCAGTACTGGGCTCAAAACATGCAGCCCTGATGTCTCTCATGATAGCAGGTGGTTAAATAGAAATTCGCTGCTCAGCTGACCCGGTAGGAGCAAACGTATGCCAAAAATGTACACAGAATGAGCTTTTCAGTGAATAGCAGTCAGGCACATTTTAGCTAGTTTTACTTGTAAGTGGGGTTGGAAACGCTTTTCAGGCTCAGTACTGGGCTCAAAACATGCAGCCCTGAGGTCTCTCATGAAAGCAGGTGGTTAAATAGAAATTTGCTGCTTAGCTGACCCGGTAGGAGCAAACGTATGCCAAAAATGTACACAGAATGAGCTTTTCAGTGAATAGCAGCCAGGCACATTTTAGCTAGTTTTACTTGTAAGTGGGGTTGGAAATGCTTTTCAGGCTCAGTACTGGGCTCAAAACATGCAGCCCTGAGGTCTCCCATGACAGCAGGTGGTTAAATAGAAATTCGCTGCTCAGCTGACCCGGTAGGAGCAAACGTATGCCAAAAATGTACACAGAATGATCTTTTCAGTGAATAGCAGCCAGGCACATTTTAGCTAGTTTTACTTGTAAGTGGGGTTGGAAATGCTTTTCAGGCTCAGTACTGGGCTCAAAACATGCAGCCCTGAGGTCTCCCATGACAGCAGGTGGTTAAATAGAAATTCGCTGCTCAGCTGACCCGGTAGGAGCAAACGTATGCCAAAAATGTACACAGAATGAGCTTTTCAGTGAATAGCAGCCAGGCACATTTTAGCTAGTTTTACTTGTAAGTGGGGTTGGAAACGCTTTTCAGGATCAGTACTGGGCTCAAAACATGCAGCCCTGATGTCTCTCATGATAGCAGGTGGTTAAATAGAAATTCGCTGCTCAGCTGACCCGGCAGGAGCAAACGTATGCTAAAAATGTACTCAGAATGAGCTTTTCAGTGAAGTGAAGCCAGGCACATTTTAGCTAGTTTCACTTGTAAGTGGGGTTGGAAATGCTTTTCAGGCTCAGTACTGGGCTCAAAACATGCAGCCCTGAGGTCTCCCATGACAGCAGGTGGTTAAATAGAAATTCGCTGCTCAGGTGACCCGGCAGGAGCAAACGTATGCCAAAAATGTACACAGAATGAGCTTTTCAGTGAATAGCAGCCAGGCTCATTTTAGCTAGTTTTACTTGTAAGTGGGGTTGGAAACGCTTTTCAGGATCAGTACTGGGCTCAAAACATGCAGCCCTGATGTCTCTCATGATAGCAGGTGGTTAAATAGAAATTCGCTGCTCAGCTGACCCGGCAGGAGCAAACGTATGCTAAAAATGTACTCAGAATGAGCTTTTCAGTGAAGAGAAGCCAGGCACATTTTAGCTAGTTTCACTTGTAAGTGGGGTTGGAAATGCTTTTCAGGCTCAGTACTGGGCTCAAAACATGCAGCCCTGAGGTCTCTCATGAAAGCAGGTGGTTAAATAGAAATTCGCTGCTCAACTGACCCGGTAGGAGCAAACGTATGCCAAAAATGTACACAGAATGAGCTTTTCAGTGAATAGCAGCCAGGCACATTTTAGCTAGTTTTACTTGTAAGTGGGGTTGGAAACGCTTTTCAGGATCAGTACTGGGCTCAAAACATGCAGCCCTGGGGTCTCTCATGATAGCAGGTGGTTAAATAGAAATTCGCTGCTCAGGTGACCCGGCAGGAGCAAACGTATGCTAAAAATGTACTCAGAATGAGCTTTTCAGTGAAGAGAAGCCAGGCACATTTTAGCTAGTTTTACTTGTAAGTGGGGTTGGAAATGCTTTTTAGGCTCAGTACTGGGCTCAAAACATGCAGCCCTGAGGTCTCTCATGATAGCAGGTGGTTAAATAGAAATTCGCTGCTCAGCTGACCCGGTAGGAGCAAACGTATGCCAAAAATGTACATAGAATGATTTTTCAGTGAATAGCAGTCAGGCACATTTTAGCTAGTTTTACTTGTAAGTGGGGTTGGAAACGCTTTTCAGGCTCAGTACTGGGCTCAAAACATGCAGCCCTGAGGTCTCCCATGACAGCAGGTGGTTAAATAGAAATTCGCTGCTCAGCTGACCCGGTAGGAGCAAACGTATGCCAAAAATGTACACAGAATGAGCTTTTCAGTGAATAGCAGCCAGGCACATTTTAGCTAGTTTTACTTGTAAGTGGGGTTGGAAACGCTTTTCAGGATCAGTACTGGGCTCAAAACATGCAGCCCTGGGGTCTCTCATGATAGCAGGTGGTTAAATAGAAATTCGCTGCTCAGGTGACCCGGCAGGAGCAAACGTATGCTAAAAATGTACTCAGAATGAGCTTTTCAGTGAAGAGAAGCCAGGCACATTTTAGCTAGTTTTACTTGTAAGTGGGGTTGGAAATGCTTTTTAGGCTCAGTACTGGGCTCAAAACATGCAGCCCTGAGGTCTCTCATGATAGCAGGTGGTTAAATAGAAATTCGCTGCTCAGCTGACCCGGTAGGAGCAAACGTATGCCAAAAATGTACACAGAATGAGTTTTTCAGTGAATAGCAGTCAGGCACATTTTAGCTAGTTTTACTTGTAAGTGGGGTTGGAAACGCTTTTCAGGCTCAGTACTGGGCTCAAAACATGCAGCCCTGAGGTCTCCCATGACAGCAGGTGGTTAAATAGAAATTCGCTGCTCAGCTGACCCGGCAGGAGCAAACGTATGCCAAAAATGAACACAGAATGAGCTTTTCAGTGAATAGCAGCCAGGCACATTTTAGCTCGTTTTACTTGTAAGTGGGGTTGGAAACGCTTTTCAGGATCAGTACTGGGCTCAAAACATGCAGCCCTGAGGTCTCTCATGATAGCAGATGGTTAAATAGAAATTCGCTGCTCAGCTGACCCGGCAGGAGCAAGCGTATGCTAAAAATGTACTCAGAATGAGCTTTTCAGTGAAGAGAAGCCAGGCACATTTTCGCTAGTTTTACTTGTAAGTGGGGTTGGAAATGCTTTTCAGGCTCAGTACTGGGCTCAAAACATGCAGCCCTGAGGTCTCTCATGATAGAGGTTGGTTAAATAGAAATGTGCTGCTCAGCTGACCCGGTAGGAGCAAACGTATGCCAAAAATGTACACAGAATGAGCTTTTCAGTGAATAGCAGCCAGGCACATTTTAGCTAGTTTTACTTGTAAGTGGGGTTGGAAACGCTTTTCAGGATCAGTACTGGGCTCAAAACATGCAGCCCTGAGGTCTCTCATGATAGCAGGTGGTTAAATAGAAATTCGCTGCTCAGGTGACCCGGCAGGAGCAAACGTATGCTAAAAATGTACTCAGAATGAGCTTTTCAGTGAAGAGAAGCCAGGCACATTTTAGCTAGTTTTACTTTTAAGTGGGGTTGGAAATGCTTTTCAGGCTCAGTACTGGGCTCAAAACATGCGGCCCTGAGGTCTCTCATGAAAGCAGGTGGTTAAATAGAAATTTGCTGCTCAGCTGACCCGGTAGGAGCAAACGTATGCCAAAAATGTACACAGAATGAGCTTTTCAGTGAAAAGCAGCCAGGCACATTTTAGCTAGTTTTACTTGTAAGTGGGGTTGGAAACGCTTTTCAGGATCAGTACTGGGCTCAAAACATGCAGCCCTGAGGTCTCTCATGATAGCAGGTGGTTAAATAGAAATTCGCTGCTCAGCTGACCCGGTAGGAGCAAACGTATGCCAAAAATGTACACAGAATGAGCTTTTCAGTGAATAGCAGTCAGGCACATTTTAGCTAGTTTTACTTGTAAGTGGGGTTGGAAATGCTTTTCAGGCTCAGTACTGGGCTCAAAACATGCAGCCCTGAGGTCTCCCATGACAGCAGGTGGTTAAATAGAAATTCGCTGCTCAGCTGACCCGGTAGGAGCAAACGTATGCCAAAAATGTACACAGAATGAGCTTTTCAGTGAATAGCAGCCAGGCACATTTTAGCTAGTTTTACTTGTAAGTGGGGTTGGAAACGCTTTTCAGGATCAGTACTGGGCTCAAAACATGCAGCCCTGGGGTCTCTCATGATAGCAGGTGGTTAAATAGAAATTCGCTGCTCAGGTGACCCGGCAGGAGCAAACGTATGCTAAAAATGTACTCAGAATGAGCTTTTCAGTGAAGAGAAGCCAGGCACATTTTAGCTAGTTTTACTTGTAAGTGGGGTTGGAAATGCTTTTTAGGCTCAGTACTGGGCTCAAAACATGCAGCCCTGAGGTCTCTCATGATAGCAGGTGGTTAAATAGAAATTCGCTGCTCAGCTGACCCGGTAGGAGCAAACGTATGCCAAAAATGTACATAGAATGATTTTTCAGTGAATAGCAGTCAGGCACATTTTAGCTAGTTTTACTTGTAAGTGGGGTTGGAAACGCTTTTCAGGCTCAGTACTGGGCTCAAAACATGCAGCCCTGAGGTCTCCCATGACAGCAGGTGGTTAAATAGAAATTCGCTGCTCAGCTGACCCGGTAGGAGCAAACGTATGCCAAAAATGTACACAGAATGAGCTTTTCAGTGAATAGCAGCCAGGCACATTTTAGCTAGTTTTACTTGTAAGTGGGGTTGGAAACGCTTTTCAGGATCAGTACTGGGCTCAAAACATGCAGCCCTGGGGTCTCTCATGATAGCAGGTGGTTAAATAGAAATTCGCTGCTCAGGTGACCCGGCAGGAGCAAACGTATGCTAAAAATGTACTCAGAATGAGCTTTTCAGTGAAGAGAAGCCAGGCACATTTTAGCTAGTTTTACTTGTAAGTGGGGTTGGAAATGCTTTTTAGGCTCAGTACTGGGCTCAAAACATGCAGCCCTGAGGTCTCTCATGATAGCAGGTGGTTAAATAGAAATTCGCTGCTCAGCTGACCCGGTAGGAGCAAACGTATGCCAAAAATGTACACAGAATGAGTTTTTCAGTGAATAGCAGTCAGGCACATTTTAGCTAGTTTTACTTGTAAGTGGGGTTGGAAACGCTTTTCAGGCTCAGTACTGGGCTCAAAACATGCAGCCCTGAGGTCTCCCATGACAGCAGGTGGTTAAATAGAAATTCGCTGCTCAGCTGACCCGGCAGGAGCAAACGTATGCCAAAAATGAACACAGAATGAGCTTTTCAGTGAATAGCAGCCAGGCACATTTTAGCTCGTTTTACTTGTAAGTGGGGTTGGAAACGCTTTTCAGGATCAGTACTGGGCTCAAAACATGCAGCCCTGAGGTCTCTCATGATAGCAGATGGTTAAATAGAAATTCGCTGCTCAGCTGACCCGGCAGGAGCAAGCGTATGCTAAAAATGTACTCAGAATGAGCTTTTCAGTGAAGAGAAGCCAGGCACATTTTCGCTAGTTTTACTTGTAAGTGGGGTTGGAAATGCTTTTCAGGCTCAGTACTGGGCTCAAAACATGCAGCCCTGAGGTCTCTCATGATAGAGGTTGGTTAAATAGAAATGTGCTGCTCAGCTGACCCGGTAGGAGCAAACGTATGCCAAAAATGTACACAGAATGAGCTTTTCAGTGAATAGCAGCCAGGCACATTTTAGCTAGTTTTACTTGTAAGTGGGGTTGGAAACGCTTTTCAGGATCAGTACTGGGCTCAAAACATGCAGCCCTGAGGTCTCTCATGATAGCAGGTGGTTAAATAGAAATTCGCTGCTCAGGTGACCCGGCAGGAGCAAACGTATGCTAAAAATGTACTCAGAATGAGCTTTTCAGTGAAGAGAAGCCAGGCACATTTTAGCTAGTTTTACTTTTAAGTGGGGTTGGAAATGCTTTTCAGGCTCAGTACTGGGCTCAAAACATGCGGCCCTGAGGTCTCTCATGAAAGCAGGTGGTTAAATAGAAATTTGCTGCTCAGCTGACCCGGTAGGAGCAAACGTATGCCAAAAATGTACACAGAATGAGCTTTTCAGTGAAAAGCAGCCAGGCACATTTTAGCTAGTTTTACTTGTAAGTGGGGTTGGAAACGCTTTTCAGGATCAGTACTGGGCTCAAAACATGCAGCCCTGAGGTCTCTCATGATAGCAGGTGGTTAAATAGAAATTCGCTGCTCAGCTGACCCGGTAGGAGCAAACGTATGCCAAAAATGTACACAGAATGAGCTTTTCAGTGAATAGCAGTCAGGCACATTTTAGCTAGTTTTACTTGTAAGTGGGGTTGGAAATGCTTTTCAGGCTCAGTACTGGGCTCAAAACATGCAGCCCTGAGGTCTCCCATGACAGCAGGTGGTTAAATAGAAATTCGCTGCTCAGCTGACCCGGTAGGAGCAAACGTATGCCAAAAATGTACACAGAATGAGCTTTTCAGTGAATAGCAGCCAGGCACATTTTAGCTAGTTTTACTTGTAAGTGGGGTTGGAAACGCTTTTCAGGATCAGTACTGGGCTCAAAACATGCAGCCCTGGGGTCTCTCATGATAGAAGGTGGTTAAATAGAAATTCGCTGCTCAGGTGACCCGGCAGGAGCAAACGTATGCTAAAAATGTACTCAGAATGAGCTTTTCAGTGAAGAGAAGCCAGGCACATTTTAGCTAGTTTTACTTGTAAGTGGGGTTGGAAATGCTTTTCAGGCTCAGTACTGGGCTCAAAACATGCAGCCCTGAGGTCTCTCATGATAGCAGGTGGTTAAATAGAAATTCGCTGCTCAGCTGACCCGGTAGGAGCAAACGTATGCCAAAAATGTACACAGAATGAGCTTTTCAGTGAATAGCAGTCAGGCACATTTTAGCTAGTTTTACTTGTAAGTGGGGTTGGAAACGCTTTTCAGGCTCAGTACTGGGCTCAAAACATGCAGCCCTGAGGTCTCCCATGATAGCAGGTGGTTAAATAGAAATTCGCTGCTCAGCTGACCCGGCAGGAGCAAACGTATGCCAAAAATGAACACAGAATGAGCTTTTCAGTGAATAGCAGCCAGGCACATTTTAGCTAGTTTTACTTGTAAGTGGGGTTGGAAACGCTTTTCAGGATCAGTACTGGGCTCAAAACATGCAGCCCTGAGGTCTCTCATGATAGCAGATGGTTAAATAGAAATTCGCTGCTCAGCTGACCCGGCAGGAGCAAGCGTATGCTAAAAATGTACTCAGAATGAGCTTTTCAGTGAAGAGAAGCCAGGCACATTTTCGCTAGTTTTACTTGTAAGTGGGGTTGGAAATGCTTTTCAGGCTCAGTACTGGGCTCAAAACATGCAGCCCTGAGGTCTCTCATGATAGCAGGTTAAATAGAAATTTGCTGCTCAGCTGACCCAGTAGGAGCAAACGTATGCCAAAAATGTACACAGAATGAGCTTTTCAGTGAATAGCAGTGAGGCACATTTTAGCTAGTTTTACTTGTAAGTGGGGTTGGAAACGCTTTTCAGGCTCAGTACTGGGCTCAAAACATGCAGCCCTGAGGTCTCCCATGACAGCAGGTGGTTAAATAGAAATTCGCTGCTCAGCTGACCCGGCAGGAGCAAACGTATGCCAAAAATGAACACAGAATGAGCTTTTCAGTGAATAGCAGCCAGGCACATTTTAGCTAGTTTTACTTGTAAGTGGGGTTGGAAACGCTTTTCAGGATCAGTACTGGGCTCAAAACATGCAGCCCTGAGGTCTCTCATGATAGCAGATGGTTAAATAGAAATTCGCTGCTCAGCTGACCCGGCAGGAGCAAGCGTATGCTAAAAATGTACTCAGAATGAGCTTTTCAGTGAAGAGAAGCCAGGCACATTTTCGCTAGTTTTCCTTGTAAGTGGGGTTGGAAATGCTTTTCAGGCTCAGTACTGGGCTCAAAACATGCAGCCCTGAGGTCTCTCATGATAGCAGGTGGTTAAATAGAAATGTGCTGCTCAGCTGACCCGGTAGGAGCAAACGTATGCCAAAAATGTACACAGAATGAGCTTTTCAGTGAATAGCAGCCAGGCACATTTTAGCTAGTTTTACTTGTAAGTGGGGTTGGAAACGCTTTTCAGGATCAGTACTGGGCTCAAAACATGCAGCCCTGAGGTCTCTCATGATAGCAGGTGGTTAAATAGAAATTCGCTGCTCAGGTTACCCGGCAGGAGCAAACGTATGCTAAAAATGTACTCAGAATGAGCTTTTCAGTGAAGAGAAGCCAGGCACATTTTAGCTAGTTTTACTTTTAAGTGGGGTTGGAAATGCTTTTCAGGCTCAGTACTGGGCTCAAAACATGCGGCCCTGAGGTCTCTCATGAAAGCAGGTGGTTAAATAGAAATTTGCTGCTCAGCTGACCCGGTAGGAGCAAACGTATGCCAAAAATGTACACAGAATGAGCTTTTCAGTGAAAAGCAGCCAGGCACATTTTAGCTAGTTTTACTTGTAAGTGGGGTTGGAAACGCTTTTCAGGATCAGTACTGGGCTCAAAACATGCAGCCCTGAGGTCTCTCATGATAGCAGGTGGTTAAATAGAAATTCGCTGCTCAGCTGACCCGGTAGGAGCAAACGTATGCCAAAAATGTACACAGAATGAGCTTTTCAGTGAATAGCAGTCAGGCACATTTTAGCTAGTTTTACTTGTAAGTGGGGTTGGAAATGCTTTTCAGGCTCAGTACTGGGCTCAAAACATGCAGCCCTGAGGTCTCCCATGACAGCAGGTGGTTAAATAGAAATTCGCTGCTCAGCTGACCCGGTAGGAGCAAACGTATGCCAAAAATGTACACAGAATGAGCTTTTCAGTGAATAGCAGCCAGGCACATTTTAGCTAGTTTTACTTGTAAGTGGGGTTGGAAACGCTTTTCAGGATCAGTACTGGGCTCAAAACATGCAGCCCTGGGGTCTCTCATGATAGAAGGTGGTTAAATAGAAATTCGCTGCTCAGGTGACCCGGCAGGAGCAAACGTATGCTAAAAATGTACTCAGAATGAGCTTTTCAGTGAAGAGAAGCCAGGCACATTTTAGCTAGTTTTACTTGTAAGTGGGGTTGGAAATGCTTTTCAGGCTCAGTACTGGGCTCAAAACATGCAGCCCTGAGGTCTCTCATGATAGCAGGTGGTTAAATAGAAATTCGCTGCTCAGCTGACCCGGTAGGAGCAAACGTATGCCAAAAATGTACACAGAATGAGCTTTTCAGTGAATAGCAGTCAGGCACATTTTAGCTAGTTTTACTTGTAAGTGGGGTTGGAAACGCTTTTCAGGCTCAGTACTGGGCTCAAAACATGCAGCCCTGAGGTCTCCCATGACAGCAGGTGGTTAAATAGAAATTCGCTGCTCAGCTGACCCGGCAGGAGCAAACGTATGCCAAAAATGAACACAGAATGAGCTTTTCAGTGAATAGCAGCCAGGCACATTTTAGCTAGTTTTACTTGTAAGTGGGGTTGGAAACGCTTTTCAGGATCAGTACTGGGCTCAAAATATGCAGCCCTGAGGTCTCTCATGATAGCAGATGGTTAAATAGAAATTCGCTGCTCAGCTGACCCGGCAGGAGCAAGCGTATGCTAAAAATGTACTCAGAATGAGCTTTTCAGTGAAGAGAAGCCAGGCACATTTTCGCTAGTTTTACTTGTAAGTGGGGTTGGAAATGCTTTTCAGGCTCAGTACTGGGCTCAAAACATGCAGCCCTGAGGTCTCTCATGATAGCAGGTTAAATAGAAATTTGCTGCTCAGCTGACCCGGTAGGAGCAAACGTATGCCAAAAATGTACACAGAATGAGCTTTTCAGTGAATAGCAGCCAGGCACATTTTAGCTAGTTTTACTTGTAAGTGGGGTTGGAAACGCTTTTCAGGATCCAGTACTGGGCTCAAAACATGCAGCCCTGAGGTCTCTCATGATAGCAGGTGGTTAAATAGAAATTCGCTGCTCAGGTGACCCGGCAGGAGCAAACGTATGCTAAAAATGTACTCAGAATGAGCTTTTCAGTGAAGAGAAGCCAGGCACATTTTAGCTAGTTTTACTTTTAAGTGGGGTTGGAAATGCTTTTCAGGCTCAGTACTGGGCTCAAAACATGCAGCCCTGAGGTCTCTCATGAAAGCAGGTGGTTAAATAGAAATTCGCTGCTCAGCTGACCCGGTAGGAGCAAACGTATGCCAAAAATGTACACAGAATGAGCTTTTCAGTGAATAGCAGCCAGGCACATTTTAGCTAGTTTTACTTGTAAGTGGGGTTGGAAACGCTTTTCAGGATCAGTACTGGGCTCAAAACATGCAGCCCTGAGGTCTCTCATGATAGCAGGTGGTTAAATAGAAAATCGCTGCTCAGCTGACCTGGCAGGAGCAAACGTATGCTAAAAATGAACTCAGAATGAGCTTTTCAGTGAAGAGAAGCCAGGCACATTTTAGCTAGTTTTACTTGTAAGTGGGGTTGGAAATGCTTTTCAGGCTCAGTACTGGGCTCAAAACATGCAGCCCTGATGTCTCTCATGATAGCAGGTGGTTAAATAGAAATTCGCTGCTCAGCTGACCCGGCAGGAGCAAACGTATGCTAAAAATGTACTCAGAATGAGCTTTTCAGTGAAGAGAAGCCAGGCACATTTTAGCTAGTTTCACTTGTAAGTGGGGTTGGAAATGCTTTTCAGGCTCAGTACTGGGCTCAAAACATGCAGCCCTGAGGCCTCTCATGAAAGCAGGTGGTTAAATAGAAATTCGCTGCTCAACTGACACAGTAGGAGCAAACGTATGCCAAAAATGTACACAGAATGAGCTTTTCAGTGACTAGCAGCCAGGCACATTTTAGCTAGTTTTACTTGTAAGTGGGGTTGGAAATGCTTTTTAGGCTCAGTACTGGGCTCAAAACATGCAGCCCTGAGGTCTCTCATGATAGCAGGTGGTTAAATAGAAATTTGCTGCTCAGCTGACCCGGTAGGAGCAAACGTATGCCAAAAATGTACACAGAATGAGTTTTTCAGTGAAGAGAAGCCAGGCACATTTTAGCTAGTTTTACTTTTAAGTGGGGTTGGAAATGCTTTTCAGGCTCAGTACTGGGCTCAAAACATGCAGCCCTGAGGTCTCTCATGAAAGCAGGTGGTTAAATAGAAATTCGCTGCTCAGCTGACCCGGTAGGAGCAAACGTATGCCAAAAATGTACACAGAATGAGCTTTTCAGTGAATAGCAGCCAGGCACATTTTAGCTAGTTTTACTTGTAAGTGGGGTTGGAAACGCTTTTCAGGATCAGTACTGGGCTCAAAACATGCAGCCCTGAGGTCTCTCATGATAGCAGGTGGTTAAATAGAAATTCGCTGCTCAGGTGACCCGGCAGGAGCAAACGTATGCTAAAAATGTACTCAGAATGAGCTTTTCAGTGAAGAGAAGCCAGGCACATTTTAGCTAGTTTTACTTGTAAGTGGGGTTGGAAACGCTTTTCAGGATCAGTACTGGGCTCAAAACATGCAGCCCTGGGGTCTCTCATGATAGAAGGTGGTTAAATAGAGATTCGCTGCTCAGGTGACCCGGCAGGAGCAAACGTATGCTAAAAATGTACTCAGAATGAGCTTTTCAGTGAAGAGAAGCCAGGCACATTTTAGCTAGTTTTACTTGTAAGTGGGGTTGGAAATGCTTTTCAGGCTCAGTACTGGGCTCAAAACATGCAGCCCTGAGGTCTCTCATGATAGCAGGTGGTTAAATAGAAATTCGCTGCTCAGCTGACCCGATAGGAGCAAACGTATGCCAAAAATGTACACAGAATGAGCTTTTCAGTGAATAGCAGCCAGGCACATTTTAGCTAGTTTTACTTGTAAGTGGGGTTGGAAACGCTTTTCAGGATCAGTACTGGGCTCAAAACATGCAGCCCTGGGGTCTCTCATGATAGAAGGTGGTTAAATAGAAATTCGCTGCTCAGGTGACCCGGCAGGAGCAAACGTATGCTAAAAATGTACTCAGAATGAGCTTTTCAGTGAAGAGAAGCCAGGCACATTTTAGCTAGTTTTACTTGTAAGTGGGGTTGGAAATGCTTTTCAGGCTCAGTACTGGGCTCAAAACATGCAGCCCTGAGGTCTCTCATGATAGCAGGTGGTTAAATAGAAATTCGCTGCTCAGCTGACCCGGTAGGAGCAAACGTATGCCAAAAATGTACACAGAATGAGCTTTTCAGTGAATAGCAGTCAGGCACATTTTAGCTAGTTTTACTTGTAAGTGGGGTTGGAAACGCTTTTCAGGCTCAGTACTGGGCTCAAAACATGCAGCCCTGAGGTCTCCCATGACAGCAGGTGGTTAAATAGAAATTCACTGCTCAGCTGACCCGGCAGGAGCAAACGTATGCCAAAAATGAACACAGAATGAGCTTTTCAGTGAATAGCAGCCAGGCACATTTTAGCTAGTTTTACTTGTAAGTGGGGTTGGAAACGCTTTTCAGGATCAGTACTGGGCTCAAAACATGCAGCCCTGAGGTCTCTCATGATAGCAGATGGTTAAATAGAAATTCGCTGCTCAGCTGACCCGGCAGGAGCAAGCGTATGCTAAAAATGTACTCAGAATGAGCTTTTCAGTGAAGAGAAGCCAGGCACATTTTAGCTAGTTTCACTTGTAAGTGGGGTTGGAAATGCTTTTCAGGCTCAGTACTGGGCTCAAAACATGCAGCCCTGAGGCCTCTCATGAAAGCAGGTGGTTAAATAGAAATTCGCTGCTCAACTGACACAGTAGGAGCAAACGTATGCCAAAAATGTACACAGAATGAGCTTTTCAGTGACTAGCAGCCAGGCACATTTTAGCTAGTTTTACTTGTAAGTGGGGTTGGAAATGCTTTTTAGGCTCAGTACTGGGCTCAAAACATGCAGCCCTGAGGTCTCTCATGATAGCAGGTGGTTAAATAGAAATTTGCTGCTCAGCTGACCCGGTAGGAGCAAACGTATGCCAAAAATGTACACAGAATGAGTTTTTCAGTGAAGAGAAGCCAGGCACATTTTAGCTAGTTTTACTTTTAAGTGGGGTTGGAAATGCTTTTCAGGCTCAGTACTGGGCTCAAAACATGCAGCCCTGAGGTCTCTCATGAAAGCAGGTGGTTAAATAGAAATTCGCTGCTCAGCTGACCCGGTAGGAGCAAACGTATGCCAAAAATGTACACAGAATGAGCTTTTCAGTGAATAGCAGCCAGGCACATTTTAGCTAGTTTTACTTGTAAGTGGGGTTGGAAACGCTTTTCAGGATCAGTACTGGGCTCAAAACATGCAGCCCTGAGGTCTCTCATGATAGCAGGTGGTTAAATAGAAATTCGCTGCTCAGGTGACCCGGCAGGAGCAAACGTATGCTAAAAATGTACTCAGAATGAGCTTTTCAGTGAAGAGAAGCCAGGCACATTTTAGCTAGTTTTACTTGTAAGTGGGGTTGGAAACGCTTTTCAGGATCAGTACTGGGCTCAAAACATGCAGCCCTGGGGTCTCTCATGATAGAAGGTGGTTAAATAGAGATTCGCTGCTCAGGTGACCCGGCAGGAGCAAACGTATGCTAAAAATGTACTCAGAATGAGCTTTTCAGTGAAGAGAAGCCAGGCACATTTTAGCTAGTTTTACTTGTAAGTGGGGTTGGAAATGCTTTTCAGGCTCAGTACTGGGCTCAAAACATGCAGCCCTGAGGTCTCTCATGATAGCAGGTGGTTAAATAGAAATTCGCTGCTCAGCTGACCCGATAGGAGCAAACGTATGCCAAAAATGTACACAGAATGAGCTTTTCAGTGAATAGCAGCCAGGCACATTTTAGCTAGTTTTACTTGTAAGTGGGGTTGGAAACGCTTTTCAGGATCAGTACTGGGCTCAAAACATGCAGCCCTGGGGTCTCTCATGATAGAAGGTGGTTAAATAGAAATTCGCTGCTCAGGTGACCCGGCAGGAGCAAACGTATGCTAAAAATGTACTCAGAATGAGCTTTTCAGTGAAGAGAAGCCAGGCACATTTTAGCTAGTTTTACTTGTAAGTGGGGTTGGAAATGCTTTTCAGGCTCAGTACTGGGCTCAAAACATGCAGCCCTGAGGTCTCTCATGATAGCAGGTGGTTAAATAGAAATTCGCTGCTCAGCTGACCCGGTAGGAGCAAACGTATGCCAAAAATGTACACAGAATGAGCTTTTCAGTGAATAGCAGTCAGGCACATTTTAGCTAGTTTTACTTGTAAGTGGGGTTGGAAACGCTTTTCAGGCTCAGTACTGGGCTCAAAACATGCAGCCCTGAGGTCTCCCATGACAGCAGGTGGTTAAATAGAAATTCACTGCTCAGCTGACCCGGCAGGAGCAAACGTATGCCAAAAATGAACACAGAATGAGCTTTTCAGTGAATAGCAGCCAGGCACATTTTAGCTAGTTTTACTTGTAAGTGGGGTTGGAAACGCTTTTCAGGATCAGTACTGGGCTCAAAACATGCAGCCCTGAGGTCTCTCATGATAGCAGATGGTTAAATAGAAATTCGCTGCTCAGCTGACCCGGCAGGAGCAAGCGTATGCTAAAAATGTACTCAGAATGAGCTTTTCAGTGAAGAGAAGCCAGGCACATTTTCGCTAGTTTTACTTGTAAGTGGGGTTGGAAATGCTTTTCAGGCTCAGTACTGGGCTCAAAAAATGCAGCCCTGAGGTCTCTCATGATAGCAGGTGGTTAAATAGAAATTTGCTGCTCAGCTGACCCGGTAGGAGCAAACGTATGCCAAAAATGTACACAGAATGAGCTTTTCAGTGAATAGCAGCCAGGCACATTTTAGCTAGTTTTACTTGTAAGTGGGGTTGGAAACGCTTTTCAGGATCCAGTACTGGGCTCAAAACATGCAGCCCTGAGGTCTCTCATGATAGCAGGTGGTTAAATAGAAATTCGCTGCTCAGGTGACCCGGCAGGAGCAAACGTATGCTAAAAATGTACTCAGAATGAGCTTTTCAGTGAAGAGAAGCCAGGCACATTTTAGCTTGTTTTACTTTTAAGTGGGGTTGGAAATGATTTTCAGGCTCAGTACTGGGCTCAAAACATGCAGCCCTGAGGTCTCTCATGAAAGCAGGTGGTTAAATAGAAATTCGCTGCTCAGCTGACCCGGTAGGAGCAAACGTATGCCAAAAATGTACACAGAATGAGCTTTTCAGTGAATAGCAGCCAGGCACATTTTAGCTAGTTTTACTTGTAAGTGGGGTTGGAAACGCTTTTCAGGATCAGTACTGGGCTCAAAACATGCAGCCCTGAGGTCTCTCATGATAGCAGGTGGTTAAATAGAAAATCGCTGCTCAGCTGACCCGGCAGGAGCAAACGTATGCTAAAAATGTACTCAGAATGAGCTTTTCAGTGAAGAGAAGCCAGGCACATTTTAGCTAGTTTTACTTGTAAGTGGGGTTGGAAATGCTTTTCAGGCCCAGTACTGGGCTCAAAACATGCAGCCCTGATGTCTCTCATGATAGCAGGTGGTTAAATAGAAATTCGCTGCTCAGCTGACCCGGCAGGAGCAAACGTATGCTAAAAATGTACTCAGAATGAGCTTTTCAGTGAAGAGAAGCCAGGCACATTTTAGCTAGTTTCACTTGTAAGTGGGGTTGGAAATGCTTTTCAGGCTCAGTACTGGGCTCAAAACATGCAGCCCTGAGGTCTCTCATGAAAGCAGGTGGTTAAATAGAAATTCGCTGCTCAACTGACACGGTAGGAGCAAACGTATGCCAAAAATGTACACAGAATGAGCTTTTCAGTGACTAGCAGCCAGGCACATTTTAGCTAGTTTTACTTGTAAGTGGGGTTGGAAATGCTTTTCAGGCTCAGTACTGGGCTCAAAACATGCAGCCCTGATGTCTCTCATGATAGCAGGTGGTTAAATAGAAATTCGCTGCTCAGCTGACCCGGCAGGAGCAAACGTATGCTAAAAATGTACTCAGAATGAGCTTTTCAGTGAAGAGAAGCCAGGCACATTTTAGCTAGTTTTACTTGTAAGTGGGGTTGGAAATGCTTTTCAGGCTCAGTACTGGGCTCAAAACATGCAGCCCTGAGGTCTCTCATGAAAGCAGGTGGTTAAATAGAAATTCGCTGCTCAGCTGACCCGGTAGGAGCAAACGTATCCCAAAAATGTACACAGAATGAGCTTTTCAGTGAATAGCAGCCAGGCACATTTTAGCTAGTTTTACTTGTAAGTGGGGTTGGAAATGCTTTTCAGGCTCAGTACTGGGCTCAAAACATGCAGCCCTGAGGTCTCTCATGAAAGCAGGTGGTTAAATAGAAATTCGCTGCTCAACTGACCCGGTAGGAGCAAACGTATGCCAAAAATGTACACAGAATGAGCTTTTCAGTGACTAGCAGCCAGGCACATTTTAGCTAGTTTTACTTGTAAGTGGGGTTGGAAATGCTTTTCAGGCTCAGTACTGGGCTCAAAACATGCAGCCCTGAGGTCTCCCATGACAGCAGGTGGTTAAATAGAAATTCGCTGCTCAGCTGACCCGGTAGGAGCAAACGTATGCCAAAAATGTACACAGAATGAGCTTTTCAGTGAATAGCAGCCAGGCACATTTTAGCTAGTTTTACTTGTAAGTGGGGTTGGAAACGCTTTTCAGGATCAGTACTGGGCTCAAAACATGCAGCCCTGAGGTCTCTCATGATAGCAGGTGGTTAAATAGAAATTCGCTGCTCAGCTGACCCGGCAGGAGCAAACGTATGCTAAAAATGTACTCAGAATGAGCTTTTCAGTGAAGAGAAGCCAGGCACATTTTAGCTAGTTTTACTTGTAAGTGGGGTTGGAAATGCTTTTCAGGCTCAGTACTGGGCTCAAAACATGCAGCCCTGATGTCTCTCATGATAGCAGGTGGTTAAATAGAAATTCGCTGCTCAGCTGACCCGGCAGGAGCAAACGTATGCCAAAAATGTACACAGAATGAGCTTTTCAGTGAATAGCAGCCAGGCACATTTTAGCTAGTTTTACTTGTAAGTGGGGTTGGAAATGCTTTTCAGGCTCAGTACTGGGCTCAAAACATGCAGCCCTGAGGTCTCTCATGATAGCAGGTGGTTAAATAGAAATTCGCTGCTCAGGTGACACGGCAGGAGCAAACGTATGCAAAAAATGTACTCAGAATGAGCTTTTCATTGAAGAGAAGCCAGGCACATTTTAGCTAGTTTTACTTGTAAGTGGGGTTGGAAATGCTTTTCAGGCTCAGTACTGGGCTCAAAACATGCAGCCCTGAGGTCTCTCATGATAGCAGGTGGTTAAATAGAAATTCGCTGCTCAGCTGACCCGGCAGGAGCAAACGTATGCTAAAAATGTACTCAGAATGAGCTTTTCAGTGAAGAGAAGCCAGGCATATTTTAGCTAGTTTTACTTGTAAGTGGGGTTGGAAATGCTTTTCAAGCTCAGTACTGGGCTCAAAACATGCAGCCCTGAGGTCTCTCATGAAAGCAGGTGGTTAAATAGAAATTCGCTGCTCAGCTGACCCGGTAGGAGCAAACGTATGCCAAAAATGTACACAGAATGAGCTTTTCAGTGAATAGCAGTCAGGCACATTTTAGCTAGTTTTACTTGTAAGTGGGGTTGGAAAAGCTTTTCCGGCTCAGTACTGGGCTCAAAACATGCAGCCCTGAGGTCTCTCATGAAAGCAGGTGGTTAAATAGAAATTCGCTGCTTAGCTGACCCGGTAGGAGCAAACGTATGCCAAAAATGTACACAGAATGAGCTTTTCAGTGAATAGCAGCCAGGCACATTTTAGCTAGTTTTACTTGTAAGTGGGGTTGGAAATGCTTTTCAGGCTCAGTACTGGGCTCAAAACATGCAGCCCTGAGGTCTCCCATGACAGCAGGTGGTTAAATAGAAATTCGCTGCTCAGCTGAACCGGTAGGAGCAAACGTATGCCAAAAATGTACACAGAATGAGCTTTTCAGTGAATAGCAGCCAGGCACATTTTAGCTAGTTTTACTTGTAAGTGGGGTTGGAAACGCTTTTCAGGATCAGTACTGGGCTCAAAACATGCAGCCCTGAGGTCTCTCATGATAGCAGGTGGTTAAATAGAAATTCGCTGCTCAGCTGACCCGGCAGGAGCAAACGTATGCTAAAAATGTACTCAGAATGAGCTTTTCATTGAAGAGAAGCCAGGCACATTTTAGCTAGTTTTACTTGTAAGTGGGGTTGGAAATGCTTTTCAGGCTCAGTACTGGGCTCAAAACATGCAGCCCTGAGGTCTCTCATGATAGCAGGTGGTTAAATAGAAATTCGCTGCTCAGCTGACCCGGCAGGAGCAAACGTATGCTAAAAATGTACTCAGAATGAGCTTTTCAGTGAAGAGAAGCCAGGCACATTTTAGCTAGTTTTACTTGTAAGTGGGGTTGGAAATGCTTTTCAGGCTCAGTACTGGGCTCAAAACATGCAGCCCTGAGGTCTCTCATGATAGCAGGTGGTTAAATAGAAATTCGCTGCTCAGCTGACCCGGCAGGAGCAAACGTATGCCAAAAATGAACACAGAATGAACTTTTCAGTGAATAGCAGCCAGGCACATTTTAGCTAGTTTTACTTGTAAGTGGGGTTGGAAATGCTTTTCAGGCTCAGTACTGGGCTCAAAACATGCAGCCCTGAGGTCTCTCATGATAGCAGGTGGTTAAATAGAAATTCGCTGCTCAGCTGACCCGGTAGGAGCAAACGTATGCCAAAAATGTACACAGAATGAGCTTTTCAGTGAATAGCAGTCAGGCACATTTTAGCTAGTTTTACTTGTAAGTGGGGTTGGAAACGCTTTTCAGGCTCAGTACTGGGCTCAAAACATGCAGCCCTGAGGTCTCCCATGACAGCAGGTGGTTAAATAGAAATTCGCTGCTCAGCTGACCCGGCAGGAGCAAACGTATGCCAAAAATGAACACAGAATGAGCTTTTCAGTGAATAGCAGCCAGGCACATTTTAGCTAGTTTTACTTGTAAGTGGGGTTTGAAACGCTTTTCAGGATCAGTACTGGGCTCAAAACATGCAGCCCTGAGGTCTCTCATGATAGCAGATGGTTAAATAGAAATTCGCTGCTCAGCTGACCCGGCAGGAGCAAGCGTATGCTAAAAATGTACTCAGAATGAGCTTTTCAGTGAAGAGAAGCCAGGCACATTTTCGCTAGTTTTACTTGTAAGTGGGGTTGGAAATGCTTTTCAGGCTCAGTACTGGGCTCAAAACATGCAGCCCTGAGGTCTCTCATGATAGCAGGTGGTTAAATAGAAATTTGCTGCTCAGCTGACCCGGTAGGAGCAAACGTATGCCAAAAATGTACACAGAATGAGCTTTTCAGTGAATAGCAGCAAAGCACATTTTAGCTAGTTTTACTTGTAAGTGGGGTTGGAAACGCTTTTCAGGATCCAGTACTGGGCTCAAAACATGCAGCCCTGAGGTCTCTCATGATAGCAGGTGGTTAAATAGAAATTCGCTGCTCAGGTGACCCGGCAGGAGCAAACGTATGCTAAAAATGTACTCAGAATGAGCTTTTCAGTGAAGAGAAGCCAGGCACATTTTAGCTAGTTTTACTTGTAAGTGGGGTGGAAACGCTTTTCAGGCTCAGTACTGGGCTCAAAACATGCAGCCCTGAGGTCTCCCATGACAGCAGGTGGTTAAATAGAAATTCGCTGCTCAGCTGACCCGGCAGGAGCAAACGTATGCCAAAAATGAACACAGAATGAGCTTTTCAGTGAATAGCAGCCAGGCACATTTTAGCTAGTTTTACTTGTGAGTGGGGTTGGAAACGCTTTTCAGGATCAGTACTGGGCTCAAAACATGCAGCCCTGAGGTCTCTCATGATAGCAGATGGTTAAATAGAAATTCGCTGCTCAGCTGACCCGGCAGGAGCAAGCGTATGCTAAAAATGTACTCAGAATGAGCTTTTCAGTGAAGAGAAGCCAGGGACATTTTCGCTAGTTTTACTTGTAAGTGGGGTTGGAAATGCTTTTCAGGCTCAGTACTGGGCTCAAAACATGCAGCCCTGAGGTCTCTCATGATAGCAGGTGGTTAAATAGAAATTTGCTGCTCAGCTGACCCGGTAGGAGCAAACGTATGCCAAAAATGTACACAGAATGAGCTTTTCAGTGAATAGCAGCCAGGCACATTTTAGCTAGTTTTACTTGTAAGTGGGGTTGGAAACGCTTTTCAGGATCCAGTACTGGGCTCAAAACATGCAGCCCTGAGGTCTCTCATGATAGCAGGTGGTTAAATAGAAATTCGCTGCTCAGCTGACCCGGTAGGAGCAAACGTATGCCAAAAATGTACACAGAATGAGCTTTTCAGTGAATAGCAGCCAGGCACATTTTAGCTAGTTTTACTTGTAAGTGGGGTTGGAAACGCTTTTCAGGATCAGTACTGGGCTCAAAACATGCAGCCCTGAGGTCTCTCATGATAGCAGGTGGTTAAATAGAAATTCGCTGCTCAGCTGACCCGGCAGGAGCAAACGTATGCTAAAAATGTACTCAGAATGAGCTTTTCAGTGAAGAGAAGCCAGGCACATTTTAGCTAGTTTTACTTGTAAGTGGGGTTGGAAATGCTTTTCAGGCTCAGTACTGGGCTCAAAACATGCAGCCCTGATGTCTCTCATGATAGCAGGTGGTTAAATAGAAATTCGCTGCTCAGCTGACCCGGCAGGAGCAAACGTATGCTAAAAATGTACTCAGAATGAGCTTTTCAGTGAAGAGAAGCCAGGCACATTTTAGCTAGTTTCACTTGTAAGTGGGGTTGGAAATGCTTTTCAGGCTCAGTACTGGGCTCAAAACATGCAGCCCTGATGTCTCTCATGAAAGCAGGTGGTTAAATAGAAATTTGCTGCTCAACTGACACGGTAGGAGCAAACGTATGGCAAAAATGTACACAGAATGAGCTTTTCAGTGACTAGCAGCCAGGCACATTTTAGCTAGTTTTACTTGTAAGTGGGGTTGGAAATGCTTTTCAGGCTCAGTACTGGGCTCAAAACATGCAGCCCTGAGGTCTCCCATGACAGCAGGTGGTTAAATAGAAATTCGCTGCTCAGCTGACCCGGTAGGAGCAAACGTATGCCAAAAATGTACACAGAATGAGCTTTTCCGTGAATAGCAGCCAGGCACATTTTAGCTAGTTTTACTTGTAAGTGGGGTTGGAAACGCTTTTCAGGATCAGTACTGGGCTCAAAACATGCAGCCCTGATGTCTCTCATGATAGCAGGTGGTTAAATAGAAATTCGCTGCTCAGCTGACCCGGCAGGAGCAAACGTATGCTAAAAATGTACTCAGAATGAGCTTTTCAGTGAAGAGAAGCCAGGCACATTTTAGCTAGTTTTACTTGTAAGTGGGGTTGGAAATGCTTTTCAGGCTCAGTACTGGGCTCAAAACATGCAGCCCTGAGGTCTCTCATGAAAGCAGGTGGTTAAATAGAAATTCGCTGCTCAGCTGACCCGGTAGGAGCAAACGTATCCCAAAAATGTACACAGAATGAGCTTTTCAGTGACTAGCAGCCAGGCACATTTTAGATAGTTTTACTTGTAAGTGGGGTTGGAAACGCTTTTCAGGCTTAGTACTGGGCTCAAAACATGCAGCCCTGAGGTCTCCCATGACAGCAGGTGGTTAAATAGAAATTCGCTGCTCAGCTGACCCGGTAGGAGCAAACGTATGCCAAAAATGTACACAGAATGAGCTTTTCAGTGACTAGCAGCCAGGCACATTTTAGCTAGTTTTACTTGTAAGTGGGGTTGGAAACGCTTTTCAGGCTCAGTACTGGGCTCAAAACATGCAGCCCTGAGGTCTCCCATGACAGCAGGTGGTTAAATAGAAATTCGCTGCTCAGCTGACCCGGCAGGAGCAAACGTATGCTAAAAATGTACTCAGAATGAGCTTTTCAGTGAAGAGAAGCCAGGCACATTTTAGCTATTTTACTTGTAAGTGGGGTTGGAAATGCTTTTCAGGCTCAGTACTGGGCTCAAAACATGCAGCCCTGAGGTCTCTCATGATAGCAGGTGGTTAAATAGAAATTCGCTGCTCAGCTGACCCGGCAGGAGCAAACGTATGCTAAAAATGTACTCAGAATGAGCTTTTCATTGAAGAGAAGCCAGGCACATTTTAGCTAGTTTTACTTGTAAGTGGGGTTGGAAATGCTTTTCAGGCTCAGTACTGGGCTCAAAACATGCAGCCCTGAGGTCTCTCATGATAGCAGGTGGTTAAATAGAAATTCGCTGCTCAGGTGACCCGGCAGGAGCAAACGTATGCTAAAAATGTACTCAGAATGAGCTTTTCAGTGAAGAGAAGCCAGGCACATTTTAGCTAGCTTTACTTGTAAGTGGGGTTGGAAATGCTTTTCAGGCTCAGTACTGGGCTCAAAACATGCAGCCCTGAGGTCTCTCATGATAGCAGGTGGTAAAATAGAAATTCGCTGCTCAGCTGACCCGGCAGGAGCAAACGTATGCCAAAAATGAACACAGAATGAACTTTTCAGTGAATAGCAGCCAGGCACATTTTAGCTAGTTTTACTTGTAAGTGGGGTTGGAAATGCTTTTCAGGCTCAGTACTGGGCTCAAAACATGCAGCCCTGAGGTCTCCCATGACAGCAGGTGGTTAAATAGAAATTCGCTGCTCAGCTGACCCGGCAGGAGCAAACGTATGCCAAAAATGAACACAGAATGAGCTTTTCAGTGAATAGCAGCCAGGCACATTTTAGCTAGTTTTACTTGTAAGTGGGGTTGGAAACGCTCTTCAGGATCAGTACTGGGCTCAAAACATGCAGCCCTGAGGTCTCTCATGATAGCAGATGGTTAAATAGAAATTCGCTGCTCAGCTGACCCGGCAGGAGCAAGCGGATGCTAAAAATGTACTCAGAATGAGCTTTTCAGTGAAGAGAAGCCAGGCACATTTTCGCTAGTTTTACTTGTAAGTGGGGTTGGAAATGCTTTTCAGGCTCAGTACTGGGCTCAAAACATGCAGCCCTGAGGTCTCTCATGATAGCAGGTGGTTAAATAGAAATTTGCTGCTCAGCTGACCCGGTAGGAGCAAACGTATGCCAAAAATGTACACAGAATGAGCTTTTCAGTGAATAGCAGCCAGGCACATTTTAGCTAGTTTTACTTGTAAGTGGGGTTGGAAACGCTTTTCAGGATCCAGTACTGGGCTCAAAACATGCAGCCCTGATGTCTCTCATGATAGCAGGTGGTTAAATAGAAAACCGCTGCTCAGGTGACCCGGCAGGAGCAAACGTATGCTAAAAATGTACTCAGAATGAGCTTTTCAGTGAAGAGAAGCCAGGCACATTTTAGCTAGTTTTACTTTTAAGTGGGGTTGGAAATGCTTTTCAGGCTCAGTACTGGGCTCAAAACATGCAGCCCTGAGGTCTCTCATGAAAGCAGGTGGTTAAATAGAAATTCGCTGCTCAGCTGACCCGGTAGGAGCAAACTTATGCCAAAAATGTACACAGAATGAGCTTTTCAGTGAATAGCAGCCAGGCACATTTTAGCTAGTTTTACTTGAAAGTGGGGTTGGAAATGCTTTTCAGGCTCAGTACTGGGCTCAAAACATGCAGCCCTGAGGTCTCCCATGAAAGCAGGTGGTTAAATAGAAATTCGCTGCTCAGCTGACCCGGTAGGAGCAAACGTATGCCAAAAATGTACACAGAATGAGCTTTTCAGTGAATAGCAGCCAGGCTCATTTTAGCTAGTTTTACTTGTAAGTGGGGTTGGAAACGCTTTTCAGGATCAGTACTGGGCTCAAAACATGCAGCCCTGATGTCTCTCATGATAGCAGGTGGTTAAATAGAAATTCGCTGCTCAGCTGACCCCGCAGGAGCAAACGTATGCTAAAAATGTACTCAGAATGAGCTTTTCAGTGAAGAGAAGCCAGGCACATTTTAGCTAGTTTCACTTGTAAGTGGGGTTGGAAATGCTTTTCAGGCTCAGTACTGGGCTCAAAACATGCAGCCCTGAGGTCTCCCATGAAAGCAGGTGGTTAAATAGAAATTCGCTGCTCAGCTGACCCGGTAGGAGCAAACGTATGCCAAAAATGTACACAGAATGAGCTTTTCAGTAACTAGCAGCCAGGCACATTTTAGCTAGTTTTACTTGTAAGTGGGGTTGGAAATGCTTTTCAGGCTCAGTACTGGGCTCAAAACATGCAGCCCTGAGGTCTCCCATGACAGCAGGTGGTTAAATAGAAATTCGCTGCTCAGCTGACCCGGTAGGAGCAAACGTATGCCAAAAATGTACACAGAATGAGCTTTTCAGTGAATAGCAGCCAGGCACATTTTAGCTAGTTTTACTTGTAAGAGGGGTTGGAAACGCTTTTCAGGATCAGTACTGGGCTCAAAACATGCAGCCCTGAGGTCTCTCATGATAGCAGGTGGTTAAATAGAAATTCGCTGCTCAGCTGACCCGGCAGGAGCAAACGTATGCTAAAAATGTACTCAGAATGAGCTTTTCAGTGAAGAGAAGCAAGGCACATTTTAGCTAGTTTTACTTGTAAGTGGGGTTGGAAATGCTTTTCAGGCTCAGTACTGGGCTCAAAACATGCAGCCCTGAGGTCTCTCATGAAAGCAGGTGGTTAAATAGAAATTCGCTGCTCAGCTGACCCGGTAGGAGCAAACGTATGCCAAAAATGTACACAGAATGAGCTTTTCAGTGAATAGCAGTCAGGCACATTTTAGCTAGTTTTACTTGTAAGTGGGGTTGGAAATGCTTTTCAGGCTCAGTACTGGGCTCAAAACATGCAGCCCTGAGGTCTCCCATGACAGCAGGTGGTTAAATAGAAATTCGCTGCTCAGCTGACCCGGTAGGAGCAAACGTATGCCAAAAATGTACACAGAATGAGCTTTTCAGTGAATAGCAGCCAGGCACATTTTAGCTAGTTTTACTTGTAAGTGGGGTTGAAAACGCTTTTCAGGATCAGTACTGGGCTCAAAACATGCAGCCCTGGGGTCTCTCATGATAGAAGGTGGTTAAATAGAAATTCGCTGCTCAGGTGACCCGGCAGGAGCAAACGTATGCTAAAAATGTACTCAGAATGAGCTTTTCAGTGAAGAGAAGCCAGGCACATTTTAGCTAGTTTTACTTGTAAGTGGGGTTGGAAACGCTTTTCAGGCTCAGTACTGGGCTCAAAACATGCAGCCCTGAGGTCTCCCATGACAGCAGGTGGTTAAATAGAAATTCGTTGCTCAGCTGACCCGGTAGGAGCAAACGTATGCCAAAAATGTACACAGAATGAGCTTTTCAGTGAAGAGAAGCCAGGCACATTTTAGCTAGTTTCACTTGTAAGTGGGGTTGGAAACGCTTTTCAGGCTCAGTACTGGGCTCAAAACATGCAGCCCTGAGGTCTCCCATGACAGCAGGTGGTTAAATAGAAATTCGCTGCTCAGCTGACCCGGCAGGAGCAAACGTATGCTAAAAATGTACTCAGAATGAGCTTTTCAGTGAAGAGAAGCCAGGCACATTTTAGCTAGTTTTACTTGTAAGTGGGGTTGGAAATGCTTTTCAAGCTCAGTACTGGGCTCAAAACATGCAGCCCTGAGGTCTCTCATGAAAGCAGGTGGTTAAATAGAAATTCGCTGCTCAGCTGACCCGGTAGGAGCAAACGTATGCCAAAAATGTACACAGAATGAGCTTTTCAGTGAATAGCAGTCAGGCACATTTTAGCTAGTTTTACTTGTAAGTGGGGTTGGAAACGCTTTTCAGGCTCAGTACTGGGCTCAAAACATGCAGCCCTGAGGTCTCTCATGAAAGCAGGTGGTTAAATAGAAATTCGCTGCTCAGCTGACCCGGTAGGAGCAAACGTATGCCAAAAATGTACACAGAATGAGCTTTTCAGTGAATAGCAGTCAGGCACATTTTAGCTAGTTTTACTTGTAAGTGGGGTTGGAAATGCTTTTCAGGCTCAGTACTGGGCTCAAAACATGCAGCCCTGAGGTCTCCCATGACAGCAGGTGGTTAAATAGAAATTCGCTGCTCAGCTGACCCGGTAGGAGCAAACGTATGCCAAAAATGTACACAGAATGAGCTTTTCAGTGAATAGCAGCCAGGCACATTTTAGCTAGTTTTACTTGTAAGTGGGGTTGAAAACGCTTTTCAGGATCAGTACTGGGCTCAAAACATGCAGCCCTGGGGTCTCTCATGATAGAAGGTGGTTAAATAGAAATTCGCTGCTCAGGTGACCCGGCAGGAGCAAACGTATGCTAAAAATGTACTCAGAATGAGCTTTTCAGTGAAGAGAAGCCAGGCACATTTTAGCTAGTTTTACTTGTAAGTGGGGTTGGAAATGCTTTTCAGGCTCAGTACTGGGCTCAAAACATGCAGCTCTGAGGTCTCTCATGATAGCAGGTGGTTAAATAGAAATTCGCTGCTCAGCTGACCCGGTAGGAGCAAACGTATGCCAAAAATGTACACAGAATGAGCTTTTAAGTGAACAGCAGTCAGGCACATTTTAGCTAGTTTTACTTGTAAGTGGGGTTGGAAACGCTTTTCAGGCTCAGTACTGGGCTCAAAACATGCAGCCCTGAGGTCTCCCATGACAGCAGGTGGTTAAATAGAAATTCGTTGCTCAGCTGACCCGGTAGGAGCAAACGTATGCCAAAAATGTACACAGAATGAGCTTTTCAGTGAAGAGAAGCCAGGCACATTTTAGCTAGTTTCACTTGTAAGTGGGGTTGGAAACGCTTTTCAGGCTCAGTACTGGGCTCAAAACATGCAGCCCTGAGGTCTCCCATGACAGCAGGTGGTTAAATAGAAATTCGCTGCTCAGCTGACCCGGCAGGAGCAAACGTATGTTAAAAATGTACTCAGAATGAGCTTTTCAGTGAAGAGAAGCCAGGCACATTTTAGCTAGTTTTACTTGTAAGTGGGGTTGGAAATGCTTTTCAAGCTCAGTACTGGGCTCAAAACATGCAGCCCTGAGGTCTCTCATGAAAGCAGGTGGTTAAATAGAAATTCGCTGCTCAGCTGACCCGGTAGGAGCAAACGTATGCCAAAAATGTACACAGAATGAGCTTTTCAGTGAATAGCAGTCAGGCACATTTTAGCTAGTTTTACTTGTAAGTGGGGTTGGAAACGCTTTTCAGGCTCAGTACTGGGCTCAAAACATGCAGCCCTGAGGTCTCTCATGAAAGCAGGTGGTTAAATAGAAATTCGCTGCTCAGCTGACCCGGTAGGAGCAAACGTATGCCAAAAATGTACACAGAATGAGCTTTTCAGTGAATAGCAGCCAGGCACATTTTAGCTAGTTTTACTTGTAAGTGGGGTTGGAAATGCTTTTCAGGCTCAGTACTGGGCTCAAAACATGCAGCCCTGAGGTCTCCCATGACAGCAGGTGGTTAAATAGAAATTCGCTGCTCAGCTGACCCGGTAGGAGCAAACGTATGCCAAAAATGTACACAGAATGAGCTTTTCAGTGAATAGCAGCCAGGCACATTTTAGCTAGTTTTACTTGTAAGTGGGGTTGGAAACGCTTTTCAGGATCAGTACTGGGCTCAAAACATGCAGCCCTGAGGTCTCTCATGATAGCAGGTGGTTAAATAGAAACTCGCTGCTCAGCTGACCCGGCAGGAGCAAATGTATGCTAAAAATGTACTCAGAATGAGCTTTTCATTGAAGAGAAGCCAGGCACATTTTAGCTAGTTTTACTTGTAAGTGGGGTTGGAAATGCTTTTCAGGCTCAGTACTGGGCTCAAAACATGCAGCCCTGAGGTCTCTCATGATGGCAGGTGGTTAAATAGAAATTCGCTGCTCAGCTGACCCGGCAGGAGCAAACGTATGCTAAAAATGTACTCAGAATGAGCTTTTCAGTGAAGAGAAGCCAGGCACATTTTAGCTAGTTTTACTTGTAAGTGGGGTTGGAAATGCTTTTCAGGCTCAGTACTGGGCTCAAAACATGCAGCCCTGAGGTCTCTCATGATAGCAGGTGGTTAAATAGAAATTCGCTGCTCAGCTGACCCGGCAGGAGCAAACGTATGCCAAAAATGAACACAGAATGAACTTTTCAGTGAATAGCAGCCAGGCACATTTTAGCTAGTTTTACTTGTAAGTGGGGTTGGAAATGCTTTTCAGGCTCAGTACTGGGCTCAAAACATGCAGCCCTGAGGTCTCTCATGATAGCAGGTGGTTAAATAGAAATTCGCTGCTCAGCTGACCCGGTAGGAGCAAACGTATGCCAAAAATGTACACAGAATGAGCTTTTCAGTGAATAGCAGTCAGGCACATTTTAGCTAGTTTTACTTGTAAGTGGGGTTGGAAACGCTTTTCAGGCTCAGTACTGGGCTCAAAACATGCAGCCCTGAGGTCTCCCATGACAGCAGGTGGTTAAATAGAAATTCGCTGCTCAGCTGACCCGGCAGGAGCAAACGTATGCCAAAAATGAACACAGAATGAGCTTTTCAGTGACTAGCAGCCAGGCACATTTTAGCTAGATTTACTTGTAAGTGGGGTTGGAAACGCTTTTCAGGCTCAGTACTGGGCTCAAAACATGCAGCCCTGAGGTCTCCCATGACAGCAGGTGGTTAAATAGAAATTCGCTGCTCAGCTGACCCGGCAGGAGCAAACGTATGCTAAAAATGTACTCAGAATGAGCTTTTCAGTGAAGAGAAGCCAGGCACATTTTAGCTATTTTACTTGTAAGTGGGGTTGGAAATGCTTTTCAGGCTCAGTACTGGGCTCAAAACATGCAGCCCTGAGGTCTCTCATGATAGCAGGTGGTTAAATAGAAATTCGCTGCTCAGCTGACCCGGCAGGAGCAAACGTATGCTAAAAATGTACTCAGAATGAGCTTTTCATTGAAGAGAAGCCAGGCACATTTTAGCTAGTTTTACTTGTAAGTGGGGTTGGAAATGCTTTTCAGGCTCAGTACTGGGCTCAAAACATGCAGCCCTGAGGTCTCTCATGATAGCAGGTGGTTAAATAGAAATTCGCTGCTCAGGTGACACGGCAGGAGCAAACGTATGCTAAAAATGTACTCAGAATGAGCTTTTCAGTGAAGAGAAGCCAGGCACATTTTAGCTAGCTTTACTTGTAAGTGGGGTTGGAAATGCTTTTCAGGCTCAGTACTGGGCTCAAAACATGCAGCCCTGAGGTCTCTCATGATAGCAGGTGGTAAAATAGAAATTCGCTGCTCAGCTGACCCGGCAGGAGCAAACGTATGCCAAAAATGAACACAGAATGAACTTTTCAGTGAATAGCAGCCAGGCACATTTCAGCTAGTTTTACTTGTAAGTGGGGTTGGAAATGCTTTTCAGGCTCAGTACTGGGCTCAAAACATGCAGCCCTGAGGTCTCTCATGATAGCAGGTGGTTAAATAGAAATTCGCTGCTCAGCTGACCCGGTAGGAGCAAACGTATGCCAAAAATGTACACAGAATGAGCTTTTCAGTGAATAGCAGTCAGGCACATTTTAGCTAGTTTTACCTGTAAGTGGGGTTGGAAACGCTTTTCAGGCTCAGTACTGGGCTCAAAACATGCAGCCCTGAGGTCTCCCATGACAGCAGGTGGTTAAATAGAAATTCGCTGCTCAGCTGACCCGGCAGGAGCAAACGTATGCCAAAAATGAACACAGAATGAGCTTTTCAGTGAATAGCAGCCAGGCACATTTTAGCTAGTTTTACTTGTAAGTGGGGTTGGAAACGCTTTTCAGGCTCAGTACTGGGCTCAAAACATGCAGCCCTGAGGTCTCCCATGACAGCAGGTGGTTAAATAGAAATTCGCTGCTCAGCTGACCCGGCAGGAGCAAACGTATGCTAAAAATGTACTCAGAATGAGCTTTTCAGTGAAGAGAAGCCAGGCACATTTTAGCTATTTTACTTGTAAGTGGGGTTGGAAATGCTTTTCAGGCTCAGTACTGGGCTCAAAACATGCAGCCCTGAGGTCTCTCATGATAGCAGGTGGTTAAATAGAAATTCGCTGCTCAGCTGACCCGGCAGGAGCAAACGTATGCTAAAAATGTACTCAGAATGAGCTTTTCATTGAAGAGAAGCCAGGCACATTTTAGCTAGTTTTACTTGTAAGTGGGGTTGGAAATGCTTTTCAGGCTCAGTACTGGGCTCAAAACATGCAGCCCTGAGGTCTCTCATGATAGCAGGTGGTTAAATAGAAATTCGCTGCTCAGGTGACCCGGCAGGAGCAAACGTATGCTAAAAATGTACTCAGAATGAGCTTTTCAGTGAAGAGAAGCCAGGCACATTTTAGCTAGCTTTACTTGTAAGTGGGGTTGGAAATGCTTTTCAGGCTCAGTACTGGGCTCAAAACATGCAGCCCTGAGGTCTCTCATGATAGCAGGTGGTAAAATAGAAATTCGCTGCTCAGCTGACCCGGCAGGAGCAAACGTATGCCAAAAATGAACACAGAATGAACTTTTCAGTGAATAGCAGCCAGGCACATTTCAGCTAGTTTTACTTGTAAGTGGGGTTGGAAATGCTTTTCAGGCTCAGTACTGGGCTCAAAACATGCAGCCCTGAGGTCTCTCATGATAGCAGGTGGTTAAATAGAAATTCGCTGCTCAGCTGACCCGGTAGGAGCAAACGTATGCCAAAAATGTACACAGAATGAGCTTTTCAGTGAATAGCAGTCAGGCACATTTTAGCTAGTTTTACTTGTAAGTGGGGTTGGAAACGCTTTTCAGGCTCAGTACTGGGCTCAAAACATGCAGCCCTGAGGTCTCCCATGACAGCAGGTGGTTAAATAGAAATTCGCTGCTCAGCTGACCCGGCAGGAGCAAACGTATGCCAAAAATGAACACAGAATGAGCTTTTCAGTGAATAGCAGCCAGGCACATTTTAGCTAGTTTTACTTGTAAGTGGGGTTGGAAACGCTCTTCAGGATCAGTACTGGGCTCAAAACATGCAGCCCTGAGGTCTCTCATTATAGCAGATGGTTAAATAGAAATTCGCTGCTCAGCTGACCCGGCAGGAGCAAGCGGATGCTAAAAATGTACTCAGAATGAGCTTTTCAGTGAAGAGAAGCCAGGCACATTTTCGCTAGTTTTACTTGTAAGTGGGGTTGGAAATGCTTTTCAGGCTCAGTACTGGGCTCAAAACATGCAGCCCTGAGGTCTCTCATGATAGCAGGTGGTTAAATAGAAATTTGCTTCTCAGCTGACCCGGTAGGAGCAAACGTATGCCAAAAATGTACACAGAATGAGCTTTTCAGTGAATAGCAGCCAGGCACATTTTAGCTAGTTTTACTTGTAAGTGGGGTTGGAAACGCTTTTCAGGATCCAGTACTGGGCTCAAAACATGCAGCCCTGATGTCTCTCATGATAGCAGGTGGTTAAATAGAAAACCGCTGCTCAGGTGACCCGGCAGGAGCAAACGTATGCTAAAAATGTACTCAGAATGAGCTTTTCAGTGAAGAGAAGCCAGGCACATTTTAGCTAGTTTTACTTTTAAGTGGGGTTGGAAATGCTTTTCAGGCTCAGTACTGGGCTCAAAACATGCAGCCCTGAGGTCTCTCATGAAAGCAGGTGGTTAAATAGAAATTCGCTGCTCAGCTGACCCGGTAGGAGCAAACGTATGCCAAAAATGTACACAGAATGAGCTTTTCAGTGAATAGCAGCCAGGCACATTTTAGCTAGTTTTACTTGAAAGTGGGGTTGGAAATGCTTTTCAGGCTCAGTACTGGGCTCAAAACATGCAGCCCTGAGGTCTCCCATGAAAGCAGGTGGTTAAATAGAAATTCGCTGCTCAGCTGACCCGGTAGGAGCAAACGTATGCCAAAAATGTACACAGAATGAGCTTTTCAGTGAATAGCAGCCAGGCTCATTTTAGCTAGTTTTACTTGTAAGTGGGGTTGGAAACGCTTTTCAGGATCAGTACTGGGCTCAAAACATGCAGCCCTGATGTCTCTCATGATAGCAGGTGGTTAAATAGAAATTCGCTGCTCAGCTGACCCCGCAGGAGCAAACGTATGCTAAAAATGTACTCAGAATGAGCTTTTCAGTGAAGAGAAGCCAGGCACATTTTAGCTAGTTTCACTTGTAAGTGGGGTTGGAAATGCTTTTCAGGCTCAGTACTGGGCTCAAAACATGCAGCCCTGAGGTCTCCCATGAAAGCAGGTGGTTAAATAGAAATTCGCTGCTCAGCTGACCCGGTAGGAGCAAACGTATGCCAAAAATGTACACAGAATGAGCTTTTCAGTAACTAGCAGCCAGGCACATTTTAGCTAGTTTTACTTGTAAGTGGGGTTGGAAATGCTTTTCAGGCTCAGTACTGGGCTCAAAACATGCAGCCCTGAGGTCTCCCATGACAGCAGGTGGTTAAATAGAAATTCGCTGCTCAGCTGACCCGGTAGGAGCAAACGTATGCCAAAAATGTACACAGAATGAGCTTTTCAGTGAATAGCAGCCAGGCACATTTTAGCTAGTTTTACTTGTAAGTGGGGTTGGAAACGCTTTTCAGGATCAGTACTGGGCTCAAAACATGCAGCCCTGAGGTCTCTCATGATAGCAGGTGGTTAAATAGAAATTCGCTGCTCAGCTGACCCGGCAGGAGCAAACGTATGCTAAAAATGTACTCAGAATGAGCTTTTCAGTGAAGAGAAGCAAGGCACATTTTAGCTAGTTTTACTTGTAAGTGGGGTTGGAAATGCTTTTCAGGCTCAGTACTGGGCTCAAAACATGCAGCCCTGAGGTCTCTCATGAAAGCAGGTGGTTAAATAGAAATTCGCTGCTCAGCTGACCCGGTAGGAGCAAACGTATGCCAAAAATGTACACAGAATGAGCTTTTCAGTGAATAGCAGTCAGGCACATTTTAGCTAGTTTTACTTGTAAGTGGGGTTGGAAATGCTTTTCAGGCTCAGTACTGGGCTCAAAACATGCAGCCCTGAGGTCTCCCATGACAGCAGGTGGTTAAATAGAAATTCGCTGCTCAGCTGACCCGGTAGGAGCAAACGTATGCCAAAAATGTACACAGAATGAGCTTTTCAGTGAATAGCAGCCAGGCACATTTTAGCTAGTTTTACTTGTAAGTGGGGTTGAAAACGCTTTTCAGGATCAGTACTGGGCTCAAAACATGCAGCCCTGGGGTCTCTCATGATAGAAGGTGGTTAAATAGAAATTCGCTGCTCAGGTGACCCGGCAGGAGCAAACGTATGCTAAAAATGTACTCAGAATGAGCTTTTCAGTGAAGAGAAGCCAGGCACATTTTAGCTAGTTTTACTTGTAAGTGGGGTTGGAAATGCTTTTCAGGCTCAGTACTGGGCTCAAAACATGCAGCTCTGAGGTCTCTCATGATAGCAGGTGGTTAAATAGAAATTCGCTGCTCAGCTGACCCGGTAGGAGCAAACGTATGCCAAAAATGTACACAGAATGAGCTTTTAAGTGAACAGCAGTCAGGCACATTTTAGCTAGTTTTACTTGTAAGTGGGGTTGGAAACGCTTTTCAGGCTCAGTACTGGGCTCAAAACATGCAGCCCTGAGGTCTCCCATGACAGCAGGTGGTTAAATAGAAATTCGCTGCTCAGCTGACCCGGTAGGAGCAAACGTATGCCAAAAATGTACACAGAATGAGCTTTTCAGTGAAGAGAAGCCAGGCACATTTTAGCTAGTTTCACTTGTAAGTGGGGTTGGAAACGCTTTTCAGGCTCAGTACTGGGCTCAAAACATGCAGCCCTGAGGTCTCCCATGACAGCAGGTGGTTAAATAGAAATTCGCTGCTCAGCTGACCCGGCAGGAGCAAACGTATGCTAAAAATGTACTCAGAATGAGCTTTTCAGTGAAGAGAAGCCAGGCACATTTTAGCTAGTTTTACTTGTAAGTGGGGTTGGAAATGCTTTTCAAGCTCAGTACTGGGCTCAAAACATGCAGCCCTGAGGTCTCTCATGAAAGCAGGTGGTTAAATAGAAATTCGCTGCTCAGCTGACCCGGTAGGAGCAAACGTATGCCAAAAATGTACACAGAATGAGCTTTTCAGTGAATAGCAGTCAGGCACATTTTAGCTAGTTTTACTTGTAAGTGGGGTTGGAAACGCTTTTCAGGCTCAGTACTGGGCTCAAAACATGCAGCCCTGAGGTCTCTCATGAAAGCAGGTGGTTAAATAGAAATTCGCTGCTCAGCTGACCCGGTAGGAGCAAACGTATGCCAAAAATGTACACAGAATGAGCTTTTCAGTGAATAGCAGCCAGGCACATTTTAGCTAGTTTTACTTGTAAGTGGGGTTGGAAATGCTTTTCAGGCTCAGTACTGGGCTCAAAACATGCAGCCCTGAGGTCTC